>NW_017728992.1:143840659-143842448 GCF_001723915.1 Gavialis gangeticus
CCCCAAAGGGCCTGGTTGTACCTCGCCTGGCTGGCCCCTGCTGCCTGGCATAGACCTGCCAGTAATCCTAGCCAGTCTTTTTCCTGGCTTATTGTCCTGATAGTTGTCAATGCACTATCTGGGGTGACTTTTCTCTCACCCAACAAAAAAACAAACTGGCACTTCTTCTGCCCTTATAGTCCCAACTTTGCAGTACCCTTTTTCTTCAGCCCTGCTATTAGGGTCTTTACGGTACCTTCTAACTGCCTCCTGGCAGTTTCTGTTTCTCTTTGGGCCTTTCCTTCAGGGTTCTCTCCCCCAGCAGCTCCCTCTACAGAGTTGCTTCCCTTAAGCCCAGTCTTCCTTGCTTCCTCAGCACCTCCGGCTCTCCCTTTCATCTCGCTGCCTGAGTTGGTCTCTTCTGGTTTCCTGTGTTGCACTTTTTCCTGACCTGCATCTCCTTTTATCCTGGAGTTCCAGCTGACTCCCCCTTCCTTCCTGAAACACGGGGTGAAGAAGATGCCATGCGGAGTTCTTTGCAATACAGGTGGGGCCATTTTACTTCTTTGACACTCTTCTCTCTCCTCACATGATGGAACATCAAGTCCATTAAAAAGGACAGAGGGTCATTAAGATCTGTGGAATGAAGAGTTTAGAAGGGATCATGTAGATTTTAATGAACCAGGAAGTTAATTGACTTCCTCAGCACTGCCTGACTAGAAATGCTGCTGTCACTGCCAGGCAGTGGGTTTTAAACTTCAGGTGGAACAGGAATCAAAGTGGGGTACAAGTGTACCAGTGAATCTCCCCTGGATCTGCCTCTGATCTTACCCTTCCAATTAAGTTACAAAAAAAGAGAAGGAGGTGAACCCATCCACCTAATAGTACAAATGGCAGCTGGGGCACTTGAAATAAAGCTCATCAAATGAGTTTTAAGTGTCCCACTGCCATTTTTAAATGCAGGGATGCTCATACATGAGATGTGGTGGCACTTTAATTAGAGTGGCTCTGAGGGCAATTGTTCAGAATCATATCCTGTATATATTATTAATTTGCTTTTGTGCTTCTAATAGAATGAACACTGCTTCAGATTTTTGTTTCCTTCCTTTTTTGTTCAAAAGCACAATTGACGTTCTAGGACTTACAGTGTGTTTTACTACAGCATGAATCATACAGTTTTTGTCCTATTTTTTGTTCATCTATTGGACATTTGTATCCATTGCGTATGTCTTTCAAGTTAATGTAAAATATATGTGGAAGTTAAATGATGGTATTTGATATTGCCAATTCAAACAATGACAGTGCAGAACATGGGAGGTGTATAAACAGCAGTTTAAAACTGAAAGTCATGTTGTGAGAATGAAGAGGTGTCAACTAGGGACTGGTGTAGGAGTGGATCTTAGATCTCTGCTGTCTTTAATTGGACAAAGTATTACTTTTGCTGTTGAGAGGAAACTAGAAGAATATGAGATGAAGACAGTAGAAAAAATATAAGCTTTTGCAGACCTGTTTTGAAAAATGAATAATTTGTGGCAAATGCAAACACTTCAGTTGCATAGTGCAGTAATGCACAACAGGCTCAAGCAACACAAGTAGAACAACGGTTTTATTGTGTTAAGACAGGACAAATGTCTTGAATGTCCAGGCAGACCTATTAAAGAATCATAAAAATAAACTTTATTTAAAATGGGGGGAAAAAAGAGGACCCAGGGAACGATAGATAAACCAATTTAACTTAAATTCCTGGAAAGACACTTGAACAAACAAATGATCTAGAAGGGAGGAATAGGCTGCAATCAGACCTAGACAG
>NW_017728992.1:143847448-143867135 GCF_001723915.1 Gavialis gangeticus
GGGATCTAGTGGCCTGTTATAAACTAGTCAGAGGGGACCAGCAGGCATTGGGGGAGTCCTTGTTCCCCTGAGCACTACCAGGAGTGACTAGGAATAACGGTCACAAGCTGGCAGAGGGTAGGTTTAGGCTAGATATCAGGAGGCGCTACTTCACGGTCAGGGTGGCTAGGATCTGGAACCAACTTCCAAGAGAAGTGGTGCTGGCTCCTACCCTGGGGGTCTTTAAGAGGAGGCTAGATATACACCTTGCTGGGGTTGTTTGACCCCAGTACTCTTTCCTGCCATGGCAGGGGGTCAGACTCAATGATCTGCTCAGGTCCCTTTTGACCCTAGAAACTATGAAACTATGAAACTATGATTTATTTGTAAGCACCCATAAAACAACAAAGTTATAGTAACAGTCAAGATTAATTTATCAAGGACATACTTTGTTAAATCAATATAATTTTCTTTTAAAACAGGGCAATGGGGAAAGAGGGTATTTTAAAATTCCTTTCATCCATATTTTTCTATGATTTCTTCTTTCTTATTGTACAGTAAATTACATTTTCTAATAAATTCAAAGAGATGCTATGAAATAGAGCTGTAGTTTTTTTTGTTCCAGATCCATGTAACAACTTGGGGATCTTTTGGCGGTTTTAGTCCCATCAACCAATTCTCACTGGCCACAGAGTCAAACAGTATGCTGCATGCTATATGCCACCACCTCTTCTCCAAGTTCTATGCTTGTGATTTCAAATAATAAAAGCACAATGTAGTGCTGAGTAAACAAATGTTATTGGTTCTGGCCAGTATGACTTGCAGTGCTCATATTTCTTTTTTACACTTTTGTTGCCCTGTGGGGTCAGGCCAACACTCAGGATCTCAATATCGCACTGTTAGACAGGAGGGTGTGGTATACAATTGCACATGCACATATACCATTAATTCAAACACATACGCATCCTAATTATGACATGAAATCATACACAATACAGACATACATACACATATGCACACAGGTTAAACACTGACTCAGGTGACAGTGTGTGTGTGTGTTGGTGCCTGTGGTACCTATGCTTGGGGTGCTTGGTAACTAAAGAGCAAGTGGCAGAGATCAGGGGAAAAGGCAGTGGAGATGAGGCAACAGCAGTGGCAGAGATCAGGGGGAAAGGCAGTGGGGACGAGACAATAGCAAAGAAACAGCAGTTTGCAGGCAGAGAGCTCAGGACGGCTGGAGCCACAGGAGCATGGGACAGGTGTTGGAGGTGGTGGTGACCCAGAAGCAGGAGAGGGAGAAATGAGACAGAAGTTAGAGGGGCGAGGAGCAGGGATTGGAGCAGGGCCAGAACTTTAGTAAAGAAAAATCCAACTTGGGTCCCAAATAACAGTTTTATTAAATGAACACTGTACTGTTCAGCTTGGTTCCTACATACATTCACACAATGGTAGCAGGAGAAAGAGACTCAGTGGAAGGGTTGGAGTCCAGGTAGGGAAGAGAAACAGAGTCTAAGTCCTTGGTTGAAGATAGGATGGGGTGATAGCTACCTATCCAGTCTGGGAGGGGGTCCTCAATGGTCAGTCGGTGCCTTTCTCCAGCAGGTTTTGTCCAGAGGGGGTCACCAGCAGGGCCTCTGGGTTCATAGGCAGCGTGATGTGGAGCAGGTCTGGTCCAGGTGAAGATAGCATCCCAAGGAGTCAGTCTTCACTACCCCTTTTATGGGGGAAGACTACCTCTGATCTCCTATGGGGAGGGCATGTTCAGGCAAGGTCAGTCCTGTTCCTGAGGGTTCCAGATGTTCATACTGAGCATGTGCAGCATTGGCACAAGGGTGAGTTGCCTCATCTTTTGTTTCTTGAATGCTGAGGGTGGTTCCAATGGCTGGGTCATTGGTCTAGGTATTGGTTTTGATGGTGGGGTGATTTAGTAGGGGGTTCTTCTATCATTGTGTTTCACTCATCCATTCACTTTTTTGCTTCAGGTATTCAAGGACAACCAATTTACATGGGAGAGGTTACAGACTTAAATGTGAGTCATAATTGCAACATACTTACACAACAGGGCATGGGGACAAGATGGGAACAAAATGGGAACCTGACACACAAAATGGATACTTGACATCACTCATGCCAACCCACATTGCAGGCCTAAATCATACAATGTTAATATGAAACGATAAATATCAATGCACAAATGATAGGAATACAATATAATACAACATAGAACAGTAAAAAACAAGACAAACATAACAGAACAGTATTTACAATACAGAAAGGGGCTTATTACAATCATAGCATACAAGAACTTAGCTTACCTAGTACTACTTGTAATTACTTAAGAGGGATAGAGAGGGCAGAGAGCAAGTCAGAAATGGTTAGGGGAAGGGGAGGGAATGTATTTTTAAATAAAAAAAAGAAAAACTGGGGGTTTAGCTATATCTTAGATTCATGTAGTATGACTTCATAAACTTAAGGCATTTTCTGAAATGTCCAATTCAGTAAAAAAGGCATTAAATAAAATTTGGTCAACCCATATTTTGATTAAAGGTGGATTGATTAATGCTCTGAATTTGGTAACAGCTGACATTGCATTTAATGCAATGATATTGTATCCCATCTTTTATATCTATGCATAAAATAAGGCATATGTTCTACTACTCAAATCTAGTGATGTTAATACAAAAGGAGGGAAGGGCAGAGGAAGGGGATGAGGGGGGAAAGGAGCAGCAAATAAGAAAAGAACCCATAGGAACAAAGGGTGCCTATACATGTGCTGTGAAGCTGCTCTGATGTGCTGTGATTACAGCACGTCGGAGCAGACTCAGTTAATTGAATCTGCTGGAACATGGTAATGACAGTGCTCCTGCAGACTCCAGTGTCACATGGTGGCGGGGGCACTTTAACTAAAGCTCGTTCGATGACCTTTAGTTAAAGGACCCCGCCACCATTTTTCAGCATGGGGATGCTGTTACACATGATGGTCTGGGTGCTTTAATTAGAGCGGCTCTCAGAGCCACTCTAATTAAAGTGCTCCCCCACAACTCCTGGATCACATATATAAATGCCCAAAGGGGTCACAAAAGCTAATCCAGGTAATGGACTAAGAATCTATAATACCTATTTAAATGATACTTAACATAATCCAGTCTGTGGAGAATTTCTTGTTCCACAGTTTCCTGTTCAAACTAATTTTTAGCATGTCGTTGTCTGAGAACAGCAATCCTCAGGTTGGTGATGCAGGGTGCATCTGCATCAAGACACTTTAATGTGCAGTAGCTTAGTTGACTGTGCTAATGGAGTGTGGGCTGGGAGATCCTTAACTCCGAGCACTAGCCCTGTGACTGTGGATCTGGTGTTGGGAAATAAGAATCTTCCAGGGCAGGCCCCATGGTCACAGAGCTGGAGCTGGGAGCTCCCTGCTGGTTGGGGCTGGGGAGCCTCTTCCCCACCCAGTTCCATGAGTGCAGAGCTGGATGGGCAACAAGATGGGGAGCTCCATGACCATGGAGATAAGCAGGGAACAGCTCCCCAGCCAGTTCTCCACCAAGCTCTGTACTTGAGGAGCTGAGCATTGAACAGGCTATGCAGCCCCCCACTCCACGATCATGGAGCAGAGGCTGTGAACTGTCTCAGCCCCATGCCCCAATCAGGTGAGTGAGGCACGGGGCTTGGAAAGAGCTGCAAGAGTGGTGTAGGTCCCAGTCTGCTGCCCCAATCTGCCAGTGGCACAGCTAGCAGTGAGCTAGCTGCCACTCCCCGTAAGCTCTTTCCAAGTCCCCTGACTTTGGTTAGGGAGCTGGCACTAGAAGCTCCCTGTTGCCAGGACAGGGGGACATTGTCTTGGCCCCAGCAGCTGGCAGTCCCTTAGGGCAGGGTGCAATGTTTCAGCCCTGACCAGGAGACAGCTGCACATGTGGACACCTGCCTGGGAGCATTTATCTGCTAGTAGTTTATTCATGAATAAATTACTCCCAGATCTAATGCACGTGTAGACACACTTTGAATGTCCAGGGAGTGTAAAATGTTCTGCCAGAGACTTTTGTGTCTTTGTGCAACAGATGTCAAATAGGTGTTTATTCATTCTTACACATAGAAATTGCCCTGTTTGTCCTATGTAGTCTTTTATTACAGCAGTATTATTCTCTTTACATTTCTTAAGGTCAGTGTGACAGGAGTAACTCTGCTGGAGCCTTTCTGTTGGTGGCTCCGCCCTTCTGTCCTGAGCTAACTGCCTGCTTATTTTCCTGCCACACCTTGATCTTAATTGATTGAGTGATGTAATTAGTGGGAGGCTGCCCACTTTATATGCCGGGTGCCAGGGGGGCGCTATCCCCTACACCGCAGCCCAAGCCTCACAGATGATACTTGACGTGGTTTGCCCTGGGCCCTGTTATGCCTTGGCCCTCTCCTTTACTTCTGGGGCTTCTCGCTGCCCCCTCACGCCCTGGAGCTCCTCGCTGCCCCCTCACACCCTGGGGCTCCTTGCTGCCCCCCTCTCGCCCTGGGCCTCCTCGCTGCCCCCCCCGCTCTGGGGCTCCTCGCTGCCCCCTCTTGCTCTGGGGCTGGGGTCAATGCACCCCCAAAACGCTGTGCCCTCTCTGGCGCCAGGGTCCCCATGCTACTGTGGAACTCCTATGAGGCCTCCTCCAACCCCTCACAGCCTCACCCGGTTAAACCAGTAAACACAAAAACGCAAAGCCCCTAGGCTACAACATAAAGCTAAACCGTCCAGTCAAAACACCGTTCTACCCCTACCGGGAAAATACTCCAACTCATAGCCGCAACCAGGGGACGCTCATGCAGTCTATCTTCTCCTTTCTCTCTGCACTGGCCGAGCTCCCCCTTCCTTGGTTGCCAGAGGGGAACTGCTCTCCTGGCCTCATGCCTGGGCTTAAGAAGGGCCAAGCTGTCAGCTGATTCCCTTGGTTTCCCTAGCAACCTGCACCTGTGCTGCCTTGGTGACTGGCAGTTGAGCCTCCCCCTTCTCACCACTAGGGGTCTCTCCCGAGCCATTTCTGCTTTCAGGCGCAGGGCACCCAAGTGCTTTGCAACAGTCAGCAAAAGTATTTCTTAGTTTGTCTTCACTTTGTATCTCTTAAACAGTATGCATTCAGTATTTTCTTTTTTGGCTCCTTTGGCATTGCATGACCTGTCCAAGAATGGAGAGGTAACATTACACATTTTTTCCTACTCCTTTACTGAGTTCTTTGTAGAGAAAAAAATTCTTTGCCTTCTTAATATAAAATATATATTTGCATCATATGCAAAAATTTGAAAATATCAGTGGTATATGTTTCTTTTAGAATTTTCTGCATAATTTTCCCTATCATTGAAGAAACACTTAGATTGGCTCTTGAGTATTGCTCTTTTGAACACATCTAAATTCTAAATTACATGGATAACTACTTTGAGTTTTAGTCTCCTTTCACATTAACATTACACGTTAGCTACCATGACGTTTCTTTTGATTTACACTCTTGTAAGTAAGAGGAAAATTAAGTACTCAATGTATTTAGGAATAAATGACATGTATGGGATTATTTTAAACCTTCTAGGACATGTTATAGAAAATCAGTATTATGAAATTCATTAAATATATGCTTGATAGTTGCAAATATATGGCACTCTGGTTCAATCAATTTATCTTGAAATACATTTTTCAATAGTTCAAGTTCCTTACATGTTTTAGCAGAAAGAAGGTACCCAGTTTTGAAATCAATACAATAATTATTATTTAAAATACATAAAAATGTTTATTGTGATGGCAGAACAGGTCCTAGTACCAAATATTTAATAGCTTATTATTGCATGGAAAAGAAGCCTTGCACATTATGGTGAAAAATTCTTTCCCCATAAACACTGCAGAAAACCCAAGATGTTTCCCCTTTGTAGTTCATACTATGTATAAATTCTATATAAAGGAAAAATCAATCCACAATTTTGAGAGGCAAAAAGTATCTATCCCATAACTTAATCCACAACAATAAAGCAACACATACTTTTTGTAGAGAAAGGATGTGGACAAGCTTTTATGTTTTTTTTCATAGGGACTCATAACAGTCTTTTTTCTTGTCTTTCCTTCTAAATGATCACATATTCAAATCAAATGGAAGTTTGGTCAACTTTCTCCCCATTTTCCTATAGTATATGAAGTGTTTTATCATAGTATTCTAGGTTTCTTTTTTTCCTAAAGACTCACAATGTTTACAAAATATTTCTCAGGCTGTGTACACATGTTAAAATGATCTGGGAGAATTATGCCAGGCTTGTTCTCTTGGTGGAAAAACTTACCTGAAGATACATGAACAGACATCCCAGTACTAAGTCCCTGAAGAACAGAGTGCCTGCAGTGCTGATGCCATGCATCCAGGAGGGCTCTGTGCACGTATCTCAACATGCTGTGTAGGCTCCCCAGTCTGCCTGGTAACAGATAGCAGCAGTACACAGGACAGTCCTGACTGGCTGGCCCACACTGCTCAGAGTCAGCCTTTGTCTCCCTGCAGTACAATATGGGAATTGTGAAAGGGTCATTGTAACAGGGAACCCTAGCCCAGTTACCAGAAGGCAGGTTGGCTCCTTTAAAACCAGAACTTTCTGGGTACAGCATGCAGGTAAGGTGGGGGTTTAAAGCTGAGCCAGGCCAGCCAGTCAGGTGACTGGAAGGGGGCAGGCCAAGACTATAAAAACCTTGGGCTGGGCAGCAGTAAGGGGCCAGCAGCTGAAGGGGAAGGAGGGTGTATAGGAGCTCCACAGAGGGGTTTGGTGAGTGGTTCAAAGGCTGGAGGAGGGGCACTATGGAGGACCCCAGAGAAGTGGCAGCAACCACAGAAGAAGGACTGTAGCCAACCGTGGGGAGCAGAAGCATGAACCCCTGTGTAAATGTAAGCTGGCATGCTGCCTTCTTTAATCACATTTCTCTTGGTGGCGGTTATTGCCCATGGACAGGACTGTTCATATTTTTTTTTTGTTACTGAATAAGACTGGTGGTTTGGGTGAGGCTATTTAGGGAAGGAGGAGGCCTCATTGGAGCCCCACTATAGTGTGGGAACTCCAGCGTCTGCGTAAGCACAGTATTCGGGGGCACAGGCCCAGTGCCAGAGAAGGCAAGTCTAAAAGGCCAGGGTGGCCTGGTGCACCTGGGGTCTGACTGTTTTTTTTTTTTTTTAAGACTGGTACAGTGGAGGTATGGGGCCATTGCCTGGCTCTGAACTTGCAACCCCCTGGCTGTAGGGCTAGTGGATGGGTCTGTGGGCCAGAGAGGTGGTGCTCCAGATTGGAACAAAAAGGAGGGCCATGAGCCCCAAGACTAAAGAGCTAGAGCTTCGGAGTCAAACCTTATCTGGTGGGTTCAGACGGGGAGGCCTAGCTAGAGAAAGACTGGGGTCAAGGCCAGTGGTGGTGGAGGACCCCAACATACAAAAACAATAGGCAGTCTCCCGCTTACAAGAACATAAGCATAAAATTTTCATCAAGACTTGGCAGATGAGTAGAAAGCGGGACACAAGAAACCTTAAAGGGGACTCCAAGGGTGCCCAACTTAGGGCGTGGATAATGCAAAAGATGGTGCTGGTGAGGGCGACCTGTTACAGTTATGCTCTGTTCCTTGCTCACTTGGAGCAGTACAGTTCAGAAAATGATACACTGTCTCCAGGTGTGGAGGGAGAAGAAGAGGGCAGGGAGAAAAGCAGGCTAGGATCCTGCAGAATTGTGCTGTGGCTTCTCTGAGAAGAGAACACGTACAGGTATTTGGTTTCGCAGGATAATCTTTCCTATGAGTGATTTAACTCTGGTTATTTTGTTCTGGGATAAAAATGCTGAACATTTCTACATTTGTGTTTTCTTCTGGGTCAGCAGTGACTCTCCCAGGAGAAACTGAATGACTTTACTCAGCCTTACATTGGTGCCAAGGAACAAAAATGAACATTATGGCATATGTGCTTAAAGACATAACACATTCAAAATTATGCATTTCTTCTTTTCTACCGAGACAGGCAGCAAAGTATGGAAAGGTGCCTCTGTAAGCACAGTGAATTTAATTCAACTGAGTAGGAGGGAGGAAGATGGCTATATCAGCCACAAACCGGGCAAGGCCTACAAAGTCTTATGCCTAGTACAAATTATAATATGTCTAGTCTAAATCTCACATTGAATGGAAAAACAACAAATACACTACTCTTCTCATATTTTTCAGCAACTATCTACATTAGAGGGTGTTGAATCAATACTGGGGCAGTGAATTGCTACTCTGACTCCAACTGTGGTTCAACAGTTTTGACCAAACAAAATATGTTATCTCTGGGCTTCTTTCCACTGGACTAGCTAGCCCTGATGAAGCAGTAAATCAATCCAAGTACTTCATAACCAAATCTGTGCCTGGAATTTGGCCATATTGTGTTATTGATTTAAAAGTATAACTCTCCATTAAAATCACTGGTGATATCTCCATAAACTATAGGGCCCTTAAACAAGAAGAATAGCACATAAACTAGCAGAAACCTCATTCACATAAATCAGAAATAGAAAGCAAAATCAACTTCTTTTAGAAAGCCAAAGAGAGATTTGAAAAGCAACTTTCAAGAGAATGCTTCATAAATGGGGAATAATTATTGGGTGCTGAAAAAAAATCACTCAGTTTCCATATTTGATAAAAGGAGGACTACTTTCCCATCCAACAGGTGATTCACATGGATGCACTTTTGTGCTAGAAGGAAGACAAGTGTTTTTTCCCCTAGTCCAGTAGATAACGTTTTAAGGATCACAGCTCCAAACCATAAAAGCCAGAAGATTTTAGCTTAGTGCTTTTAATCATGTTGATACTTTCTCAACTGTAAATGCCTTCAGGTAGTGCTTTTATTGATTGATTCCTTATACAGTCAGAATAAGGCAATGTAGAATGGAAATGTTCTTATTATCACCTGCAGTACTTAATGATAAAAAAATAAAGAATCAAGTATTTTATTATGATTTATAATTTATATAGTATTTTGGTGTCCATAATATTTCACATGCCTGGTTCCATTTTCCAGGATTTTAGAAATTGAATTAAATAGCTATGACTGGAATGGTTTAATCAAGGATGATCCTGCTTTGAGCATGGGGCTGGATTAGACGACCCTGTGAGACCCCTTCCAGCCCTACTTTGCTATGATCCTATGACACTATAAATGATCAATCAGTGTAGTAGAGCTGAAGACTAAGCTAGATATAAGGTGATGGATGTACCATTTTAACTGTCAAGGACCTTAACAGTCTATTCAAAAGCAAGATATCATCTCTTAATGAGTAACATATGATAGATTTCTGTGCTGAATAACTCATGATGCCACCCTCCTACCATCTGGTAAGTCCATGACATGGGGTTCATGTTTTGCATCCATATGATGAATTGTTCTTTGTATTTCAATAATACCTGGTGGTCTTGATTAAAGATCAAAGCCACAGTGTGCTGGATCCTGTATAGACATGTAAAAGATGACTCAAATATAAATGAGCACTATATCAGAAAAGTAACAAATCAGAGCACCTAAATGGAATGGGCCATATTAGATTAAAAACAGAGTGAGATTCTAATTTTAATTATGATAAAAGCCAAGTAATTGCTTTTGGGAAAATGATAATTTTTCCCAAAAGCCCAGGAACACCCAAGGGTATGTAGCCCAGGAACACCCAAGGGTATGGCCGTCCTCAATTGGAAGGGATAGATGAGGCAGGTGACAGTGCTGTAAGAGGGACACCAGTGATATGAGCACAGGTCCCTCTTTCCTCTATAGAGTCAACTCCATGCCAATGCTCTTAACTATTTACAGTTTATTGAATTATAATATATATATTATTTCTTATTTTTATATATATATATAAATAGGTAAATATTTTAATAGGTAACAAAAAAAAAACTTTCCAAAAATATTCTTAGCAATATCTTTTAACAATACCAACAGTATACAGATAAATAGTTACAAAATGATAAGCCAAAAACCCATTATACCAAACTAACTGAATTCCATAACATTTTGCACAACATATTCATAATTATGATAACAATTATACAAAATACGAGACACAGTTTTACATGATATAAGGTGCGTTTACCCCTAGCTGTGAGGGAAACTTTTACCTGAGGCTTCCCTATGTGGGGGGAGGGGACACCTTATTTCAGGAATACGTCCCCTGTGGGACCTGACTCCACCAGCAACTTACAGTTTTCTTCGAGGAGCTGTTGACCAGGCCTCAGAGGAGGGATGTGGGAAGAGGGCCCTATTCAATTTGGATTTGGCCGAATCAAATCAGGAACACTGATTCGATTAATTGATTCAGATCACTGTCCCTGATTCGATTTGGCCAAATCCAAATTTGAAGATTCGATGTTGATTTGGACATAGAAACAGCTTTGGAAGTTTTTTCTACATACCTCAAGGTACCAGTGTGGCTTGTGAATGCTGTGATGCTGGAGTGGGTGGAGGGTCTCACAGGAGTGTAGGGGGGCCTTCCGCATGCTTGGCAGTGAACCTGGAAGTGGACCAGAAGTAATTCTGGTCCACTTTGAGGTCTGCTGGGGAGCATGCCTGGAGGGGGACCTGTGCCCCCCCTGGGTCGGCAATTGGCCACAGGGGGACCCTGGGTGCCCCCTCCAGACCCAGGAGGCACCAGTCACTGAGCAAGGAGGGGTGCAGAGGCCTCCTCCCATGTGTTCTCCAGTGGACCTGGAAGTGGACCAAAAATGCTTTTGGTTCACTTTCAGGTCTGCTGCTGAGTGTGCTGGGGAGCCCCTCATGCTTCTGTGGGACACTCCATTTGCCCCAGCATCACAGCATTCATGAGCTGCTTGGTACCTAGAGGTATATCGACAAAATATTTAAAGCTGTGTCTATGTCTGAATCGCTAAATCTTTCTGAATCTCTCCAAATTGATTTGGAGGATTCTGATTTGATTTGGAGAGATTGAAGAGTCTGCTGAATCAAATCAGGGACTGAAGTTTTGCACAGCCCTACCTCAGAGCCCTTTGCTCAATCAGAGGCCCCAGCAGCTTTGCCTGCATCATTCTGAAACCTCCCCTCCTGGCCCTGTGCCTCACTTTGGGCACCAAGGGCTCTTCCAGCTCTAATGGGGGGGGGGAGTAAGAATTTAGCTGCTGCTGGCTGGATTTACCCAGCCTTATGCCTAGGCCTCCCCTTTCCTTGGCCCTGCTCTAGACTCCAGGGCTCTTTTAGTTCTTTGGCCAGGCCATATTGCAGGGCTCCAGTTATCCGGCTTATGCTGTGGCTAACCTTTTGGCTGGGCTCACTGTGGGGCTCCAGTTATCCGGGTTATGCCAGGGCTAACCTAAGCAGCCTCAAGCTGCTCCCAGAGCAGGTTCTCCATGTTCCGGACTGCACACTGCATAGGGCCCAAGCAGCCTTCAGCTGCTTCCAGAGCTGGCTCTCTGTGTGCCGGTCTGCACATCGCTCTGCCCAGCCCTCTGCTGAGGATGCAGGCTCAAGCTGCCTCAACGTGGCTTCCAGATCCTGAGCCCTGTGCACCAGACTGTGCACTGCTGGGAGGAAGAAAGGATCTTGTGGAGGCTCTTCCCTCTCCAATGTCCCTTGCTGTCTCTGCCCAGTGTGCTCAGCACACTGGGCTATTATCTACACTGGAGGCCCTGCCCCTGAAGTCTGCCAGACCTGCAAAGTGCAGTCTTCAATCAGGTCCAGGGGCTCCTCACCTCTCAATCTGAGCAGGGCCAGGGCAAGCCCCTCCCAGCTGTTAACTGATTGGTAGAAATGTTACACCAATCCAAAGTGTCCTTCTCCAAGCCAGGCTTGCTGTGCAAAAGTGGTGAGCCCACCACACTAACAGTATTATTATCTTGATCAGCTTTCAAAACAAAAATAAGCAGTGTTTTACATTTATCTATGCTGTGTACAAGAGCTACAGTTTTGCTGGTAGAATCACAATTACCCTGGTAGAAACCCCTGGTGTATAAATTTGCACACAGTTTATACCAAACCAAAAATGTTGGTTCCAGTAAAAAACTAAGTAAAAAAAACCTACCTCAGTGAAGTAGAAGTGGCCCTGGTAGAATTTCTATTGTGGGAATGGATGCATGTACACTTTATGCTATTGATAGAAGATGCAGCAGTATCCTCCAGCATCCCAACATGTCTAGCTACCAGCCAGTACCCTTGCGACTTCAGGGAAACAGTCTCTGACTCAGGATGCACTCTACTTCTTCAGCCTACTGCAAAGCAAACCATTCCTCCTGATAAGTTAGGAGCTGAGAAAGCCCAACCCCACCTCTGCAGTCCTGGGGCTGTGCAGCTGTGTGCCCTGTGACCCTGAGCAGGTGGGGCAACCTGACATGGCTGGCCCAACCTGACCTGCCATGCCCAACTTTGACCTGGTGTAACAGGAATAGAGTCCCAGAGGAGAACTTACCAAGGGGGAAAGATGAGAGGAGCAGGTGGGAAGCTATGCCGAGCTGCAGCCAGGGAGGATGCTGCACCAGATGGAAAAAAGCCCAAAAAGCAGCTGACCTGGGAGGAGTTGGGACCGGCCCCCCCCGCTGGCATGGACATGTTTTATGGCTACATGCTGGTGCTGATTCACTGGCTGGCCCCTTGAAAGGGGAATAAAAAACCTGCCAGACAAGAGACAGGGGGAACCGGAAGTGGGTTCCCCAGAGGGCACCAAGAAGCCCAGGATGGAGCAAAGCCCCACTGAGGGGAAAGTGGTGGCAGCCCTAGGAAGTGGCTCTTGGAGATAATTCAAGCCCAGAAGGGCTATATTACTCACCTGAAGCAGACCGGACCTCTCCTGACTGGATTGGGACCACCAGGAACCTGCAGAGAGAAGGAGAAACAGCTGTCCATGCCATGGCAACTACAGGCCAGTGAGAGAGGAACTGGCGCCGGGAGACCAGGTAACCTGGGGTCAGAAAAAGGCTAGGCCAGTCCCACTACGGCCTAAGCAGAGCAGGACGAACTGATGTCCTTATATGTCTACATCAATTCAAAAGACCAAGGCATGTGTAACAGTACCATAAGCAAATCCATAAGACTGCCACTTAACATCATTGGTTGGCGTTAGGTGGGGTGTAGGGGAGGTGGAGCCCCAAATGGGAAGATGGATGGGAAGATTGAAGGAGTGGACCAGGAGGGATAGAACATGTTAGGGTGACAGTATTTGGATCTCTGAGAGCACTGGATTTGCAGCTGAATACAGGCTTTACCTGTGGCCTAGCAGAGCTGCTAACCACAAGGCAGATTGATATCTATGCCAGCCATTAGCTTATGCTAAGTAACCATTTTAAGTGTCAACCATTTTCTAAGGGAAAAGCAGCAAGTGAATCTGTGTAAGTCTGTGTGCCCTGAACCAGCTACAGTGAGGAACAAGATAAGATAAAGGGGCCCAAAAAAAGGTGGAAGATGGCACAACCTAAGACGGAAAAACAGACTGGAATGTGAAAAACAACACGTAATTGGTAACAGAATCTAAGATGAACATATGCAAAAAGGTGAATGGTGATTGGTGAAGAAGCCTTCAGAAGCTTTCAAGTTTTAGTCAAAGTCTGCCCATTGACTGAAGAAGAAAAGTCAAGGTCTTAGACATGCGTTCATAGCAAAAAGGCATGTAAATGTATGAAATGCATAGGCAATTCCATGCTAATGAAGCAACCAGTAAATAGAAAAGGAGCTTGAGATGGGAATAGAAATGGGTGGAACAGAAGGCAGGATGGAAGTAGAGTAAATGTTAATGAGTATAAACCGAAGTGTATAAATATGAGAAGAAACTATTGTTCATTGCAGCTCCCCATATTCCATCGGTGTGGGAACTAATCTGAAGCTGTCTCCATTCTGAGTAAAGCTGTTGCAAGCAATGTGTGCTAGTGTTTGCTCCCTGCTGTGCTCTGGCTAATGAGGAACAGGATCCATGGGTATTTGGACTGTTGTTTCCCTAGTTGTTGGGCGCCGCATGGAGTCGGGGTCTAACAGAACATACATCTTCCTCCCAACTAAATAAATTTATTAGAGCAAAGACATGGCAAGGAAGAACCCCTGAGAACCCTCTGGAATCTGACTCAATAGCAGGCTGTCTTTTCCTCAAGCAATGGTGACGTCCAAAATACCCATATGGACCAGATGCACCAGTGAATGGCACAGCTAATTATACCTGGCAATATCTAATCCATCAGCACTTGAATCCAACCCACCAGCACCCAACCTGGCAACACCTCATCTTAACAAGACTCATTCAAGCTAAGTTGAAACTGGGTCTGTTGGCTGGTGCCAGAGGATGGGGGATCCATTATGGGCTGCTAAAGAATTGACAGTCTTGAAAGACACTAGATATACTCTGGATCTCCTGGTCCCAAAGCTTGACAGACAAGAGAGATGGAGGGGGTGCTGTATGCTGGAGATCCACGGGGGACATTGTCTCTTGGAGTAGTCAGTCAATCAGTACTGCTGTCATCCATTTCTGGCAACCAGGAGAGACTGCAAAGCATGCTGGGATACAAACACATGCAAGGACAGATCCAGGGGGGTACACTTGCATCATCCTTCCTCTTTCATTCCTGCTTCACCCAGTGTTTAAAACCATCTGCCCAGTAGTAGCAGCAGCTGTTCTAGTCAGGCAGTGGTGATGTGTTCAGTTGACTTCATGGCTTATTATAATCTATCTAATGTATCTGATCACTTCTAAATTCTTTGTTCTACAGATGTTAAAGGCTCTTCTTTTAATGTGCTGTTTCTTAGCTACTTCTGGTAATGAAGCTTCTATTTCACAGCCCTGATCATTTCAATACAATTATATTTGTTTTTGCTTTAATCTTTTTTCTTTTGTATGAAAAAAACAGTGTCCATATCTTTATCTTTGTGCACTATGGCATTTTTGTCAATTTGGGAGCTCCTGGCTGTCAGAGATGTTACCAGGGATCACTACATGGAAGTGGCTGTCATTGATCCCCTGCTTTAATCTTAAAATGAATAATACAGCCCTAGGCCCCTACCATGTTGGTAAAGCTTCTAGTTTATTTTTAACTGGAGAAAAATGTGTTGCTTCGTATGTGCTGATGCACTCCCCTTTTCAAAATTCTAGATCCACCCATGTATGCATGGGCCCCCTGGCTGTCTGTGGAGCACCCATCTGGCCCTGTAAAATTTGTAAAGTTATCCCTCCCATGATAGGTTTCTCCATTGGGAGAACAAAATCAATAGAAGTTTCTCACATCTTCTGAATGCTTGTATATGCCCCTAGTTAAAGGGCATAGGACTAAGTGAGTCTCCTGGGCCATCAAGTACAATCCATTGCTATGTTTGGCAGCTACTTCATAATAACACCTTTCATAAAGTGGTGAAGCTCAGGTCAGTTTTATTAAAATCCTAACTACAACAAACATTAAAACATATTAAAATAGGTTAAGTGAAATCAATATGAAGACTTGAATATTACAATGTTATATTCCTGAAATATATTCCTTATATTTAAAGATAAGGACGGGTATTGAGCTAACACTTTGTTATTCATCCTTTTATGACTTCTAGATAAAAACTCTACCTTTGAAGATCACTGCAGAGTTCCCACTAGTGCAGAATGCAAATGTCCAACTGGTTAGTTGTTTGGATCAAAGGTGCACAGCCCACAGTTCCTTAGGGTCTGCACTGCTTTCTTTACTGCTAGGTTGATTTTACAGATAGAAAGCCTATTTACTTTTCTTTTTGTGTACAACTGAAGCTGTTGAGATTAGCTGGGACAGCCAAGCCAGCAATCCCTAGATTTAATTGTCTAGTGACTACCTCAGCTGTGTAATTGGTTTCTCCTGCTGACCCAGCAGATTCCAAGTCAAATTAAACTGTCTAAAACACCAGTACTTTACTGAATATCTCATACCAAAATAAGGTTGCTGAATGTGTATTTTTATATATTCAATCACCAATATCAGAAATTCACAAATATCTAAAATGTCATGTTCAGCTTCTGTAGATGTTTAAGGTGCAGTGAAAGTAAATCTCATGAGAATGAGGGGACTGGTAAATTAGTTCATCATGGTTGCCTTCAATGTTCAGCAGTCCCTGGTAATGTACTGCTAGTCAGTGGGAAGTGGACCAATAGCAGCACACAGAGTTGCAAACTGCTATGCTGGCAAACATCTATGGTGCCTGATAGAGCATATGACTGGCAGAACTTGGCCAGTTCTTTACATAGTAGTTCTCCCTGTTTTTTGGTAATCTTGTCCTGTGGCTCTTTCTCTCTGTAGCTGATTGTCTCCCAGAAAAGTTGTTACCAGGATCATACAGCTTTAAGGGTCATTGATCTCCTTCCAGGCTGTTTAGTGGAGAAAGTAGAACATACAGTCCTAAAAGATACCGGTATTAAACAAAGCAAACTCTCACTGTTTTGTTTTGTTTTAGGTTTTGCTTTTTTTTTTGGTCCCTTCAAAGTGTTACAAGTCTTAATCTGGCTATCATACTGCTTCCCTATGAATGGTTCAGACTGTGCATATGAGGCAGATATCTTACTATGAATATTGCACTGTGTTAGCCTTGGTTCTGACAGAGCTCAGACTTAAAGTGCCAGCTGGGAGAGTCTAATTTTACCATTACTTCACATGTGTCCTTCATAATTACTTTAGTAAGACATTCAGACTTCCCCAGTAAAGCAAAACAAAAAAGCAAATAAGAGAGATGATGGAACACCTTGTACACCTTGCTTATGAAAGCAATGTTCACTGTTGCTTTTCCACTTGCCACATTTACATGTAAGTTCAATTATGATAATATAGATGAGTGTTTCTGTAGATGCAGCCATTTACAGCCACTTACAGCATCATCATTTCCTCTGTTGAATAATTAGTCAAATATGCTGTTCTGGGGCAATGTTATAATTTTGGCCAGGTACAAAAGTTACATTTATGCCAGTAAGCACACAGAAAGCTCTCTACAGCTATAAATGAACAGTCAGGGCATATAGAGCACTGTAAAAATGGTGGATCCTCCTCAAAGATGACCTTCAGACTTCAGTTCTGGAGGTTAGAGCACTGTAATGAACATCTGTACTACATCCCATCCTGACTCGTGGTAGGTTGCATTTCACCAACAATCCATGGGGCTTTGTGGCACCTGCTCCCCCCCTCTCCAGGTCCAGGGTGGCACTCTAGCCTTGGCCAGAGCTCATGTGGTCTGCCTGAGTGCTGGGTCAGCCCCGCCCCTGGGATGTTATGGACAAGAATCAGAGAAGCCTCTGTCCCCAGGCCTGCCCTCATCCTCTGTCTGGCTAGCATAGATCCATCCACACAAAGAAAACTTCTTATTGCTGAATTTCTCTTAAGGCATATTGTCATGGGTGCAGGTGAGCAAGTGCTGAATGTAGGTCTGCTGCCATTTTGCTTCTGCTCACAGTAACTTGTCTTAAGAACTCTGCACTGACTTCTGGCTATGGGCAAGTTTCCTAATGGAAGTAAAAATGTACCCAAACATACACAAAATCTACACCACACACCCATGTATACCAACATGTAGCATCACTGCTTTCTGACTTGGCTGTGGACACCAAATGCACGTGTAAAATAGACTGTGAGATGCACTTAGGCTGCCTGTGCTCAATATAGGATGCAGGACCAGAAGCCCTGCTCATAAATGTGAAGTCCCAGAAACCTTGGATACATTCAATGGTCCATAAAGAAGCAGAATGTTTCTCTGTTCTCATGTCTTAAAGCCAATTTCTAATAATCCTGGTCACTTTAAGTAATGGGTTGGAGCCATTTGCATTTGATAGAAAGCTGGTTCAGAAAGTCTGTTAGAGTTTGAGGTAGGCAGTTGGGAATCTCATAGATACATATGTAGGGCAGCTAGATTTTTTTGTCAAGCTGCCAAATTGTTTGTTTTATTAGTTACTGTTGTTCAGTTGTCGCTTTCCTTGGCTACGTAAATAATAATATCCAATGGTCTTGCAAGCCTTAATGTAGTATTTCCTTCCTAGAGCAACCCCCCAATAAAACAAAAAATCCTGTTGGACACAGTGTCTATGATATTCCCCTTAGGAAAAACCTCATATTCTTCAGTGGGAGGAGAGGAAACACTTTCCCTGATCTCCCAATCTGCTGTCTGCAAAAGAAATAGTGTTTTGATTTTTCCCTTCTGAACACACAGATTTCCTAAAATCTATACAGAATTTTGCAAGCTAGTGAGTGGAAGCAGTCAGGTAGTCCCATTTGCCAGCTCATATCCCGGAAAGGATGACTTAGGATGACCAGTTACTTGTTACTGTATCTATAATCCATAAATTCTTTTTTTAATGATTAATTAGCTGGACCCCTAATATTTCCAGCTAACTGGAGGCATTGTGTGTTTGCAGGACAGGCAGTGGAGCCCTGATCCCACCACCCAGGACAATACACTGTTTACGAAAACATTGTTAGAAGGTTTTAAAAAGCACTGAATGTTTGTACTCATGGCAATTGCATTTCCAAGTATGTGGTTTTTGAAGTAGTCTAATGGATGTGCAATGAACTTTGGGCAAGGGAGGGTAGGGGAAGTGGGGGGGTTGGTTTTTTTTTTTTTAAAGTTTATTGCACAGTCTTTCAGTCATATGGAAGCTTTTGAAATGTAGTAACACAAATCTGAAATTGGGATAGTTTTCCCTTGATTTCAAGTGAGGCAGTATTGGGTCTTTGTACTATACTGTTTACTCTATAAAGGTACATCTTAGGCCTGCACTTGTTTTTTCTTCTTGCAATACATTAGAGAAATTGCTTGAGCTGGGTAATCAATAAAAGCAGTTACAAGCATGCAAAAATTCTACAGTTTGGGGGAAACTGGAAGGAGAGGACAGCACACTCAGGAATAAATGAAGCCAACTGAAGGTTATCAGGTGAAGCTGTTGAACTCTGTACACCTGTAAAGAAAATAAGAATAAGAGCCAGTTACATGTGTGGGGTAAATTAGGAAGCAAAATCTTGCTTGAAATATTTTAATACCACTCCACTTTCTTTCTTCATCTGAAAGCTTTTGGGGGGAAAAATAACCAAAAAGTAAACTGTTTCTTGTTTTCAGTACCTACAGTTCATAATATTTACTCTTAACATTCTGCGCTCTCTAACATGATTTCAAAGGTATCTGATGCAGTAATCATCTGATTACTCTCAGAAGTATTTTGTAATGTCCTGATGTGAATAGTGTCTTGTTTAAACTAAGTTTGTGCTTGCCTGAGATTTAGGTTAGTTCCCAACTCTGAAGCAAAAAATGCTGGACTTTCCTAGTTACTCAAAAATTACTTTCACATACATAATATAAAATCTAAATTTAGGTGCATGGGGGAGTGTTTGCATTAGAGTCTTGGATCTGAACCTGGCATACGGGTTTGGTTCCATCATTAGGATAGTCTGCTTTTCTCTTTTTGAATGGTTACAGCTCTGGATGATGGAAAGTAATGAAAGGAGATGATTTATTCTTTATCTCTGTCTCGGACCTCTTCTGTAATCTTCCTGTTAAAATCACATGCCTTTCAATACCATATCTGCCACCAGGAGTCACCCCAACTTTCTACTTTGGTCAGGTTTATAAAATACAGATCTAAAATGTATTTATTTCTTTTTAAAATATTGAAATAAATCCATACTAGCACAGAACAGCCCCTTGACATTGTGGTGCCTTGTGCCTCTTCACTTGTGACATCAATATTATATTGAATTATCCTCAAAACAGGGATTTTATACAGTACTAGTTATTGGACAGGG
>NW_017728992.1:143872135-143874014 GCF_001723915.1 Gavialis gangeticus
CTTGAGTTTCAAAGAAGATGGAACTACAAATACCTGGCTTTATATCCCACCATCAAGGGACAAATCTTATTGCTATTGTAAAAATATCCTGAGGCACAAACAAAGCTGGGAAAGAAAAAGTAAAGATTAAAAAAAAAGAAAATTAATAAAAGTTGGCGAGTACTATTTGGGGTTGAAATTTTATAACATGCCACTAATAGAATCCACTATACTAAAGTCTTCCATGTTATAAGGGTGTAAAGCACAGGTGGATGAGTTGGGCCCTAAATATTTGCCATCCTGCCCATGTTTTTTTCTTTCAGAGGGAAGCTCCTGTTATATCATACATTCTCATTCAATGCAGATCGACTTCCCATCTTCTTGATCACTGATCGGATACTTAGTAGATGATCAGTTAGGTAGTTTAGTGTGTGTGGAGGATGTGTTTGATGGAGGACACAGAACCTCCCAGCTGGGGCAAGCTGAGATACACTCTGTGATCTTAAGGCATCATGTGGGCTACAGACCCTTGAATTTTACAGCCCAGGCAGGGCGTGTGGCATTGCAAGATCTGACATCCTTAGGGTTGAGGCTCTTACACCCCATGATGACCCAGCCGGCTTATGGAAGTTGTTGCAGGTTTTAACTTTCTTTGCTGTCTTTTTCAAGTGTTCATGATAGCTCAGTGTCCAGTGCAGCATCACACTCATGTAGACAGGTGCTTCATGCTTCAGTCTGTGACCATCCAGGTAGATGTTCAGCTCCTGGGCAGCACTGGCATTGCATAGGTGGAAACTGCTGGAAATTGTCTTACTGGTGCTTGGCTAGAGGCACCACATCTTGAAGTAGTCAGCCAGTTTTGCGACATCACTGTTCAGAATGTGTTCTAGTTTGAGAAAATCTGGGCCTGGAATCCACAGCAGATGTTGTCAGCACAGGCTGTTGGTCTGTCTTCTCTAAGTACTTGTCTTTTCACCCATGTGCAGCCTGAATTGTCTGTTGTGGAGGAACAGTTTGACAACATCAAACACCCATGCAGGTAGGACTCTTGTTATCTTTGCAAGCAGACCCGTGTGCCAGCAGTGCCCATTAGACAGAGACAGAAGAACCTGTGGCAGGAGATCCATGGCCGGGTGCCAGGGCACAGGCACTTGAAGCCCTCTAACTCTACTCATCTGGGGAGGGCTCTAGGTACCCACAGGTGAGGTGCTACTCAGCCAGGGCTTTGCAGATCCAGACAACCTGCCACTGTACATGGCTGGGACTACTCACATTGGTGGGGGACTTGCCTTCTCCCCCATGCCTGTGCCATGTATGCTCACTGTGCCAGGCCTGGTCTATAGTTGAAGTGCTTCTTCTGATATTCCAGCTGCCCCCATAGGGCCACATGAGCCAAGGGAGAAGGAGATAGGCCGGGCCCCTGATGAGGATTGAAGGGGTGATGATGTCACTAATAATGAAATTAGGGACCTTAGGAACATAGTACCCACTCTCCCTCACCCCAAAGAACAGGAATTTTGGCTAGAGGTGGGCATTGTCCTCATCAGCTGTGTGAAAAATGGTGGCCCAGTTGTGCACTGGATGCCTGGGTTTTGTGTGTATGCGTGTGCAGTACCCACAAAGAATGCAGGCATCTGGGACACACATACGCAGACACGCATAGACGGAACCCAGGCATCCAGGACACACACACACACACACACACACACACACACACACACACACACAACCACACACACTTTGCGGCTGCAGAGCATGCTGAGTGGGCGTGTGGGTCACTCATGGCCATGAAGGCTCGTGGTGTGATGAGCCACTGCCCTGTGAGGTCCAGGTGGATGACTGTGATGTCCCTGCCAGGCGATCATAGTTTCATAGTTTCATAGTTTCATAGATTTAGGGT
>NW_017728992.1:143874025-143876288 GCF_001723915.1 Gavialis gangeticus
TGACCTCGCCAATGCAGGCCCCGTGCCTCCGTCCCCACCCCCTCACCAGAAGAAGAGAGGAAGACACCACCTGCGCCCCGTCTCCTTCAGCCTGCCCCCCAGAGTCTTGAAGTCCCTCATAATGCGGTCAGGGTTGCCTCTTGCCGCGTCGTTCGTACCCACATGGACAACAACCAAGGGGTACCGGTCTGCAGGCCGGATGTAGGCCGGGATCCTCTCCGTGATGTCCCTGATCAGGGATGGGTTGGCTGTTTGGCTCTGCTTGGGAGTCTTCAGCAGTCTGGGGAGCCTACAGAGCATGCTGGGAGGTGTGCAAGACTCCCCTCTACCTTCTGTGTTCATACCATGCAGGCAGGCTCTGATCCCTCGCCCACCCCTACAAGGGTTAATGAGTGCTCTGATTCCTTCCAACCTAAACAGGGATGCTTAGAGTAAAGCTCAAAAGTTAGAGTGCTTCTGCCGTGGGCTTCTTGAATGCCTGTACTTAGTCTCTGTGACTAACTTTGAGGTGCACACCTGAATGGATATAATTTAGTGTGAAAATTCAGTTATCTCATCTAGATTAGTTTGTCTGCTACTATCATTACCAAGGGCACATTCATTTCCCCAGATAATGCAAGCTAAAGAATCCATCTAGTTATTGAAAATAATGGACCAGGAAAAATATGTACACTGTTGCTATATGTCCTGAAACCTAAATTGCCTAGAGCAACTCTGATTTCAAGCTTGTGACTCATCTATACTCAAGCCATAGAAATTCCAGAGGGCAAATTGTTAAATAATGCATTAGTGGTATAATTTCATTGTATATATCATTAGTAAAATGCTTCAGGAAGCAGGGGAAAAAAAACCCAGTCCTTTTTTCCTTGCAACATTTCCTTTTTTTTAATTGTCACATCCAAGGGGTTAATTTACAAATAATAGGAAGGCAAATATCCAACTAAGTATGATGTTGTGCTTTCTCTCTATTTAAAGTATGTGCCTCTATATATTACAGATGATATACAGAGAAAATGTCTGAGAAGTGTTTACTTGACCCATGGGAGTGATCATACTTGACCATGAGGGATCATTGCTGCTGACGACAGAAAGACAAAAGGAAGATCTGTCTTGCCACAAAATATTTCAGATGTCTTCCACCTAATAAATTTAAATTATCTTTTTGGTTTAAGGTTATTAAAGCCTTTTTTATTAGCTCTAGTACAGTATAATATTTCAGTTGGCAACCTGGTTATGCAAATAATAATCTTTTATCTACAGTTATCCATCTGTAATTAACAGTGTCAGTCACCTTATCTTGTAAACAGTCTGTTTTTTGTAAACAAATAGGGGAATTGGTGCAAATGTGTCTATGTATGGTAGTGAGCCAATATATCAGTTTTGCTGCAATTTAAAGCCTGCAATTTCATGCTTAGCACTTGGCATTGTAACCATGGTTATCTTCAGTTAGATACAGGATCCAGAGGCATCAAGTGGACAGGTTTTTTTTCTCCCTCATGCTTCTCATAGACAACTGGAACACAGAAAGGGGGTGGAACTGAATGATTATGGGTAAATAAAATGTATGCATTTATCTTTATTTTTCATGTCTCAGTTTTTGGATTTTTTTGGGATGGCAGCAAGCCAGAGGAAGTGTGACTCATAAGTATGAACACAGTCCTGGAAGGGAGGGTACCCTCAATTCCTGCCCCTGCTGCTACCCCCACTTGTGTCTTTTTTTACATGTTATAGTCATTGGGTAAACAGTCATGGTGACCAGAAGCCAGAGTCCCCTCCCTCCTAGAGCAGAGTCCAGGTGCTTGCTCACATCCAGGCTCCATCTATTTTTCCATCGAGGTGACCCATGGGCCAGCTTCAACAGGAGAGGTGGAGTTTGTTCTTGGTAATGCCTAACTCATGAGTCAGTTAGGATACTTTTCTGGGAAGTGAAGGATCAAACCCCTCTGGGGTCCTAGAACCTGGATTTCCTACTCTACAGATAAGTGCCCTAACCACTAGGCTAAGTAAAGGTGTGGAAGGGTTTTAGTCAACCTCCTCTGTCATCAAAGAAATACTAGTTATGGCTTCTCTGTGACATGTCCAGGATCAAACAGAGTGTAAGTGCAGAAGAACTTAAGGAATGAGATACTGGGGAATGCTAAAGGAAGACTATATATGCAGGGCTTATCCAGACTGATCTGTCTCCTGGCCTTCTACCCTTACCCTTTATGAAGAAACAGCCCAGTTGACAAGGATGTGTGTGTGTCGGGGGGGGGGAGAGGGG
>NW_017728992.1:143881288-143889336 GCF_001723915.1 Gavialis gangeticus
CCCTGGCCTGAGAGTTGGAGTCAGAGCTTCAGTTGCAAACCTGACCATTACCCACCCCGCACAGCCTCTACTCCCCCATCTGTCACCCTCCCTTGCTTCTGCTACTTACTCTCTGTCAATGGTTCCGCCCAGGGTATGCAGCACATGATCATTCTGGTCCCCACACATTTATACAGTGGTAGCAGCAGCTTCAGCCCCAGCTGTGGGGCTGGCACCAGGACTGCCACCACTACAACCACTGCTGCTTGGCCAAGCAGAGGCCAGAGAGACCATGTGCTCTGTGCCTCAGGCTGAAACGGGGCCAGAGCCATGACAAGGGAAGTGGTGGCTGGGGGATGGGCAAGTAGCAGGATAAGCCAAGTGGGAGGGGCAAGTGCAGTGGGAAACAGGTGGGAAGGGGGCAAGTGGAGGGGACAGGTGTTGGGGGGGCTGGGGTAAGTAAGAAGTGCCTACTGAGAGCTTTAAAATGTCCCAGAAAAGTAAGCAGAAGAGAGAAGGAAGCAAGCTGTCAGTGGAACAGCATGCTGGAAGGAGGGGTCAGGCTGCTTGCTGTGCTGTGCTGTCCTGGGGCCTGAGCAAAGAGGACTCCCTTTCTTGTGTCTGAGACAGGACTGAATGATTTGGTTGTTTGTTTGACTGTGCTTTGCTTGGGAGGACTGGCTGAGGAGCTCCTCAGGAAACAGACCTTCCTGCAGGAGCCAGACTAAGCAACCTACTTAAATCCCACCATTTGGAGGTCTAGGAATTCCTAATCTGTAGACTGCACCCCTAACTATCATGTTTAAGGTCCAGTGATGGCCAGCAACTGACAACAGGTTGCAAAGGTGGTAGGACAACCTACATTTGCATGACCAGTAAAGACAGTAGCATCAACATGCTACTTACCCAGCTAAAGTTAACCACATAAATGCTGCGTACCCTCTAAAAGGTAGCTGGATTTGGGCAATACCAGGGAATTGCAAACCACTTAACTTGGCAAAGTAATGCTGATACTTGTTATAAGGATGTAAGACAAGTTGGGTAAGTGCAAGTCAATGTTGAAACAATATTTGCTTCATATCTGTTATCTTTATTCATTCATTGGGGCACTGACCTGAACATTTCAGTTAATAACTGCTTTTATGATTAAGTATACACTAAACTGACTGAGTGCACTAGAGTGCATTCTGCTGTGACTGACTAAGGACCACAGTCCACTACTAGAAGTATTGTGGTTGAGTCGGGGTGAATTTAAGCGAAATTCTGGACCTCTGGCATCAGGCTGCAGCTGAATTTGTGCAGAGAGATGGACAGATAGTGTTGCCTCCAAGTGAAAGCCCTTGTCAGTGTTTCAAAACAGCTGTCAGTGCATCATGCATTTAATACAAGCAAAGCCCAATAGGACTGAAATGATATAGCATAGCACAAAGTGAGACATGGAAAAGGTAGCATTAAAACTGCAGTATGGGACAAGACATGGAAAAAAACATTTCTTTAGGTCTAGCTAGAGCTGAACCACTGGCAGTGTGTGGAAAAACTGATAAAAAAACACTTTACTTGGGACCAAAGACAAAGAACATCAGTACTATCTAGAAGGAAGATGTTGCATGCAATTACAAGGCTTTTTGAAAGAAACTAGGCTGGGTAACTTTACATGTTAAAAATTGTTATCAGGTCTGAATGAAGAAAGAGAGAAATTTGAATTAAAACAGCTCAAAGAAAATAAGTGTAAATGCTGGCTAGGGAAGATGAGAGGGACACATTCTAATGCAGCAATCCTTTCCTGTAGCCCAGGGAAAGTAAAAAACAGGGAAAGTGGTTGCTTTCTCCAGAATGTAATGCTTTTCATCAGATACACTGGTATAATTTGTGTGCAGGGAAGGGGCGGGGGGGTCAGAAGGGAGAAGTGGGGAAAGTGTTATGGATTACCAGAACACCCTCCATACCCAGCTATATAGACCCTGAACTGAAGTTGTTATTTGGATTGTGGTACTGCCTAGAGGTCACACTGGAATACGCACTGTAGTGAATGGTGGTCCTTGCTCAAAAGAGGTTATAGATCAGAAGCTACCTGGTAGGGTCCAGTAAGCACTGGGGAGAAGTCCAAGGTAATGGTGGGAATTCCTGGTTAGGTGAGTATGCAGCAATTGCAGCACAACAGTTATTTCCACATTGTCAAGTGTTTTGTAGGCATCACAGTACTTAAAGAGAGATATAAAGGAGAGCTTTTCTTTTCCTCCTTTTTTCCCTGGCAGAATGATGTAGAACCACAGTGGCCAAGCCTCAGCTCATGAGCCACGTGCGACTCACCGGCATGGTACTTGCGGCTGTTACCCCACTTCTTGAAGTCCTGCCCACTTCTCCCAGGACTGCTGGCTCAGAACATCAATTAAATGTTGTTCTTTCATTTGTTCTTTCCATTTTGGATCAGTCCTACATAATTTAATAGGAATGAATCTATTCCTATAGAGCTCCATTAGTTTCATTCAATGGGGTTCTATAGCAAATACCCCCTAAACCTTACTGACTTAATACACAGAGATGGCTTCTGTGATTTTTTTTAAAGCAACTTTAAACAATAGCAAGGTTATGAGTCAAATCTCATGGGACTAGAACATTTATAAATCATTTGTAAGTTCTTCACATCTTTTCTTTGAGGATCTGTTGAGTGTTTCAAGGTTCACTTGAGCCTAGTGGCCTACCATACCAGTGTGACAAGGAACATCAGTTTCTGTAGCTAACCACACACGAGCAAATCACCCCTAGCCACCTCTGACTGCCCAGCATGAATGGCAAGAAACCCATGTATAGCTGGGTCAACAGAGGGGTTCCTATGACATAAGACCATAGTGAGGCTCAACTTCTTGTTTGCCATAGTATGACATCCTAAGTTATGCCACTGGCTTGCTTAGTACTTTCTTAGCCCCAAATGACATGCAGGCTCTTATTGGTTATCCTTTAAAACTTCATCTTAACATTAGACCTGGCAAAATTACCACCATGATACAGAACTGCTATGCAAAACTCCTATACTAAAATAAGGTCAATTCCAAGACTAAAAAAGCCCAAGTATTATGGGCTAAGCTCTTAAAATTCATCCTAGATACACTGAAAGACTTGTGAAACTTTCTAATGAGCCTGGTCTGGATTATGCACTTTTTTCTGAAATACTGAAATCAGTTTTAACTGTTTCATGCAGCCTTATGAAATAGCAAGAGAATTTCACCTTGAATTTCAAATGAGTTTCTCTTTGAATTTTTGGTTCATCTGAATATACAATTCTAAGTAAAATTCAGAGTATGTGAGATTCTTTGAATCAGAGGTGAAGAAAAAGTTTGCGTGACTCTGCAACATGAAATAGTTGAATCCTACATAGATCAGCTTATTACTGAATGATAATTTAGTCTCATTTCTATTCAGCATCTCCTGTGATAACATAATGATAAGAAAAAAACCACACAGAAACCTGAGAGGCAAAGTCAGTGGCGTAGAAGTGAAACTGTGAGAAGAAAGAAACCTTAGGTGTGACATGAACTTTGTCTCTCTTTCAAAAAACATTTAAGTCAAGCAACCGTGGCATTTTCTGAAAATGGATTATCATGCACGCACACCGTGCTGTACACACATCCTGTGTGAAAGTCTGAATTTGTATCTGCCACTAGCTCATAGAATGGGTTTTTCTTTCTTTCTTTTTTTTTTAATTTCAATGGGAAAAGGCTGGCATAAAAAGAGACTAAAAGAAAGCTTTTTAACGCCACTAATTTTAATAATTATCCTTTTCCATAGGAGGTTCAGGATTAAAGCTAGTGCTATTTGAAGTATCTTAATTTCCACTTGATTCTGAGTCATTCACCATAAAATTATTCACCCTTTCCCTCTGTTGGAGGAAATGTTCTATTATTATTATTTGTATAGTGAACATAATTGTGTTTAATGCTTCACAAAACACTATGAGGACAGGTCACTCACATACAGAGACTGCAGTCTAAAAGACCACATACAGCGTAAGAAAAGAAAGCCTGAAGGTGGTTCAGTAAAAAATCATTAATGTTTTTCATGCTTTCCCCAGTTTTTGACTGCATTCATTTCAAAGTATTTTTCATTTGTTTCTTTAGCCTTTTTTTGGTAACCATTTTTGCCCATTTCAGGTATTTAACTCATTTGTATTTGCCTTTTTAGTTATCACTCTGGCCCCAATCCTGCCAGCACCTATACTCCTCTTTAACTTTAAAACAATAGGCTATGTGTATGCTTAATGACATGTATAAGTGTTTGTAAGCTCAAGGTATTGGGATATTTTACTCAATTGGCTATCTTTTTTTTTAAATTACAGAAGTCTTTCAATAACTCCCTTGACTGATTTCCTGAAAAGTATTTTTTTTCCTAACATTGTATGTCTAGTGGTTCAAGTTTATACTATAATTTAATCATGTTCCCCTGGTTCTTTCCAATTTTCTTAAGTTTGTACAATCGAGGAATCTGGTTAGCATGCTCAATGAAGTCATAATATGCAGATATGAAAATTTTATCCTAGGTATATAATATGTAGAAATGACAACCAATTGGTGAAAAAGATGTATTATGCCTTTTCAGCTATGCAGTTCTTTTCACTGTGTTGAGCTGAGGTTTACATAACTGCTTTTTATCCTTTTACCATTATATTTAGTATATACAAATGCATGTTTGCAGACAGGTTGGGGACAATTAACAGCCAATCAGAAGGCTCAGGTTTATGTTGGCTTAAGACAAAATTTATTTGGGACTTAGCTTGCAATGCAACTGATGTGAAGATGTAAGGTATTTTGGGAAGCTATAAACTACTGTGCAAAATACTGGGATAATATATACTGGAGGAAGGTAAGCAGCTGTGCACCACACTGAGAAAATGAATAGAACTCAACAAACATGTAAGTATGGCAGCCCATATTTACTTTATGTTGCAGAGCATGGAAAGGGAAAAGCTACATAGAAACATTACATGGAGGAAATGTTGGTAGAGATTTTTTTTTTTTTACTACATATCCCAATAATTGGCTATAGATTTTTTTCTGTGGCCAAAACAGCAATCAATAAGTGCTCAGGGCATTTCATTAGATTTATGGATAGTTGTAAATGTTGGACTATTAATTGCCCCCAAAATACCCTAAATCATTGTCCTTATTGCTCCTGTAATCATACATCTATACACGTGCTCTGGGGTGGGGGTGGAGGTGCTTTAATTAGAGTGGCTCTAAGAGCCACTCTAATTACAGTGCCCACAGTGTTACATGTAGTATTCAGCATCCCTGCTCTCATGGCATGGGATCCCCAGGGATGGCTGTAATACCCCTAGGACTCCTCAACCATGCCAATCTGGCCCCACAGGCACCCTTTCTTTCCTGCCATGTCTTGCTGGTAATTCTAATAAATTGGGAAGCTGCCCTTGAGCTTGTATTCTGGACACAGTCTTGATGGACCCCACTGAACCCTGTGGGTTCTTAGACCCCTTTTGGGTCCTGCTTCAATATGGATGCCTCACTGGACACCCTCAGCCTTATGGGATAGATGCGCAGCTCCAAAACCACCCCTTTACCACTCTGATGGTATTTAAACTTTGTCTCTCCTGGGGCCTTGCTATAGCTTGGCCTCATTGGGCTCTCCACATCCCTGTCCCTGCACCCACACTGGTGCTGAGTTCTGTTCACCCTCTTTGGCAGTGCAACCCCGGCACTGGGGTCTGCTCACCCCTTTGTTGCACCCTTCTCTGGTGCTGGGGTTCCCACAACTGTAGTGGGCCCCCAATGAGGCCTCCTTTTTCCCCTATAGCCTGAGCCCGATCCACTGGTGTATAAACAGCAAGTAAAATATGAGCCCCTGGGCTATATCATAATACAAGGAGTTCAGGGGTGCTCTGTCCCTTTGACAAAAATCAAACAGCACTAAGTGCCTTGTAGGCCAGGGTATCTGGTGAGCTCCTGGAGTCCCTTAATCCTACCCAGAGTAGAACAGGCAGCCAAGCGTCTCTGGTGAGCTTCCTCTCTGAGAGCTCCTTCCCCCTTGGCTGCTGACAGAGAACTAAGACTCTAGTTCCAGCCCTGAGGTTTATATATGCCTAGGGCCCTGCCTCTTCCTGTCAGCTGATCGGGTGCAGGTGCAGGCTAATTTATTCGTTAGCTTGTTGCCATAGTAACCTGCACCTGTGGGCTTCTGTCTGGCTCTTAAGGCCCTCTCCCTAGGCAGTTTTTGCTCTTAAAGGAGCAGGCACCTTAGTGCCCTGTGAAACCTGCATTTCAAACTGGCAGGAGCACTTTAACTAAAGTAGGCGGCTTTTGGAGGCTATTGGAGCATGCTAATTAGCACATGCTGCCAGAATCCCAGCAGACTAAATTAATTAATTGAGTCTGCTCTGAAGTATGCTAACTAGCACACATTAGAGCAGAGCTCCGTCTCATGTATAGGTGTCCATTTGATCTAATATTAAATCAGTTAATTTCAAGATCTCCTCAAATGCTATTATCTTTCTATTAAATCACCATGGGAGTTTCAAGTTGTTGAAATAACTGCTTTTTGTCATTCTCTAATATATTTCCAGATATATTAATATATTATATTATAATATATTAATCACTGGCTTTAAATGCAAAGAAACAAACTAAAGGATGAGGAAGAGGACGACGAAGAAGAAGCTTCAGTGAAACATGAAGGTTACATCATTACTACCCAAAAGTGGATCTGTTCCTGAAGTATTTGCAAGCCAACCATGGAAGAATTCCAGTATGTCAGCAACTACAGAGATAATACATCATTTTAGGATCCAGTTCAGAAAGCTACTTAGGCATATGTCTGAAATATGGAAGTGTTCCTTGTGAATCAGTGCCTACATTCTTAAGTTTCTACACTTTTCCCAAAAAAGCTGTACAGAAATTTCCCAACAAAACTTTTTCCACGAGAAAATGCTGATTCATCAAAACTTAATTTTATGAGGTCTTAGATTTTTGGGCTGCATGGATACTATGACAATTTTCTTACAGCTGTCAAATCTTTGGAATACTCTGGTTCTAGGGAAGACCTGTTCTGGACTGGGGATCTCTGGGTTTCCAGAGTCTATGGTTCCAGGGGACCCCTGCTTTGGTGAACCTGGGATTTCTGTAGTAGAACAGGAAGTCTTAGGGCTAAGTACAGACAGTCAAAAAGCCCAAGGTCGAATCCATTCAGTCTTTGCAGGTTAGTTTAAGATGCAGAGATTAAACTGAGAAAGAACTAGACACACATTTACTTTTGATGGAAGAAATGCAGTCACATGCCTGCAGTGGCTCAGGTCAGAAGCTGGGGGTGGTGGGGTCTGTGCTAGAGTGCGGCTTTCTGGCATGTAGCCAACATGGGCTGTGTACTTGCTTCCTGTTCCTGCTGTTCCCAAGGTCTCTGAGATTTGCAGTCCACAATCACAGCAGTAGGACTCTTCAGGGTTGCTTGTCACTTCCTTTTCCCACTTCCAGGTTCCTCTGGAATTTGTAGTACACAGTAACAGCCAGCAGTAACTTTCAGTAAGTTTAGCAGGGCAGGGCAGCTCTGTACTTGGGAGGAGTGGGGTATGACAGGAGGCCAGCTCAGGGCCGGGTCTTAACATCAGCCTGCCCTCCTGTCTATGTGGGGCAGTCAGCCCAGTGTCACCTACCACGATTTGCTGTTTAATAAACTGATGCAAAATAAGGAGGCTGCCCATTTTAATGCCCTGATGCCAAGGGCAATATACACTGCTCTGTACAATCCCTACAACATGTCCCATGCCTTTCAGATGGCATCCTGAGTTGACATCTGTTCTGGTGTCAGGGCAGGCCAAATTCTGCCCCTTACTGGGCCTCTAACGTTCTGTCCTTCTCAGGCCTCATACATACACAGGGCCTCTTCCACTCCACCCCTTTTCATAGGGCCTCTTTCATACTGCTCCTTACTGGGCATCACACATCCTTCCCTACTCCACACAGCCCTTAGGGTACCTCTTGGGCCCTACTCTACACAGCTTTTTTGTTGCTTTTTGTATACATGATTATTTCCTAATGAAGTTAAACACCTTGATGGATTGAAGCTAG
>NW_017728992.1:143894336-143907595 GCF_001723915.1 Gavialis gangeticus
ACAGCCCTTTAGGCTTCTTCGCTCACACACTTTAGCTAGTATGCATACAGCCCTACTCTTCATGGCTGCCAGCCTTCTGCCCCACACTGGGTTGAACTCAGTCACTGGCCCCTCTCTGGGTCACTCTCTGTCCCCTCCCTGAGGCTTCTCTCTCTGCTCCCTTGCTGGGGTCAGCAGGGTCTTATACCACCATGGCTCCTCATTGGGCTTTTCCTGAGCCCTCCTCTCTTCAGGCTACAGACACTTAGCCTGTGGACCTCCCCCCCACTAGTTACTCTCTAAATTAAATTACCCACTGGATAGTAGGAGCTGGGGTTATAAGGTGCCCCTTCCCACCTTTAACTGGGGAGGCAACTGGTCTGGCATTTCTGGGGAAGTACCCCACCACAGGCAGTCCCACCAGGCCATCCTTCCCCAGGAGGATGCAGTTTTAGGTCTTACCCAGGACTGGGAGCCTCCTACCATCACCATAGCTCCTGCCCTTACCTGCCTTACCTCCAAGATGTTCCTGAACTGCTGCTCAGCTGGGTGGTGTCTTTCCGGCTGCCAGTAGCAGACTACTGGCTCAGCCCTGAGGGCCTGGATCTAAAATGCTCAGCTACCTCCTCCAATCCCAATCAGTGATCACCTCATTAGGGCTAGCCCACGCTTGCAGGCTGCCCTGCTACCTGCTTTCAAGCCTTAAAGTGGCAGGCACCAAAGGTGCTCTGCCACAGGGGGTTTAACCAGGGCGTTTAACTGGTTTAACCCTGGCTCCAGACTCCAGCTGGGGTATGCCTGGTGGGGGACAGTTCCTGCCTCCCCACTCAACCCTTCTCTGCTGGAGCAGACAGCACAGCTCAGCACAGCCCAGGGCTGTAGAGCATGCTGCGTGACTCTGATTTAACTTAAACCCAGAAGCGGTCTGGAACAGAAGTTTCATAAACTGGTTTAACCCAAATCACTTAAGTCTGATACTATATTCAACCAGGTTTATCTTAAACCAGTTTCAGACATTTTTAAATTGGTTTCTGTGCACTGAGCTTCTTTTCTGTTAGAGGTTAAACCAGTTTCTGATGACTTAAATTGGTTTATGTGCAACTTCTTTCCCTAGCCTAGCCTAGAAGGTCTGACTGTCTGTGGCTCATGTCTCAGCTCTGCAGCAGGAAACCTGGAAGTTGGGGTCCTTGCTGTGGAGATGAAAACCCAGTCCTTTCAAATTATAAGAAGTAACAATAAAAGAACAAATACACTCAGGTAGTATTCAAATAAGGGATTGTCTAAATATAAAAGTTGTGGGGATGGGGGAGTCAGTTATTCCAGTAAAAAGGTGCTTATACTGGTACAGCTATTCCCATATGAGAATAAAATGTATCAGCACGATATAAATATGCATGTCTACTGTATAATATGTCAGTATAGCTATGACTAGATAATCACATCCATGGAAATAGTGTTGGTACAATAACTGTGTGTAGACCCAGGCTTCAGTGACAACAGCTCATTGCTCATTTCTATGGTTAGAATATTAATAATGATAAAGTCCTGTGAAACTAATGTGAAACGTGAACGTAATTCTGAAGGGCATCCATTTTAAAATGAATGATATTTTTCAATAGTATGACTAACTTCATTGCCTGTACTGTGTGCAGCAATGGTGAGATCCACTTTAGCCTTGACTCATCAAACTACTCAAGCAGGCACTGACAGATGTCTTTGGTGGAACAACATGCAGAAAAATAAAATTAATCACATACTTACATGTTTTGCTGGATCCAGGGCTTCTGTGAAAAGTGGACAATGAATCTGGAAACTTTCAGGGAACTTTATAAACATTTTAGCTAGTTTTTCCATGTTATTCTGAAATACACTATAAAAATCCAGTGTCATTATTTGCATTTTGCTGTTGGGAAGAATCAAATATGGAAAAAGAACTGAATGTCCAATCATTATTTATACATGTTTATCATGTCTCCTCTTATTCTTTATTAAGGTAATTAATCTGATACTTTTTAATTATTCTTCATATGAAAAGTTTTCTATGCCTTTAATCATACCTGTATCCCTGCTCAAAATCCCCTTCAATTTTGTACTATGCTTTTGTGATGGTGTGACCAGTATTGTACGTAGATAGGTGTACTAATAATTCAGATAATGATATTATATTTTTTCCCTGCATTATTCTTCATTCTGCTCCTTGTGTATTCTAATTATCTTTGTTTATGAACACAGATACATTTACACAAAGGTCTTTTTTGAGCTGTCCGTAATGGTATCTGGAACCATTACCTGAAATTCATACAGCTACAACTCTTTAAAGTATGTAAGTAATTCAGCATTTCCCCTCTGACAAGCAAGGGAGGTCTGTAACCTTGGAAATCATAGCTTATAGGGAAGGCGCTAGGTGGAAAGGCAGCAGAAAGTGGACAGCAGTAAAGGCATCTATTGTTCTTTGATAGGACCCTAAAGGCTGTTGCTTTCCCCAACTGGCACAGACTGGCTTTTCTAAGCCCTGCTGCTGCTCATCACATATACTGCCTCTCTGTATGACCTGTGCTTCAGTGAGTGAAAGAAAATCTTCTGAGCTTTCTCCACCCCATGCGGAAGGTATATGGGATTGACTGTGACATCACACTGGTGAGTCACTTTATTGACTGCTGTGGTATTCCTCTCAATTTACATTGCTGTAAGCAAGAGCAGAAAAGATCTCATGTTTTGTGGTTTAATTCCATTTGCTTGGTCTATATTTTAATTTCATAACTAAAGGGAAAAAACAGATAAAGGTGAATGCATCCAGAATACTATAAAGCTGAAACTTTATACTGAATTAACCTTATTGCACCAATGGCAGTTATTAGGATCTGTCTTCTGATGTGAATGATGTAGTAAATTCTATGCATTGCTGCAGCTGAGAAAAACTGCAGAATAGTCAAATAGCTATTTGATACTGCTCCTTCTCCTGTATCCAGAGTCACTTTTTTGCTCTGCTTTGTTAAAGACAGTAGTACAGACCAAAGCAAGTTTAAATATAGAACATACAAGGTCTGAAGCAAACCCCACTCCAATCAATGAAAAGACTTCAATGGATTTTACTGGCCTTTAGATCAAGCCATTAATGCTTAAAGAATTTAGGCCATAAAATTAACATTCAGTAAGAGGAGGAAATGGTGCTGATTCTGCATCTTTTTCAAGCAGAATGACCAGAGCCATCACTCTATATTCTGCAGACACAACAGTCTGTGGGTTTGCAACATCCCACTGGCAAGTGTTACAGAGAATGAAAATAGCAGTCTTGACAGTAAACACTGGACAGCATTTTTCAGAACTCACGCAGACAGAGTATTCTGGGAAATGAGAAGCATTGCTAACTGGAGTAAGAGAAACCATTATGGTAAACTATAAAACATTTTAAGCATTTACTTTTAAAGGAAAATGTAATATTTATAACATTATAAATATGTAGAATACATTGTCGTGACATTGTATTGCACCTTTTCACTTGTATACAGTGTTTAGAGCTGAAGTAATTAATACAACAGTAGGTTGAGGGTGGTCATGCAAGAATACAATCCTGCAGCCTCAAAGCTAGGCAATATTTGGCACTTGACAATTGTCTGCCTCCTCAGTCATGGTCAGACCCAATTTATTAAGGGTGAATTAAGTCAGTAGGGTTATACAGAGCACTGGCCAATCCATTAATCAGCGTAATGGGGTTTCTTTGAAGGGAGGACTGAATTTCAGGATTGATTTGACTACGCTATGATAACTTTGTGGTTTTCACTAGGATAAGTGATGCTTATTAAATCTGGGAAGAGGCAGAGACATACTCTTCAGGAAATGTAGTGGCAATTACTACTTGGAAAGATGTGAGAGAGTGAGAAAAGTAGAAATGAGGCAATGATTCATGTGGTTAATTACCACTCAACATATGACACGGATAAAATTTGCGGGGAAACAGCCGGGTGTCCATTTGAATCCAGCTTTACTCTGGAATCTTGATTCTTGACAGCTTTTGTCTTAGGTACAAAGCAACTGGCACCTTAGGTGTTCAACTGTATATTGGGGAAGTGGAGAAAATTACTCAGCTCCACTGGACTACAGTGTTGAGCCTGCTCAGATTTCACAATACACTCTTTCTGGTCATTCTCTGGTGACATGGAGGGGTGGTCTCTATTAAAGCTGATGGGTTCAAGAGGAAAGATTTAGACAAAGCTTTGGAAATTAGGGACCATACATGTCTGAACAAAAAGGGAAGAAACTGTTAAGTATCTAGGAACCTGGATAGGTGTGGTGATCAGGAGACTGCCAAATTAATTGCTGGTACCTTCCCATGGTAGGTGTTCAGAAAAAGTACTTGTTCCATAGTGTATCTGTTCCATAATGTAATAAACTAGAATTGGAAATGGACTTCAGGGAACTTACCACCTAAAGAAATTGGGACACAGTGTTGGGGCCCTAATGTCTGGTACTCTTGGAGAAAACCCCTTTTTTTCTAGTCCCTAAACCCTTGTAAGAAGGTAAGGCAGGTATGTCATAGAAAGAGACTGGGGATTGACTGGACAAGTTAGATGAGATGCAAATCATTAGAGAATAAATTTTAATCTGCATTATATGAGTTATTGCTGGATAACTCTCAGATGAGTCAAGTTAACAACCTAATACAACCTAATAAAACCTAATAAAATCACATTCCTTGCACCCTATCTTTCTTCCTGTCTGTCTGGAACAATTTTTCCTTCTTTTCTTATGTACACGTCCTTGTGTGGTTATAATTGCAGGCACAGTTAACGAAAATATAAAAATCTTAATTTTTCAATGAGTTTGATGCTAATACATTTTTGCCTGGGGTCATTGGTTTTTCAATTAGTTCCCTTCTGTATACTTTTCCTTTCTTCTTTTATTATGATTTCTCCCAGTTTGTTTTCCTGTTTGCTTGAGTTTTTCATTTTTTTTAGGGTTTTTTTTTTATTAAGCTTTTGCCCCTTTTCTATTACTATAAAATGGACTATTCACTTTTCCACATCGTTGCCCTCTGCAATCAGGTATTTTTTTTTACTGATGTGGGGTGTACATTGCTATTTCACATTTTTTGTCACTTTACTCCCACCCTGGTAAATGGGTTGTAAAGAGCTATCATTTTCATTTCATATTCCAGGAATGAATTGACAAAGACAACTTTTTTACAACCCAGATGCTTGGAAGTAGGGTGACAAGAATAGCATTGTGCAACCCATACATACCAAGGCAGTATTTTTCACTACAAGAAAACTCTTCAATGTTTATGAAGAAAGGTATTGTTTGATGCTTTCAAAGAGCAAGACTTAACTTGTTAAACCTACGTCTTGGGTGAATAAAGCTTTTCAGATTAAAATTATATGTCTCAGAATGACTTTGCAATTGACTAACACTTGGAAAATGTGCAGTTTTCTACTAAATATACTGGTGACATATGACAAGGTGACTGGCTCTGTGGATGCAGGGAGACCAGTGGATGTGGTATATCTTGATTTTAGCAAGGCTTCTGATATGATCTCCCACAGCATTCTCTCAGGCAAGCAAAGAAAGTATTGCCTGGATAAATGGATTGTAAGGTTGATAGAAAACTGGCTGAAGCATCGGGCTCAGAGAGTAGTAGTCAATGACTCGATGTCTAGTTGGCGGCCAGTGTCAAGTGTGGTGCCCCAGGAGTTGCTCTTGAGGCCAGTTTTTTTAATGTCTTCATCAATGACTTGGAAGATGCCATAGAGTTCACCCTTAGCAAGTTTGCAGGTAAGTTTGCACCAAGCTGGGGGGAGTAGTATATATGTGGGAGGGCAGGGCTAGGATTCAGAGCGATTTAGACCAGTTGGAGGATTGGGCCAAAACGAATCATATTCCACAAGGACAAGTGCAAAGTCCTACACTTAGGACAGAACAACCCCATGCACCAGGACAGGCTGGGGGCTGACTGGCTGGGAAGCAGCTCTCCAGAAGAGGACTTGGGGGTTACAGTAGACAATAAGCTGAATATGAACCAGCAGTGTACCCTTGTTGCCTGGAAGACTAACGGCAACCTGGACTGCATTGGTAGGTGTGTTAATTCCTTGTTATAATATCAACACTGTCTAGCACATAGTGTGCCTGTAGCCTGATTCTACGATTCTCTGACATAAGCCAAAGGGCCAGTTGCAGATCAGCACATCACAAAATACTAAGGGCCTTGAATGCAATGTTTAAAAGGTTGTACATTTCTGAAATGCAGTCTTCTAAAAGGATTATAATGGGCTCACTAGTATTCTGACTTTCAAGTATGTTAAGTCAACTGAGAGAAATATGCTACAGATATATTGCAGGCAATGCACAAACATGGCTACGGGCACACTGTGTGCTAGACAGTGTTGATATTATAACGAGGAATTAAAAGGTTTGCCATTAATAGTAGTAATAAATATATTCTTGCTGAAAACGTTTTCTCATTCAATAATATAATATTTGTAGAATATATTGCAAACATTTTTGGCTTTGGGAGGCAACATGACCTTGTCATTACTGTGTGTTCCTCACATTTATTCCATAGGAAAAAGGTACTTCTCTTTTGGTTCAGTAGCAGTTACTTATGACTATATTTCTTTCTGACAAATAAAGCTGAAATGGTAAAAGAAACCTTTTACCTATGGGCACCTCATTCTTATTAATTTCTACTATTTTTTGTCAGCACCAGAAAATATGTTGTCACAAATGTCACCAAAAATAAATTCATGTGGAAGGTATTTAATTTCACCCTGCCATATACTGCTGACTCCATGTGTGTCCTTCATCAATCAGCACAGGAGTCAAAATTTAAGAATTATAAAGCAGTAGAAAACCAGTCTGATTTCTGAGGTTATATCTATATAGATAGATGTCTGATTATTTAGATATATATCTGAATCTCTCTCTCTTTCTCTCTCTCTTTCTATATAGATAGATCTAGATATCTATATCTATATGTATTTTGATACTGAGTATACAGGCAAAATAAAAAATCACTGTATATATAGAGAGAGCTATAGATCTCTACATATCTATATCTCTATCTTTATCTGTATATCTATATCTATACACTGTTGAATTTGCATTTTTGCATTTATACTCAGCATCAAAATGATGGATCTGTATTAAATTCCAATATGCTCCACAAGTATTGCCAAAGCTACTTTATACAGCACAAAGTAATTTATACATGGATTGTTCAGCCCATCACCTGGATTTTTCCTTTCGAGTGATTGGCCAATTTCAGTGAAATGCAGCCTGGAGTGAGTGGGTATAACTCCTACAGATTTCTTTTTGAGCCAAATTCAGCTATGACATAAATGAAGGTGAAAGTTATGTTCCAGTTTAGTTGTAAAGCTTCCATGCAAGGTGAGTGAATAATGGTCAAGTATTAATGAGACCAAGGGAGAAGGCAGCAACAAGAATTGTAACTTGATTTCTCTGTGGTTCCTTTTGTTTGCTAGGTTCCACCCAGGGCCCCAAAATGACTCCTGTCACTTCGGAATAATGGTAAAAAATGTCACTTAGTGGGAATGTATTAATTTCAACATTCACGTAGGAAAGGTAGATATTTTATAGCTTTCACTACTCCATAAAGAGAGAGTTTCACATAAAGGACCTAATTAAATAATCAGTATCAATAGTGTATATGGTGTCAATCCAAGCATGGAAATCAGGTCTCCATAGATAACTGCATAGAGGGTAGGTTGTCGAAGAATATATCATATAAAATTAAATGAAAATAAGAAACATTCCTTTTTAGGCACTGAGTAAGAATCATGCAAAATGGAGTCTAGAAGGACAAGCTACTGAAACAAAATTAAAACAACGAAAACACATATGGCAAAAATCAGGATGCTGACTAGAGGGAGAGCGATCCAACTTTGCCCTCTGGAATTTCTTAGGTATTAATGTTGCATAAAACTTTGCTGCAACTCCTTCCTTATGAATAAAATTTAAACTTGAAACCTAATAGGATATTTATACATGTAGCCATAGCTGGGCTTTTCATGCAGTCATCAGCTTTCATATCTGTAATATATAGAAACCTTCCATTGGAAAAGAAAGATTGATTGACTTTTCAAATTAGCATGTTGTATTACTTGCTTTGGTATGTGAAGTTAAATGTTGCATTTGAGAACTGGCTGAAAACCAAGATGAGGCCCCATTGGACTTTGAAAACTCCACAGACTGCTGTAGAATTCAGATATAACCTTGTGTTGCCATCCATTTGGACCTAATTAGATGCAGCAGTATCAAAGCCTTTAACAGGTTTCCTGATTATTTTTAAAGCTTACAATAGTGGTTTTTGAGTCTCTCTTTCCACATTTCAAAAGCATCCTGTTAACTAATTCTGCACTTCACTAGATAGAAATAAAAATGCAAGATGGACTGGGCTCCCAGGGCCACATCTTAAGGTGTCATTGATTTGCCTGAGAGCTGCTGTAACTTCCATGTAGTCTCACAGAAACAAAGGGTAGCTGAGCTTCAGTGTGGTAGTTTGACATTATATTGATGCCCCCTACCAGTTAGCTTCCTATGTCCTTCTGTAATGAAAGTAGGATGGTGGCCTTTGTATGGGCTCTAATTACCAGGGGATTTCCATTTTACCTTGTGCATAAAAATCTAAAACAAAATATTGATGTTTTCTTATCTTTCTGTTTTGGGGGAAGAGTGAGAAGGTTGGAGAAAGGGTATTGTGGTATTACCATATAAAGTTATTTTAAAAAGCACATTACTAGAGGCCAGGAAAGTATACACAAGACAGAAAGAAAAGATATTTTAGTTGACCAGCTGAAAGCACACTCCTGAAAGAAAAAACATTATCAAAGATACCTCACTGACACAAACAGCCTTCCTGTCTCTTAAAATGCAAGTATTTCTTGATAGGGTTACCTCAAAATTTAAAAATGAGATATAGATTATGTTCCTTTCAAGGACAGGTCCAGAGAGTACGAGATTCCTTTATAGTGGCTACGTAAAAGATTTTTCTTTAGAACAAGTGGCAACAGTTCATGTTTTTAGTGTTAGGTACCCTTGACTCAATTCCCAGCAGCTTCCCATGGCAACATGCTTTATGCATACCTGCCAGCTGGTGGGGTCTGAGAAACCCAGTGAAAAACTTCGTCTGATAAAAAATATGTACATTCATGTAAAATGTGATTATATTCTGGCCTTCATTTTTGTAGGAAGTGCATTCTTTGCTCTTATGTTTTAAACAACAGTGGGTAATTTCTTTATAAAACAGACGTACCAAACATGAAAGAAAGCTATATCTAAGTTGACTGAGTTTATTTTTGGGGGGTCGTTGATGGTATAGCAGTTCTGTTAGCAAAGTGGTGATGCTTGATGGAAAGGATGAAGGGAGCAATTTATCAGTTGCTAAATGAAATTTTCCACCTATCTAAAATGTCTATTTTTAAAAGCATGTTTTTTAAAAACACTTAAAAACATGAGAGCTATAATTTCTCATGAGAAATAAAAATCTTTCCTTTATAGTAAAGGAAAGATTTGAAAAACAGCTATGTAGTGCTTTTGAGGGAAGAAGAGAAATGGTTAAGACAATGCAAGAACAGAGCCCAAATGTGGCCAATACATGCATCAGTACAACATCCCGCCACTCTCTGAAGCTTCTTTCTTGATATCCAACATCTTTCTTTAAAAAAAGTCCTCAGTTGTTAGGTTGCAAAGAAAACCTAAGCAAACTGAAGTGCTAACTGAAGCAGAGAAGTGTCCAGATCTACATTTAAAAGGTTTGCCAGGGTAACTAAAGCAGCAAATCCTCTTAGTATAGGCTTATAGAAATGCTTTTGCCAATGTATCTTATATCAGTTTGCCAGCAAAGTGAGATCTAGTGGTAAAAACCACTTTTAGGTTGGTATAACTATATCTTCAGAAAGGGTTTTCCTGGTGTAAAATGTTGCAAAAATTAACACATTCAACAAATATTACTGGCAAAAAGTCTAGTTTGAAGTTTGTTGGCTTGAGTCTTCAGTGAGCCTGAAACACTGGCTCCAAGAACTACCCTATTTAGCTCACTAAGGGGTTAACTGAGATACCCAATGATGAAAGTTTGAACATCAACATTTTTAGCTATTTTTTCCTCTTGTAATGAAAGAGATGGGAGGTCATGTAGTCTGAATGAATCTCATTTTGATACCAGTAATGGGTGGTCCTCGGGAAATCCTACATCTTATTTTCAATTCCCAACCAAGAAGACCCAATGCCTGATAGGCCCATGGTGAAGTTTGGGGACATATTCAAGAATTACATAACCTATTGTGCACAGTCTCATTTGGCAACATGCTGAAGGTGGAGCTAGGAAGACTGCCACCACTTTCTTCCCAGTTTGACCCTATGTTGTGTAAGGGTCTTCAAAATCTAATTCTGGCAGCTACAATTTTTTGATAAAGTTAAGCATATGAGATTTACACGTGTTAAAAACTCCTCCTCTTCCAGATTCAGTCCTTCTGATTTTTTCAGAAAAATATCCAGGATTTCTCCTTGATACGAAGGGTTTTGAGTCCCCTTTTCTTCCTGGGAATGTACCCAGTTCTCATTTTCAAGGATGTGCATGCACACTGAAGTATGTTCATTGTTACTACACATGTGCAAATGTCTTTTGTAGGATTGAAATAACTGAAAAATGGAGAAATGTTTAAATTTCTAAACAAGATTCTATTTCCAGTTTTAAACTAAAATCTTTCAGGAAAAAATATACAAAAAGTATGAGAAATGAAAAATATGTGAAAATCAAACAAAAACAATGCTTTCAAATTCACAGTAATTTCCATGCACTTTTAGTTTCATTTAGTGACCAGCTTTGCTAATAATAAAGTAATTGCCTTAGAGGTCATTAAAACTGAATGCACTATCTACATCAGACTTTCCAAACCAACTCACTGTTATTAACATACCCACCGGGCAAATATTTTTTTAAACCTGTCAACAGTTTCAACTCTCAAAGCTCTTTTGATAGTGTATGTATCCTGTAATTATCATATGATCCTTAGGTGCATTTATTTTGGACCTCACACTGCTACAAATAACTTTTTTTAAAGCAACAAGGTTTCTCCATCCCAGTGAGCACATCTACACATGCCATTAATGCACAGGAATAAACTGTGGAGATTATTACTCTACAGTTTATTGCTCCCAGGGAGCTCCCAGGCATGCAGTTTACATGTGTGCCTGGACTGCAGTACATTAAGCTGGGTTGCAGCAGCTCCAGTTGGCAGGGGGTTCAGCCTGCCAGCTTGGGACTGCTCTGACTGTGCTCAGTTGCTCTGGAGGGACTGGCTGGGGCATGAGGGTGTGCTGGTGTAGATTTCATAAATGTTTAGGGTCGGAAGGGACCTTAGTAGATCACTGAGTCCAACCCCCTGACCTGGGTAGGAAAGAGTGCTGGGGTCAGGTGACCCCAGCCAGCTGCTTGTCCAGTCTTCTCTGAAAGACCTACAGGGTAGGGGAGAGCACCACCTCCCTTGGAAGCCCATTCCATATTCTGGTAACCCTCACCTTAAAGAAGTTCTTCCCAATGTCTAATCTAAATCTGCTCTCTGTCAGTTTGTAGCCGTTGTTTCTAGTAACTCCAAGGCGTGCCCTGGTAAACACAGCATCTCCTATTCCTTGCTGTCCCCCCCGATGAATTTGTAGAAGGGCACTAGCTCCCCTCTCAGCCTTCTCTTGCAGAGGCTGAAGAGATGTAGGTCCCTCAGTCTCTCCTTGTAGGGCCTTACCTACAAGCCCCTAACCATCTGAATAGCCCTCCTTTGGACCCTTTCAAGGTTTTCCACATCCCTCTTGAAGTGGGGCGCCTAAAACTGAATGCAGTATTCCAGCTGCAGCCTTACCAGTGCCACATAGAGGGGAAATATCACCTCCTTGGACCTGTTCGTGATGCACCTGCTAATGCATGATAGACTGCGGTTAGCTTTACTGATCAATTAGTCATGTTGACAACTCATGTTCATCTTGGAGTTGCCTGTGACTCCAAGATCCTTTTCTGCTGCTGTGCTGCTTAGGAAGTCATCTCACAGTCTGTATGTGTGCTGGTAATTCTTTCTTCCTAGGTGCAGTATTTTGCACTTATCTTTGTTAACCTGCATCCTATTCTGTTCTGCCCACTTTTCCAACCTGTCCAAATCCATCTGAATCCATTCCCTGCCACTAGTGTGCTTACTTTGCCCCATAATTTGGTGTCATCTGCAAATTTGGCTGGCAGGCAGCCCCCACACTGAAGCACCCGTATGCCCCAGCCAGCCGAGTTGGTGTCTACATGTGCACTGCTGCACATGAAAAAACTCCGTAGCAGGAGTAGTACTTGTATTTACAAATATTACCCTGCTTCAGACTTCATTAGTTTTGTGTGTCCCAATAGAGGTACATGTAGATGACAAAATATTTTCTGTGCAGTTAGTCAACTTGTAGCAAAACCCCCAGTTTTTCTTTTTTTTCTTTTAAAATGCATTCCTCCCCTTCCCCCAACCATTCCTGACTTTGTCTCTCCCTCTCTATTCCCTATAGATAAGTATAAGTAAGCTAAGATATAGGATAAGTTTTAACATTTTATTTTAGGTAGTAAGTTTTATTTTTCTCTCTCCTCTTTGCAAATAAGTGCCCTGCTATTTTGATACAGATATCCACTGTTTTATAAGTGATAATTATTATGTTTGTATTGATTTTTTTACTGCTTTTATATTGTGTGATTACTGGTTTAGGCCTATATATGTAAGTTAGCATAAGTCATGTCAAGTTTCCATCTTGTAATGTCAAGCCTCCATTGTATCCCCATGCCCGGTTGTATAACCTATGACTCATACTACCCCTCCTATGTAACTTGGCTTCTGAATGAATGGGGATGAATGAGGGTGCTTGAGAGACAATGGCAGTAGGTCTAAAAATAGCTCCTTCTGAATGACTGAACTATCAACACCAATACCTGGACCAATGACCCAGCCATTGGAACCACCCCTGGCACTCAAGAAACAAAAGATGAGGCAACCCACCATTGTGCCAAGGCTGCACATGCTCAGTAGGAACATCTGGAACCCTCTGGAACAGGGCTGACCTTGCTTGGACAGGCCTTCCCATAGGAGATCATAGGTAGTCTACCCCATAAAAAGGCGTAGTGAAGACTGACTTCTTGGGAACGACAGACCAGCTTCACGTCACACTGCCTATCCACCCCATTGGCCCTGCCGGCGACCCCCCTCTGGACCACACTGAGCTGAAGGAGACCCCAACTGGCCATCGAGGACCCACTTTCA
>NW_017728992.1:143907821-143919858 GCF_001723915.1 Gavialis gangeticus
CCCCTAAGCATGCAGTCCCCTGCTGTCCCCTCCTGGATGTGTGCCAGAATTATTTTCTCAAACAGCTTGCCTAGGATTGAGGTAAGACTAAGTGGCCTATAGTTTCCCGGGTCCTCCTTCCTCCCTTTTTTGAAGATTGGAACCACATTGGCCCTGTTCCAGTCCTCCAGCAGCTCTCCAGTGCACCACGAGTGCTCGTAAAGCCGTGCCAGGGGACCTGCAATGACCTCGGCCAGTTCCTTTAGAACTCTAGGGTGGAGGTCTTCTCCAGCCTCCACTCCACCTGCAGCTCCACTCCCAGTTTTCCTCTCCCCACATACCTCTCGGCTCCCCTGTAATCTCCTTGCTTTAGCTCCAGCCTCTGGGCTTCTCCCTGGCATTGCTCCTTTGCTTTGCTGACTTTCTGCTTTCAATTAACACCAATTAACCTTAAGTAACCCCAACTTCCCTCCAGCCTGATGGTTCTAATCCTGGCACCAGCAACTTTCATCTCAGTCTCCACCAGCAGTAACATAAAGTAACCCCAAGCCTTAGAACCTCAGCCCAGTTCTCTCTAGTCTACCAGTTCTAATCCTGGTCCCGGAAACTTTCACCCCCTACACTTTCACTCTCTCTCTTACCTTAACCTTCCCGTAGGTATCCCAAGTACACCAAGCACATACATACACATCACAACACTGAAGTTAGGAACTCACCTGTGTAGGTGAGTGGTATGTATGTGAACTGATTGTATGTCACTGTGTGCTTGATATATGAATTAGTGATCCATGTATGTGTATTGGGTGTGCAGGTATTGGTAATTGATTCTGGTCTAATTTCTTTTGGTCTGTATAGTGTGTGTAAGTGCTTGAACTGGTGATAGGTATGCATTTGCCTAGGCTGGTAATTTTGGATGTGTTTGTGCCTGAATTGGTAGTGTGTGTGCACATGCCTGGTGGGGGTGCATGCACCTAAAATGTGTGTATGTGTCTAGTGTGTGTGTATATACCTAATTGATTTTTGAGTGTGTGCCTGTGCAATTGTACACCACGCCCTCCTGTCTAACAGCGCAATATTGAGATCCTGAGAGTTGGCCTGACCCCACAGGGCAACAAACTGAGCAGTAAACATTTTGTGTAGATGCACTCACTAAGGCCATTTACATGTACCCCAAATATGTTTCATGTTAGAAAGTATGTGATCTGACCAGGGTTAATCTTAGAAGCCTTAATATGTTCTCGATCATGATGCATTTCCTGTAATGCTTAGATACTATCTAGATAGTGTTTATATCCCGTATTAAATATGAATGAATAGACTCAAGTTATCATTAAGTATTTTATGAGCATGTTCAGAGGCCTTTATCAGACTTGATATCCCCTGGTTATAGGTGCTGTACAAATGTGTTCTTAGGCATTTTCCCATCTGAAGCTAGTTATAGAAGTGGGACCACAAAGCTGTCAGAATTTGTTCTCATAATTTTCAGTTACTAATCTTGCAGCTCACTTATGAATCAGATATGGCATGTCTCTCGGGCGGTGTGTAATTCACTAAATATGAGTATGCAATGAATAATAATCCGTAAATTGTACTTAGAGAACATCTCCTCTTTGGAGGTCTTCCACTGCTTCTTAGATAGGATATTTTTATTCAATTAATTAGAACAGTGTATATTATTGTTAATTATTAATGGTTTACATTTGTCATAAATACTGGCTTGGGATGACTATTCAGATTAGATTGCATATGTCAGGGGCATAATCTTTATCTAATAAACAATGAATCCTCTCATTATTATGAGCAGTATAGACAAACCTTCTGTCGTGGTGCTATCATACTTTGCTGTTTCTAATAGAGAGGCAATTTTTCTTTCCCATGTATTCCTGTAAATGAAGAAAGAATGACATCAAAGTAAATAATTTTATGGCTGATTTCCCTGAAAAACTTCTCTGGAATCTGCTGATGGCTTGAAAATAATAAAAAAAACTGAGAGAGATTGAATAGGATAAGTAATAAGAACCATGGTGAGCAGACATCCTGAAGATAAATCTACCGCAGTACATAAAGCTTCAACTGAACTTGTTGAATCAGACCTCGCTTAAAGCACTGGATCCCAGAGTGCAATTTGCAATGATGCCAACTTGGTAGAAATTGCTTTTCTATAACGCACTTTACAGTGTTTGCTTAATTAATTGTTAAGTCTAATATCCTGGGGTAACAATCCATAACTACATATATATGTATGTATGTATGTATATTTATACATACATATATACATACATACATACATACATACATACACACATATATATATTTGTTTGTTTATGTATATAGACAGAAACCACAGCTGTCATTTACAATCATACCATAATCACCCAGATATCTGAAGCCTTCAAGAGTATGAGTGCCATTTGCAAGTGTTATTTTCCTTTGTTTTTTTGTATGTCACTGTTGTCTACTACTGTTCATACCACTGTCATCAGCTCAAGATAAGCCTGGTTCCACATCATGATACCAGACACTTTTGAGCTGTTGAAGGTTCACAATTCCAAATCTAGCTCTTAATGCTGCAAATAAACATGTGACCTACAGAATAGATCTTCTCATACCCTGGGAGTGGATACTCCAACTGAAGGATGTTACTAAGAGGATGCCCTGCTGAATCAGAAAATGGCTTGGGGTGAATTTCTAGCCCCAGTCAATAGGAGCTTAACTTTAACTCAGTGGGAGTTAGAGTGGGATCAGGACTTCGCTCCTAGAGAACTATAAGTTAATTCCTACTCAGGGTTCAGAGCAGGAAGGGGAGACTCTTTTACCTATGAGATAATTTGTTACAGCTGTGTCTTTTTAGGTTTAGCTCCATAAAAACAGACTGGCTGCACTCATGATAGAGTTGCATAGCTAAGTTAAAAGAGGAAATGGGAGAGTAGACTTCTTTGGCTTATGTTGTCTTTGTGAGTTTGTTAATTATAATAGTGCATGAAGGAAAAACAGCTAGAGATTTTAGCTAAGTGGGTGTCGGTCTGAGTTAACTAAGACCTTCTGCATAGCAGCCAGAGGAGGATGACTTGTCTTCAAATCTGGGTTTTCTGTGAACTATTTCATCATTGCTCCCTGTTGCTCCAGAACTTTAAATCCATATACCCCCTGCCTCTCTCCAGCTGAGTTTTCAAACCACTAGGACATAGCATCATGCTACCTGTTTACGCTCTGCCTATTCCTAGACATCAGCAAGAAAGCAGTCCACTGGAGAAATTTCTAAAGAACAAATTAAAGACATGAAGGGAATCTTATGCAGTCCTGCTCAACTATGGGACCTGGCTGTGAGGCAGAAGTTGCAAGACAAAATAGGAGGGAAGTTGGATTTTTTTACTATTTGCAGTGTGGTGGTGCTCAAAGGCTCATACTTATTGAATAAGGAATTGCACATACAGGTGACAAAGAGATGGTCTGGGAAACATCAAAAGAATTGCATTTGGGGAAAGAAGCTACAGGAACTGTTATCATTGCAAATTAAGCTTTTATTTTATAATAACCTTTTCTTGTTTTTTATTTAGTTATTATTTGTATTGATTTATTTTGCTTTTCACAATTTTTCTAATCCCTCAGGGGGGTTTACTGCTTTAAGAGGTGATCATATTGGTAGGAATCAGAGTGACAATATGGAATGCTGGAATAAACGGTATGCAAAATGGAATATCATACAACAAGCTGTGAGCAGAGATGCAGAAGTTTCATTTCCTTAGTGAAAAGCAATGTCTTCTCTGTTGAAAATTGATTTCCCTTACAGCCAAATCTAAAAAAGGGCATCAGGGGAAAAAAAAAGAATCCTTCTTTAGTCAAGTAAATTTTGCTACTTTTGCTTTACATGAGAAGTTTGGGAATTTCATTCTTTTAGAAAATGCTATTAAGTTAGGGAATGTATTTTTAAAAGTGCAGAGGAGGCAAAACCAAGAAAAGATTAAAAAAATGTAGGACTCAGACTCAACCCAACCCATTAGATATGGCTCAGCAACATGCAGTGTATTAATTCAACAGCACAGAGTTGTTAAACCTGATTAAAGAACAGGCTGACAGATTAACTTCAACCATCTTAACATTGCAGATGAAAGGAAAGTCCTCCATTGCAATCCTTAGATAGGGAAGAGTAGTTAGGACTATTCTGGATTTAATTTTCCAACATTTACTCTAGGAATAAATAGATTTTAGGGTATAAATAAGAAGAATCCAGCTTTACACTTTATAACCTGCAAAATCTCTTGCTCTAAATATAGATTTAATCTATCTGCAGTCTACTAAGGGGCTAATAAAAACATTAATTTAAATATATAAATGGTACACGACCAATTTCAAACCATTTAAAAATATTTTCCTTCTTTTTACCTAATTTATAGCTTGTAAAGAGAGCTTTATTTTTCTACATAAGGAGATTAGACATTTCTGTTTTCAAAAGGTTTTCATTTTATTTCTTTACTATAGATACAAAGTAAGATACCTTTTTGGTAGAATGAAATAAGGAAATTATTCTGCCATGAAATAATATATATGCTTAATATTTTAAACATATTTTTACAAGTGGATTTTTTCCTACTTTAGTAAAAATGTTTTCTACTGTTGGGCTGTTTAATTTGTAATGTTGGATGTGAGTCAGTTGGGATGAAATGCTGTCTGCAGTCAAGCAGTTGGGATAGATGCCCTCATTTCGTTTGATTTTATGGGCTTTTGCCTCTCACATTGCTGGCTGCTGGCATACACAAATTAAAATGCTTCCTTGGACAGTGATGGTAGCAAAAGAAAACAGCTTTATCTGATTTTTTAAAAACTGGATATAAAGGAATGAGAACGCTTCAGGAATAATTTAAGGTGGGCTCCCAGACAATCGCCATACCACTGGAAAAGACTCAGGAGATGGTTGGGCCACTTTTCTAGGGTGAGTCACTCATTACAGAAGTAATGTCAGTTGACAGAGGACTGGATCAGTTAAATCAAACCCTGCCAAAGTTTATTGACAGTGCATGCAGAGTGGTGTTAAGCAAGTAATTTATAGCAAATAATTTACTCTACACATTTTGCCTCTTTCTCCATTTAGGGCATACTCATGATACGACCGTGACTTCCTTGAATATATTTGTTATTGACTTAATAGCTGAGTGTCATTGGACAAAAAAAAAAAGGGGGGGATGGGGGTGGAGGGGGTTATGCTCAGTGGATAGACCACAAATAATGTTAGTTTGTTACTGGTCACACAAGTCACATTACATTTTTCTGTTCCCTGTTTGAACTTTGCCTTTATAACAAGGAAGAGGGGTTGAAGAGAACAGCGAAGTTTTGAATCTCTCAGGATGAAAAATCTATTCTGGGATTATACCACCTAAATAGGATAATGTATTAGTGAACAATTCATGCATTTTCCCCTTTAGAGTCTTTTGGACTTTTACAACACTTTTAACTTCTGACTAAAAACAGTCCAGGTTGATTTGTTTTTGAGTTTTAGATAATGATTCATAGTGTTTATTTTGTCCCATCCATATAAACTTTATTCATTTTAGATAACATTTTAGATATATTTCTCATGTATATTCAGTGGGACTATTACATTTTACATTTTCTTCAGTTCCTTGCAATTATTGTTGTGTATGTTTTGGGTATCGGTGCAGTTGTTCTGAATGGCAGCAACATCCTAAGGGGAGTCAGCCTAACTGTCATTAAAGCCAATTCTCCCTTTCCCTTTCTTGATAATTCCTAAGTAGATTTATACCCAGTGTTGCCTTATAAATGGTCAGCAAAGTATTTCATTATGATGATTATTTTTTATTTCTACTCTTTCCCTGTCACTGCAGTCAAGCTACAAGTCTTTGCACAAGACGGTATATTCTGAGCTGAATTAAAAAGATGCTTGCATATCTCCAAGGAAGCAGGCATCTCAACCTGCACAAAGGAAGTTATTCCAGACTTAGCTCAGAGATTCTATTCATAGCCTTATGTGAGCTCTAATTTACAGTTCTTTGCATGGGAAACAGAGGTCAAGTCTTAGATTCCATAGTCACAGGACTTATTAACCATTTTACTGTAGTCTAATCCCACATTGCTTACAGGCTGGCTTTGGGAACTGCTATTATCCAGCCGTGTCATCCTACTGCAGCCAGATGCACTGGAGTTTTGCTATCTACCCAGGCCAGTATGTTAAGGAGGAAAGCGAGCCACCCATGCTTATAACAATCTGTTCTCTACAGTATTTGCCCTTTGCTCCATCATTCAGCTCATGTCTCCTTCAACAAGTACGTGTCTGGCATATTAAAGGCATATTATAACCTATATTTTAAATCTGCAAAATCACAAAAAAACAGCACTCATCTTTAAACTATGTTACAAAGATGCAAAAATTAAGTTCATGGTGACAATAATGGAAGAAGCAATATAAAATGATGTGGGGATTACCTATTATATATTGCTTTGTTCCTCCTTAAAGAAAAGTCTCAGCAAATTAGGTAGGGATTAAACCCTGTGATTCCATTGCAAATTAATAGCTTTTTAAGCAATTATTTTAATAATTTATTGATGCTGAGATTTTTAATTTTTCTCATTTCCTGAACCATGCTATAGAATACCACAATAGGGATATAATTTTCCATTAAATTTTATCTTCTGGTTCAAAAATCTAGAAATTTAAAATCTAGAGGAACATGATACAACACTTCTTACATTGGATTGTTTAATGTTTGCTATTTCTAATCATGCCGGTCAAATGTACCACTCTGGAAGTTTTACAACTGTTTCTAAAATCAGTTTCCAGTGTAATAAGACTAGTTTTGGACATGAGTGAGGCAAATTTTGATCTAAAATCAGTAAAGTACATGACAGTTGATGTCTTTTTGAATTATGGAGGAAACTATTGACTCTGTGGGATTTTATCTATAATAGTATAGTTTCATAGTATCATAGTGCTTAGGGTTGGAAGGGACCTAAACAGATCATCAGATCCTACCCTCTGCCCCGGGCAGGAATGGGTGCCGTGGTCATATCACCCCAGCCAAATATCTGTCCAGCCTCCTCTTGAAGACCCCCAAGGTAGGAGAGAGCACCACCTCACTTGGGAGCCCATTCCAGAGCCTGGCAGCCCTAACTGTAAAGTGAGTATGAATCACTTTTCATTTTATTATGCTTTTTGTTTCAGCCATGAACAGGAGCTTTTGTTTTAAACATCAGTTATAGCCTAACTTTTCTTGTGCTTTGAGATTTTTATGCAGTAGAATTACTAGTCAACATGAGAATGGTCTAAAGTGAAATACACAGTAAGTAGTCTAGCTTTCTATTCTGCTCAACTTCAGAATAAATAATGAGTTGCTAATCTGTGTGTGGTCAGTCTCATATTCCTGTTGTTAATAATCATACTTGCAGCACTAAACAATTACTGTACCTAGTAATATATCAACTCACCAAGTGAATGTGAGTCGGTGAAGCCGCTGACAATTTTATCTAAAGTGCCCTCCCCCACTAATTCAGTGGAGCCTAACACTTCAAAATAAAGGTTAGCAATTCAAACATTGCCAGTCATCTTTGATTGGTTTCCACTCTGAGTTCCATTTATCAGGGCTAGCTGCTGAAATGATCTCTGTATTTTCAAACTCTGTCTAATTTGTTTCACTGCAGTCAGTAAAAAGGAGACAATCATGTCTCTCTCTTCTCTTTGTTTTCCATTTCTTGCCCTCTCCAAACTCTATGTTCAGTAGTTACGGTTCACAATATCAGAACAGACAGAAAACTATTTAATTATTATCATTTATGTCTTGTCAATTATTATAATCAGCATTTGTAATATACTCACACTTTAATATGTTCCTTTAAGCTAGTGTAGCTCCACTGGTGTAGCTTAATGGAGCACTTTTTTCAAATGAATAAGGTTGGTATCCTCTAACCAAACCACAAGGAGATGTCACTGTCAAAAGATTTACACAATAAGTTTTGCCTGTCTACCCGTAGGCAGATCTAGGAAGTGGGGATTGGACACCTTTTAGCACAGTGTGCTTCTAGCACAGAGGCTTTGTAAAACTGTTTAAAAATGAAAGTTAATGCATGTCTTGAGTTGATGAGAAAACAGGTAAGAATATAGAGATAATCAAGATAATAATAATATAGAGCTGGTATAAAACTGGTCACTACTGCAGTAGTTTAGATCGGGGTTGGCAAGTTTTAGTTCACGGGCCAGATTCAGCCTGTGAAAAAACTGGATTCAGCCTGCGACAGCTTGGGAAATTAGCAGCATGCTACAGCCCGGCCACTAGAGGAGGTGTCCCCAAGGTCCTACTACCTGCTATTCCCACTGAAGCATCTGCTGATTGCTAGGAGAGGGAGGGAGGAGGTGGGGGCAAGAGTGTGGAGATTTGCAGCCCAAGGCAGGGGGATTGTGTGCAAGAAGAAGCACACAGAATCAGTACCAAAGGTTGTCAACCCCTGTTTTAGACAAGACTGGAATCATCTGTTAGCTGAAAAGCTTGCCTAAGTGGATGGTATACTGCTGTTTGCTTCTGTCCAGTTCATTTGATCCATATTCATGGCATAGCTAAGGGCATGCTCCTGCTCTGTTTTAAATTAGTGGGAGTTTTGCTATATTCTTCAGCAAGGAAGGTTAGGGCTTAACTTTTCCACGTTAATGGTATGTGCATCCACAGCCATCTACTGCTCCACATTTTCTCGCTGTGTTCCTTCAGTTTCTCCTCAAGATAGTCAACCCCAGGCTTTCAGTGCTTTGAGGTCACAGCAAAGTCACAAAAGTGCATTACTGCCAGAGTTAATTAAAGTTTAAAAGGAAATATATAAAGCACTCATATGCCCTAAACTCTTGCCGAGTACAGCTTTTCCCCTCAGGGTCTGTTTTCTTTCACAACGGTCTTTAGCCCTTGTCTTGGGCTCAGCTTCTAGGTCTCTTCAATTCCTATGAGTCAATTCTTAGACAATCATAAGACTGAAATGTGGGGGAATGTCCATGTCCAATCTCCTCTAACCCAGATTGCTTTTTCTTTCTTTTTTACAATCTTTAGTAATGTAATCTACCTGGCATCCTCCACAGCTTAATATATCTTACATTTTGATATAGCCTTCCTTTTGACTGTATATAGGCAATTCCTGCAGTGGAAGTAAAACAAAACAAACCTATTTTTAGGCAACTGTTAGACATCAATAGGTCTCCATCAGTCACTCCTCCCCTTTGTATGCTGGTGCCAGAGCATCAGTTTTGTTACACTGCTTCTTAGCCAAAAAATTCCTGGCCCATTGGCTTTTAACGCTCTGTCCTTAGAATTACAAAAGGTGTTCAAGTTTTGGTTTCATCAAATAACTGCAACTTCCAATATCTTTGTAAAGGAAACACAAAACTATCTTTCTCTCCCTGTGTGTGATGAAATCTTCTGGGTTTTTTTAGCTTTCTTTAGGCTTGAAAGTGACGTTCAGAATCAGCAGGTTGGGTAGGCAATGGCATCCACTGCAGAATTTTGTAAGGTCAACAGCAAGACTTGAAGTCTCCCTTGTAGAAAAGTAGGGGTGGAATTAAATCATTGATTACCATAGAGCGATAGTGAATCCTTTATTCCAACTGAATTATAACCTGACTGGACAGCTAAAGGTAGATTTGTTAAGTCTGAAATGCATGGCTGAATAAAGTGTGACTATAAAGATGGAACATTTTTTCATATATGTATTAAAGGTAAATCTCCAAATTCTTGCATTGTATTGCTCTCAGATTCCTAATAAAGGCAGGGAGGTGGAAAGAATGTAGAGGGATGGAGTGACTGACTTAAGAAGAAAGATTCAAGGAACTAAATATTTATAGCTTTAACCACCTGTAAGTTCCTTAAGAGCATAAACATGAAGAAGGACATGGCATTCTTTCAGTAGGCCAAGAGGGTACAATTAGAAGTTATAATACTGAACACTAACAAGAATAACAAAGAGTTATTATCTTGCTGTAGCAGTTTCCACCCAAAGATCTAAAATACCTTTATAAACATTAATGAATTAAGCCTTACAGCATCAATGTGAAGAAGTTAAAAATAGCCATCTTCACTTTTACAGCTGGGAAAAATATAGGCATTTTGAGATTTGTTCAAGGTCACTCACTAAGTCTTTAGAAAAGCCAGGAATAGAACTCAGATTTTTGACGTATCCCTGGCATTGAAGTAATAGAATGAAAGTAAGTGAAGGAAACCTTAGGCAAAAATAATAAACAATTTTCTAAATTTTTCAACTGTGAGATCTATCTGTGCAATAATCTTTAGAAGGAATTAGTATAAGGCTCATCACCTGATTTCTTTAAAGCTGGTGCAGTCAGCATCCTGGAGAGTGCCTTGTAGAAAGTTATCCTGCATCAGCAGCCTCTTATTTTAGATTATTTGTCAGACTCAAGAAATTTACACAACTAAATAAATAACACTTTTACCAAGACTGTAAATTTGTCTCTAAGCTTGTATGACATGAAACTGCTTGAGCTTTATTGCCTTGCTTTACTGTGATGTCTTCAGAACTTGCAGTTCAGTGATACTTGTTATTGTACCTATCCTTTTACTATTTCATCTTAAAGGTGTTCAAAATAGTTAATTAATATGAGGCCAAAAGAAATCATGATTAGATTTTGTGCGTGTATGTGTGTGCGCCATACCATTTGACTATTCTACAGTAGGCCTAATTTCCTTGGCTCCCAATTCCAGAGAACCATCAGGCAAAACAGCAATTAATGTTAGTGAGAGTTTTTGTTTGTAGAATAAAATTATATGTCCATAGTTTTCTCTATTTACATGTTGTTTTCTGACAGTCAAAAAAGAAAGTAGTCTGAGGTTCTTTAAGAGGTATTATATACTATAAGTGCCATTGTGTACCATGATAACTAGTTGAGGATCATTTATTAAATGAGATAATCCATGATAGCACATCATACATGTATAATCTATTAATAAAATAAAACTAATTATCAGATATTATAATATTATTAGATTTTATAATAAACATATATAAATTAGAGTTTATAGATTAGACAATTGTGTCTTGGTTGAGAAGTGTGATCAACTGGCATGTAGCTTGGAGCATTTTATATTACACTGTTGGTTATTTAAAAAAAACCCATCAAGTTTTTTTTTCTCAAGTACCTGTCATAATGTAGTACTATAACTGTTCAATAATAAAGGAACTTTCAGTTCTTACCGTGATTCATACCATACCATAATTTTGATCTGAGTTACACCTGTGCTAATGCATTTACTTCAGTGGGGTTACAATGGCATAAGTGGAGGTTAAATATGTGGTTAATACTTTTTATACATTGGAACAAATGGGTGATGACACATGAAAGTGCCAAATGGGCATCTGAATACCCTTGTCAAAATGTACTTACAGTTCTGCCACTCATGTGTTATAATAATGTTAACCTCTAAACTGAGAAATTGTATGATGCATTTAAAGCCAGCCATGGTACAGCCACAGTACAATATCCTTTGGATGAAAACAAAGACCCACAATTTCTCTAGTCAGTCCATAATTTAGGAGTGACCTTGAATTCCTTGCTCAGGCTTAGATCTCATATAGCAGCATCCATGATTAATGTTTTCTATCGTCTCCAGATACTCTAGTCTAGCCCAAGTTATACATGTCTTCATCACATCTCCCATTATGCCAGGGTATGAAGCATTTAGAACTTAGAAAATGCCAAACGGTACAAAATACTGCAGTTTTTCTCCCCAGAAACTCTGGCAAACCTGAACACTTTATATTTGCCCTCTCCTTTTTACACTGACTTTCCAAAGAATTTCAAACAAAGTTCAAGGTCTTAGTCCTTATTTTCAAGGAGTACCAATGGTGTCTGCCCACAATATCTAAAATATCACTTACAGTGATTTAAGACATTAAATGTATTTACTTAAATCTAAGATGACCCAGAATTTATGATACCCCCTAATAATTAGATTCTACACATGGAAAAATTTAAAAATTGTTATAATTTTCCAGGTATAGAATCTAAGTATTGGAGGGTTGCCTTGAATTCATCTCCTTCCTAGTACTACAACAGGGAAAG
>NW_017728992.1:143919889-143941214 GCF_001723915.1 Gavialis gangeticus
CCCTGGGGGGTGGGGGGGCAGGGAGGGGATGTAGGCAGCTCCTTTGACCTCTTCTCCACCAAGTTCTTTCCCTTGCAGTCTTCTGCTTCCCCCACCATCTGCATCCCACCACCTCCGCCTCCTTACAGCTTCTGACTCTTCCTGTTCCAGCCAGAGCCACAGCAGCTGCCTGCCTCCCCCTCCACTTTGTATGTGAATCTAAGATGAAGGGCTTTCTCCCCATACTGACTGGGGGAAAAAACCTCATATTAGATTCAAGTAAATATGGTAATAGAGAATGATTGTATGGGTGACACTTGCTAGACAATGCAGAGCTATGAGGCTATAGAATACCTCTGAATTTTGTTTGAGAGTGAATTATTGCTCGTGAAAAGGTACCATTTTGACAGCCCATGAGACTGGACACTGAATGGTTGGATATCAAATAAGTATAGCATGGTCTGTATTTCATTCTCTACAACTTGGACCTTCATATCCTTGGCCTATAGGCAAATTTAATTCTGGGTTATAGTCAAGCCAAAAAGAAAATGGGATTTGATAACAAGGAAAAACAGTCATTAAGGAGAGTCAACAGGTTTTCCAGGTACTCAGGAGACCTGGGTTCAATTTTTATTTTGACACTGGCTTTCTTTGTAAATTGTCTCTCTGAGCCTCAGTACCCCACCACCAAAATAATTATAATAGCCGTACTCCACACTGAGGTATTATGAAGTTTGTTGTCACTGTGTATTTTTAGGAATGTGCTAGACAAGAAATTATATGGGATTGTTTGGATAGGAATGATCCTGCCTTGGGCAGGGATTTGGACTAGATCAGCCTCTCAGGTCCCTTCCACCCCTCCTTTTCTATGATTCTATGAGAATATAAACATTACATATTCTGAAATGCTTACATACTACAGATAAGGTACTAAGTAACAGAAATAAAGTACTCATAGCAAAATACTCCCAGTTTCTTTCATAATGATTATTTGTATTAGAGTATCACTTCTATCTGTTTGTACACCTTAGTTATCTGTTTGCATATCTTAATTAAATAATTTAATTAACCATAGATTTTGGCCGTGTCCTAGACAGATGTTAATATGAGTGGTAGTGAAGTATGCTTATATTCACACAACTGATTTTAGAACAAAAATAAACTTTCCCTCATTTTACCTAGTGATTAAAAATCTGTTTTTCTTACAAAAAGCAATGTTGTGCAAGCTCAGAGCATTCAACACAAAGTACTTGCAAGGTGCTATTAGTTGAGGTATATCACCTCAGTGTTTGTGTGTTCATTTACTTCTTTAAATAACAGTGTTTTCTTACTAGGAAATGCAAAATTTGCTGTGGCCAACCCTGGCAACACATCTTGTTCTGTAGCTAAATTGCTCAACATCAGCCATTTAATATCCCACTGTGGAATTCAGTCTAGGTATAATTGTGGTTTTTCACTTGTTCTCAGTGAAAAAGGATTCCATTTTTCAGTTAATGTGTTGGAGAAAAACACTGTGCTCATTCTAAATAAAATAAAATCTCCACAATTCAAAATCTGTTATATAGTAACACAGTCTTTAGACATAAAATGGGCATCCATAATTATTTACCCTGAATAAAGGGTAGATGTTGATGTCTAGGAGGCTTGTAGAACTGGTTAGTATAAACTGATTTTTAAAGTGATTTTTTCACTTTTACTCATAAGCTGCTACATGCTATTAGTTATAAACAAAGTTAGAACGCATGCATAAAATTACATAATCATACAACTTTATATTCTTTTAACTTTGCAGTTAATATATAGCTTTATATTATTTTTAAATGTTTTGGATGTTTTCAGCTTTAAATCAAACTTTATAAAGTATTGAACATTTTAGGAAAAAAGGCTTTCTTCACTCCAGCATAACACCACCACTCAGCAATGCTTTGAAAGGATCACCTTTATATAAAGGGAAAAGCAATCACTTTCTGTGGCTTTCAGCTTTTGGCTTCTTTGTCCACACACTCAGCAAGAAAAACAATTGTGCCTTCTTTGAAGGATTTATTTGTGATGTGTGACATTCACTCAGAGAGCAGACTGAGTTTATCAGATCATTCCACACAGCCCCCCAAACAGCTTATCACTAATTATCTGAGCAATATTTGAACCAGGATTTTAGAGAGAGGTAGTTAGCCTGAAGTCAGGCAGAGAGCAAGGTAGAGGTATACCTTTTGAAATGAGCTGTTGCTCATGAAAGCTTATGCATCTCTGATTCAGTAAAGGCGCATCTACACGTGATGTTTACTGCAGAGTTGACTAATTAGCTGTGCTGTAAACATCTCAGCATCTACATGTGCACCCCTATTAAGCTGGAATGAATTAATTTACTGTGCAGAAGTGCATGTGTAGACACTGGAGGGGCTGGCTGGGGAATAAGGGTGCTTCAGTGTGGGGGCTGCCTGCCAGCTAGCCCCTTACTGAAGCACCTTCATGCCCTAGCCAGACCTTCTGCAGCATGTTGAGCCTCAGCCCCCTGCTCTGACCCGGCTCCATGTGCTGCACATGAATAAACTCCAGAGCAATTGCTCCCAGGTGCACATTCAAACTGAATGCCCAGGAGCAATAAACTCTGAAGAAAAAGCTCTGGAGTTCATTAATGTGCAGTAATAGCATGTGTAGATACATCCTTAGTTTATAAACTGCACCTCTACGGTATATTAGAGGTGAAGTAACATAAAAAGAAACCCTTATTAATATTAGTAAAAAAATACCATTTCTGTTACCCTCCATAGATGTGGTGTCTATAAAATGATCATTAGCTTTGGTTGACAAGTCAGAGACTTCTGTTTGCATCTGAAAGACAAGCATAATCTCATATGGGAAATTATGCCAGCTTGGTCTGTCCCTATATGGCATTTCCTGTTTCTTCTTCATATTATCACATCCTGTAAGATTCAAAATGACTTTGCTTTTAGTCTACATCATTTTATAGCACTCTTATGTTTTTATGTTACTGTGTTTGTCCAAATAATCTGGGTGTCCTGGACATCAGAGTTTTGTTTTTAAATCACAAGATTTATGTTAAACAGAATCCTCACTTAAGCAGGTAACGTAAGGGAGATTGACTGGTAAAGGAGATACAGAAGTATAAAGGAATGAGGAAAGTTGGTTAAGAAAATAAAGCTAGAAAAAGTATACAAACATAGGTAAGAACAGAAAAAGTTAATGCAAGCACAGACATCCCTGATCGATATTTTAACAACGACATTTTAAATCAATACTAGTTTTTTCTCAAGTGCCCTGGAAAGGAAGGTGATTTTAAAGCACCAACTGTTAAAAATATTGTTTGACCTAGCCCTTTCAGGAACAAAAAAGGGTGTCTTTTGATAATTTGTTGGTGTCCAGAATGACATGAACTTCTTCTTTTAGTCCATTTCCTAACAGAGAAGTATGAACATAAAGTAATCCATCCATAGTCCCATCATCACAGTTAGCAGTCACTATTGCCCCTTGCAGGAGAAAATCAAGGACTTTGTTAAGGGGGTGGCAGCAACAAGCAGCACTGCAAAGGTGGCTGCAACCCCCACTCACAGCTTTCCCCCCATGTCACCCTGGGCAGACTGCCCTCTGGAAACAGAAGGTGGGGACTTTTATAAAGTCATCCAATTAGGTAAGAAACTTCCCTCCTACCTCCTGGTCCCCCCTCTGTTCCCTTCCATGCTTAGTGGCACATCCCCTCAACTCCCCTCCTACTCCCACCCCCAGTCAGTTGCTGTTGTTGCCCGTGCATTCCCTGGCTGATGTGGGTGGTGGAGGAAAGGCTCTACAGCTGCTCCTGCATTGCTCTAGCTGGGCTTCTTGGGGAGTTGGGTTTAGCCAGGGACAGTAGCAGTGGCAGAAGGGTTTTTCCTCTCTGAGCCTGCTCCCAGGCTGGCAAAAAAACACCTGGGGGACTGGGCAGGGAGGAGAAACCAGCTGCCTTCCACTACTGCCATTGTTCCCAGCTAAGCCTGACTCTCCACAGAGATCAGCTGAAGCCATGCAGGACTAGTTCTAGAGCTACTCCACTTTTGAGGCAGCTGGGGATAGCAGCAGTGACAGGTACAGGAAGGGGATAGGAAGTGAAGGGAGGTACCGCTGACCATGGGGGAGGAAGGGTTGGGGGGATTCTTACTTGCTTTTGCGACTTAAAAAAAGTCTTTGATCAGTATCAACTGAAAGTGGGGTGCATTCACACCACTACACCCCCCTCTGGATCTACCCATGGTCCCTTGTTGGCAGTCTCAACCCAAGAGAGAAAAGAATGAACTTTCATCATCTGTCATTGACTTAGACTGAATAGAGCTCTTGCTCACCAGCATAATTACATGAGGCAACATGAGCAAACAAATGCTGCCAATACATTCCATATTCTTATTCACTGGAAAAATGTATGTTTTCATTCTCAACCATTTTCAAACAGATACTGTTTTCGAGCACTAATGGCCAAATCTTGTAGCCCTTTTCCATCCTTACTTAGAAATGACAGATATGACTTTAAATTCACTTAAAAAGACAAGGAAGTAAAAGTGGAAGCACTCTGTAAAAGTGAGTAATAATAACAGGACCTATTTTTCTCCTAGCTTAAAAGCACCCTAAAGGTAAAAAAACAAAACAAAACGAAACAAGTGAAACCCAAAGCCATCAGCCCCTGTAGAATTATCTGTTGATGCTGAAAGTAGCATCAAAGTGTTCCAAAAACCCAGAGAAGGCTATCTGTCCTTATTCTGAGAAAGGCCCAATGTTTTATATCCCAGACTCTTTATATACCATCTTGATGCGTACAAACCACCCCACTTTCTCTTTTGTGGGGGGGATACAAGGTGAAGTCAGTGGTTCAGTACCCTCAAAAACAATATAGAGACGTTGGGTTTATGAACTGTTCTTTCGGGATTTTCATTACTTTGATTAGGATGCCAGCTAAGAAATTGGCTCCAGACCAATAATAATCTGAGCATTTCATTCTAACTGGCATTACCCAGATTAGGACACAGTCAAATCAAGCAACTCTAAAAATATTGAATATTGACTCTGAATGATTAATGTGCTTTGGATTAAATTTTCTTTTTGATTTTAGGTGTGTATTTTTTTGTATATTTTATTTTTCCTTCTTCTCCAAATATCTCTATTTCCTCTTTCTAATTTATTTTCTACTATTCAGCTGTCTTAGCACAACCACATACAGCATTGCATTAATTCTTTGTAGTGATACTAACTTGTAGCACTGCGTTAAACAATGTTGGGTGATCACATCCATGTCATTTTGTAATTCAAAATGCCATAAGGCTGTTTTTTTTCCTCCTCATGTCATTTCAAGCTTGCTTTTAATTCATTTTACAGAATGCCTGTCCATTCATATTTAGATTATATTTTGGGATTAATTATAAATAAGAATGAATATTATCAAATATACAATAAAAGTATAACTAGTTAATACTGATTTTGGACTTGTATATTGTGGTGACCAAGTTGGATGGTCACAGTCTGGGCTGACACGATCGGGCAGGTGAGGTGGGGGCTAGTGGCGGAGAGTCAGGGGGTTGATACTCGTATGGTTGAAAAAAAAACTTTTATTTTCTTTACTTACGTTACCAGGAAACAGTGTAGTGCAGGTCAAGCTTGGTTGCAACGACAGCTGTGAAATGAACCAATCATAGTTTCATAGTTCAATCGATAGCTAGTAGACGGACGAGTCGCTAATCAGATCAAATTCGAGCATGCGAGGGTGGGGTATGCCGGGAGAGAACGGTGGCGGAGAAACGATCACAAGTGGCCAGCCTGTGAGGTAGCTCTGGGCTCGTGTGAGCTGGGTTTTAGTGAGAGCTGGTTTCTGCCTTGGGCGGAAACGCACTGACTTAAATACTTTTCAAGTAGCCAATCATACGGTCCCCTTTGTGGAATGTTCCAGTCTGATTACATAATGGCTGTCTGCTTAGTGCATGACTGGGCATGCGTACTCTGCCAATTTAACTACCTCACTCAATCATGTACTGACCGCGTATGTGACGCGTGCCTGGACATGCGCACTTGTTTTAGGGGCTTTCCACTTGCATGCTTGTACTAGTTTCTTTTAACTCTGTGTTATCAGCATCCTTTTTAATTCTGGTTTAGACATATATGATGCACAACCCTAAATAGAACAACTGCATATGTAGCGCCTAACTGAGAATTGACATTGCTTGATCTGGTCCTGGCTAAAGCAGAGGACTTGGTGAGCGATCTGAGAATTGAGAGGAAGCTTGGTGACAGTGGCCATGAACTGGTCACCTTTTTAGTTCACCAAGGAGCAGGCAAACCCCTCAGTAAAACAGAAGTCCTTAACTTTGGGAAGGCTGACTTTTACAAACTGAGATAATTGGTCAGACAGGCAATTACAGGTCATACTCCTCCAGAAAAGGGAGTACATGAAGAATGGTCATCTCTCAAAAACATAATCCTAGAACCACAGAGGAAAGCCATACCATCTTTCAAGAAATGCAGTCAATGGGCCTACACCACCTGGAAAACAGGAAGCATCATCAAAGAGGATTACTCTGCACTCACCCACACCTGTAAAGAGTGGTCAAGAAGAGCCAAGGCACTAACTGAACTCAAGGCTAGCTATGAGAATCAAGGACAACAAAAAGTCCTTCTTCAGATATGTGGGAAGCTGGAAAAAAAACAAAGATAGCACTGGGACCCTGTGAGACCCAACAGGGCAACTGACATCTGACACGTAAGAAAGGGCCAATCTCCTAAATGACTTTTTTGTATCAGTTTTCCACCTTCCCAGGAGGATCACATTGTCAGGATTGGGACAAACCATTCTGGGAGTGGGCAATGGGCCCAAAATCAATGTGGATCAGGTGAGGGAACACTTTGAGGAACTGGACATTCACAAGTCCACGGGCCCAGATGGAATGCATCCAAGAGTCTTGAAGGAGCTGGCAGACATCATTGCATCGTGCTTGGCAGAGATATTTGAAAATTTGTGGCACTTAGGTGAGTTCCCAGATGACTGGAAAAGAGACAACATGGTCCCTATCTTCAAGAACAGGAGGAGGGATGACCTGTGGAACTGTAGACCAGTCAGTCTGACATCTGTCCCTGGAAAAATCCTGGAGAAAATTGTCAAGGGATCCATCCATCCAGGCTTCTGAATGCCTGCCAACATGGCTTTGTGACTGGCAGGTCTTGCCTGGCCAACCTCATCTCTTTCTATGACCAGGTAACATGTGCCCTGGACAAAGGAGATGATGTGGATGTCATATATCTGAATGTCAAGAAAGCCTTTTTTCCTAGTTCCCCATGATGTCCTTGTGGTTAAAATGGGGAACTGTGGCCTTGATCATCATATGGTCTGATGGCTAGGCAACTGGCTATGGAGTTGGACCCATAGAGTACTAGTTGACAGGAGCAATTCAACATTGGACAGGGTGACCAGTGGAGTCCCTCAGGACTTGGTACTTGGGCTTTACTTCTTCATCAATGATCTGGATTCAGGATTCAGATGTGAACTGGCCAAGTTCGTGAATGATACCAAATTATGGGGGAGGGCGGTCACACTGCAGGACAGACTGGGGAATTCAGCCCAATTTGGACACATTCTCAAGGTGGGCCAACCAAAACTTGATAGCCATCAATGTAGAGAAGTGTAAGGTGTTGCACCTTGGTAGGAAGAACCCTTAACATACTTCCAGGCTCGGCAGTACTATGCTTACTAGCATCACGACCAAAAGGGACTTGGGGGTCTTGATTGACCACAAGATGAATATGAGCCACCAATGTGATGCTGTGGCTGGCAAAGCAAACCAAACTCTGGCATACATTCACTGATGGATCTCAAGCAAAACCAGGGAAGTCATCCTCCTGTTTTACTCATCCCTGGTGAGACTGCAGCTAGAGTACTGCATGCAGTATTGGGCCCCCCACTTCTGGAAGGATGTGGAGAAGCTCAAGATAATCCAGAGGAGAGCCACTCATATGATCCAAGGTCTGGAGGGATGGCTGTACAAGGAGAGGCTGAGGGACATGGGACTCTTCAGTCTGGAGAAGAGAAGGTAGGGTGGGGAATTGGTGGCAGCCTACAAGGGGTACATAAGGGGTACATCAGGACCTGGGAGAACAGCTGTTCACCATAGCTCCCCAAGGGATAACAAGGTCTAATGGCCATAAAATCTAGGAAGGCCGATTTATACTAGACAGCAGAACAAAGTTCTTTATTGTGCATGTGTCCAGGGCCTGGAACAAACTCCCCCCAGACATGGTGCAAGCACCTACTCTAGACTCTTTCATAAAACAGGTGGATATATTTTTTGCTGGGTCTGTTGATCCCAGCTGACTTCCTGCCTATGGTTGTGGGGATGGACCCAATGATCTCATGAGGTCCCTTCCAGCCCCTAATGTCTATGCAATCTATGAAATCTATTGAATTATTTGGTACAACCCTATTAAACTATATTCTTTTGAATCTGTTTACAGCTGAAAGTTTGAAAGTTGAAATGTGAAGATGGAAATGTAAAAATTAAAGTACTGGTATCATGTTAACTAAACTTGATGGCAACTGTTAATTCAAATGTTCTAGATACTTGCCATAAATATTGCCAAAAGGAAATCTACAGTAATTAGACATGAGAAAAATTACTACAGATCTGTACTTACTTATTGAAATGTAATGAATAAGAATAGATCTATGTCAGTTTGTTTTATTAGTTTTAAGCTGCCTGCAGAATGTTAAACTTTAAAAGGAAAAAAGAATGTTCCTGTGAATGTCTATGGAAGACTAAATTTTTCAGTATCAGGTCATAACTGGATCTTTATTAATGTTGCTGCATATTTAAATTGAGGCCCCTGCTTTGTGCTGTATGCACATATAAAATATAAAAAACACTAAAAAGAAAATTTCATACATATACTTTTCAGATACTGTAGTCATTTGGCCATATCTGATTACCCCATGCAATTAATTAAAACTAAATGCCAGCTCTCATTCATCATTTATCAGATATTCATTTGAATAATAAAAGGGATCAAACACAAGACTGCATCATGAAACAGAATTGGCATTCACTCTGGAAAATACAACTGCTCATTAGGGCCATATTAGGTCATGGCTGCATGAAGGGTATTTAAAAATGAAAAAGAATATGAACAAATAAATTATTTTCAGAAGCTGGTGATAGGAATTGAGATAACAGTTATTTTAAATAAAAGGAATTACAAGTTCCTCAGCCTCAATTACACATCTCAAGCTGCGCTAAAATTAACTTAGCCTCAGAAGATGAGGTCTCAATGAATAATCACTTTCCAAATGCAGAGCAACACACTGGAAAACTTTAAAAATTCTGTGTATTAAATGTTCTAGTTGGAAATAGAATACCTAACTTCTCTTTTGGCTGACAACATTCAGCTCAACTTCTTGTAAAAGAAACAGAGACATTGTAGCCTACAAAGGGATCCTTCATAGGGGATATGGGACATGCATGTTCAGAGTTTAGGAGGAAATGAGGATTGTATCACATTTGAACCACTGGTTTGTCCTGTGCCACACTTCTCCAAAAACCTTGAACAATCATTTTCTTACCCTCAAAAAGAAAAGGCATGCCTCATTAGGTAGGAAGTTTAGGACATTTGTGGAACTGCAGAACAAATTATTCCAGAAGTAAATTTGGCATTGTTTGACTTGAATCAAACTACACAATCCATGACACTCTTACAGGTGTGTTTGCAAGTAGCATTCTCTTGACAGTTCTGAACAGCCCTATTCCGATCTGCATGCAGGTTGCTAGAGAGATTTTAATTCTTTATTTGAGAAGTCAGCATAATTGTGGATTGTGTGGGTTAAACTTCACTGAAACACTTTGTTTGGAAAATAATGTAAGAAACTGGTAAGCTTGTTCATGGTGGCAGGTAGCTAAAGCAGTGGAAGCCTCCATTCAAAGCATAGAGGCATATCACAGCCCAAAACATGCAGGTAGAAGAATTTCATTAAGTATTGAGAGTGAAGGGGTTTTATATGAGAGAGAGGAAAGCCATTACAGAGAGGGAAAACTTTTTAAAGCTGTGTGCTGGTTGAGGCTTGGAATTGTGAGTTATAAAAAGAAATGTTCTGTTGTTTTATTCCACCTTTGTAGAGGGAATCTGGACTTTATACAGTTTTTGTAATTACGCTGGATTTCATCAAAAATACCTGGTTTCATCATCACTTTCTCCGTTTAACCAAAATGACCTAATTTTAGCCAGTTATTTATGTAAAAAAATGAGTAACAGTATTGCTGTTAAGAGCAAAACTCCTTTTTTCTTTATTTTTTTTTTTTGTTATGCTTGCAAAGAACTGTGCACCTTGCCTTGTTAAATAAAGTGGTACCTTAGGGAGGACAAAAGGTTGAGTAATGAGTAACGCATATATATGAGAGCACATGCTAATGGAAAGCAGAGCTGGAAAAGGCTTTCGAAAAGGTTTCTATTTCTTAACTTGCATCCAATTTCTAGAATACCCAAGGCCATCACCAACTCTGTTAAACCATTGAAACAGGAGTTTCAGCCTTAAAGTACTGCTAGGAAGTGGGGCAGGCATAGGGAGGAGGACCAGGGGCAGGGGAGTAAAGAGCAGGGGTCTGATCCCTCACATAGCCCCCATCATTGCTTTCCCCATCACTCCAGTGGGGACAAGGGTGAATTTAAGATGGTGGTAATGTTGCACCTCTTCCTGCTGCCATTAGCTAGGTGGGGATGACAAAGGGAAGGCTGAATGGTTCTCATGCCTTTCCTCTTCCCCTTAGAGCAGGCAGTAGCTGTCCTGCTGGGGTTACTGCCATGACTGCTAATGGAGCCATGCTTTGAACCACACTTCCAAGTTGTTGTGGTCTGATTGCTAGCTTGCAGGATTGATATGGTAGGCAGCGGGTATTTTTCCCTCTTCCACACAGCTTCCTAGTTATAAGACATGGTTAATAAGGAGTAAAGACAGTTTATCAATATAAAAGTTGATGGCTTGTTACTGGTGTTGGCTGTTTTGTTACAGCTTGTGACAGATGTAGGTGACAAGTACTGGATGTAAAGGTGAATAACAGACTGGGAAGATAAGCAGTGGATATTCTTAAACTGGAAGGAAAAAAAAGTGAGACCTTAACTCTTTGCATTCCTGGTGCGCAGCCTCACTGTCCCTTATTGGGGGAGTGGCAAAGAAACAGAAGGGAACTGAATCCTAGGGATGATGCTGAATTGGAGTGGGACTCCACTCAATAGCTACTGATTTTTGACATAAAGGGAATTTAAAACTGCAGTGGACTGAGGAAAATGCCTTGTATTTTCTAGGGAATTTGGCCTTTCCTTAACATTAAAGTTAAAAGTCAATGAAGTTACAACCTTCTAGAGATCCATCTTGGTGTCTGTGTTTTATTCTCCTTTGTGTCCAATTTTACAGATCAGATTGCAGTTTAGTCTAGGTCAGTCAGAGGTAGTGCCCCCAGCTTTAAAACAACTTGCTTGCGTATAAGAAATAGCAAGCAGACAAATGAGATATATACTGAAAAACAACCAATGCAGTCTATGGAAATTGTTTGATGTTGTTAGTTGCTTTATTTTAAATTATTCATACTCTAGTAACAAAAAATAGGTAAATGAGCTAATATTTATTGGAATGTATTAATCTCCTGTAATTACTACAAATAAAATGATACTGGTGACTTGCACTTAAACAATACTATGAGCATTATTTGCCAATTTGAGTTTAGTTAATTAATTAATTTTGTACAGGGGCTCTGGGAAAAATGTTATTTGAGGTTTTCTTTTTTCACAATCCACTCATTTCATGAGCACACACAAGCCCCTTAGGCATCAGTAGTTCTAAATTAAATGTTTTCTTTATTGCTACCCTGCTGACTTATGGTCTCAGCTATCCGTGAGTGAAATGTCAAAATACAGTCAAATCCCTGCAGTTCGATCCAGTGCCAAATTAACAGAGTTTAGAAATGTTCTTCTTAAAAGGTATTTATATTCAAATCTGTCTATGCAAACAGTGAGCAAAGTACTGAATGGACTTTCAAGTACTGTCACATGGATTGCAATTAACTGAGGCTTCTGTATAAAGTATTCATTAGATGAATATTTTTTCATTACTCAAAGTGAGAAGTGCTACAATTAAGCTGAGATAACCTTTCAATTTTGGGATGACCTGTGTAATGCTGGAACTATTTGCAATCATAAAGTACAAATTTCAAACAGCCATCTCAAATTTCATATGCTAAAGTGAAGATGCCCTTATTTTGTCATTGTTTAACAATTTTATAGAGGAATTCAAGGGATCAAGTTTTACCATTGGGAGATACCCCCTGTTCACAATTACAATATACAGGCTTGTCACAAAAACACTGCAATTATAAGCAATCAGACTAAGTGAACCAGCAGTAAAATAATATAATATAAAATAAATCAAATCACGTTGCAGCTGACTGTAATAAGAAAGATGAAGAGGGAGAAATATCCATATGGCACGCTTAATAATTTTAGTATGTGCTAATATAGCAAGGCTTTTAGAACCATATGAGAACTTAGGCAAATAGTAATTGGAAGACAAGTAATTGGGAACATTACTGTTAAAAACTCAGGGACTAGTTCTGCATGTTATTTTGCTCAGGTCAAAAGACAGGATATAGAAGTGGGTCACACTAGTCACACAGACAGATGTGACTTTGGTAAAATACTGACTTTGGAACATTTGTTAGTTTTCTAGATTCTTGAGGAAGCATGGATCATGGAAGACCTCACCAAGGATACATACTGGAAAAAAAATCAATAACTGTGGTGGTAGGGCACACATACAATATAGAAGAATAGCAAATCAGTGACAAAGTTGGAAATGGGACCTAAAAATCCTTATTGACAGGCTCCATTTCTCAATTGTATGCCACATTTAATTACAAACACTTCTTTAGATCCACCTAGGGAATTGGTAACAGTATCATTGTTAACATTGCTACTGTTACAACCTCAGGTTGATGGTTTGTCCTACCCATTCAGGTGAGGTATTTGAATCCCAGCATTCACTCCTGATACCTCCATGGATGTACCACATAACCCTTTACCATCCTTATTATAAAAAGAGGATGATGCTTATATAATCATGATTTGAAATAGTTGAAGTCAGAAGGCAATGATTAGCAAGTTACTGCATGTTCATCATGGTTGGTGAATTATACTCTTGAGAGCTGATGCATAATTTCAAGTGCTGAGTTAACTAAAAATGTGATTATAGATCACACATTTATTTTAGCGATCATGCTGAGAAGAAGTGAGGCTCGTTAAAATTCTACTGCATCTCACAGAAAAGAAATGGTTTTCATATAATTCAGCCCTCCCACCTACTTATGAAAGCAATGAGAGATTGTAAATAAGTTGTACACATTCAATTGGTATTGCCAATGCGCATTATTAGTTTAAAATAAGCTTTTTCAAAGATAAAATGTCAACTTCTTCCTGGATATATTGTTTCCATGTAAATATAAAAAGCAAAGGTAGCAGGTAATTTAGTTGTATTGGCTGCTTCATTTAGCATGAAGGTTCAATGTCTGTTCCCAACTGCCCTTTTCTCATCAGAGCACAAACATGCTGAGGAAGTTTACATACTGTGACCACTTTATTTAATCAGATGCGTCTTTTTCTTCAATAAGGAAACTGCAGTAGGAGGAACAGCATGTTACCTTTCTGAAAATATGATAGGTGTATAGCACTGTGACAGGTGTGCCTCTTTGGGGTCTGCCCACTAGTGACCCTGCCCACCTGTTATGGGCCAACTGCCTGCCTTCTCACCTGCCATGCCTTGTCATTACTTGCTTAATTAGAGGATGTTAATTAAGCAGGAGGCTGCCCATTTTCTGCTCCGATGCCAGGGAGTGCTATCTGTGGCTCCTTTCCTCCCCTTACATTGCAGCCCAAGCCTTGCAGATGTCCCGGACATTACTTGGCCTGTTTCACTCTCCGCACTCCACAGGTGCTCTGGCTTGTCTCGCACCCCGTGCCTCACCGGCTCTCTGGTTTGTCTCACCACTGTGCTACCTGGCACCTGTCAATCGATGCCCCTTTCTGGGGCTTCTCCCACTGCCCCCTCTCTGGGGCTACTGCCACCTTGGGGATCAGGTGGCTGTAGCCATGCCTGCCCCCAAATCTCCTCCTCAGGGTCTCAAACCCCCTGCAGGGCTCAGGTGGCCTCAGCCTTACCTGGCCTCTGATTCTTCACTCCCCTTTTTGGAGTTGGGGTCAGTGCACCCCTGAATGCTGTGCCGTCTCTGGCGCTGGGGTCCCCACGCTACTGTGGAGCCCCTATGAGGCCTCCTCCAACCCCTAATAGCTTCACCCGGTCCTCCTGTCTAAACAGCGAACACAAAAACACAAGTCCCTGGGCTATAACATAAAAATCTAAGCTGTCCAGCTAAACAACATTCAAACCCTATCAGGGAATTCTCCACCTCATAACAGCAATCAGGAGCTGCTCGTGCAGTCAGACTTCTCCTCACTGTTTGCTCTGGCCAAGTTCCTTCTCCCTTGGCTGACAGCATGAGACTCCCTGCCTGGCCTCAGCCTGGGGTTATATGGGAGCCAGGCCCTGCCCCTTCTGGTCAGCTGACTCCCACTGGTTACCCTGGCAACCCGCAGCTGGATTCCTTTACTTAACACTCCACCAGTAGCAGGCACCTCAGTGCCCTGCTACAAGCACTTACATCACTGCAGCAATTTAAAGTTAGCTTCCTGCACTAAGTTGTGATCTATTGCTTTCAGAAACCTAAAAGATGAACACAAAATCCTTGACCATACTTTGATGAGGCAATAATTTGTTTTTAGAAGAGAAAGCTTCTATTTGCAGGGTTAACTTTCCCAGTTCATACTACATGGGTATATCCCTGGCTGCTACAGCTGCAAGGCAGCTCAGTAATAACCATCATTTTCCACAGAGACCCAAAGGTCAACCTTATTGGTCATTCAAACTTTCTGCCAACATGTGTTTATACTACCTGAGGACTAAGGGTGGCATTCCTTCTAGGCTGTGCGAAATTTCTCTAGCTATTTCATTTTGATGCTGTTTTGACTCGTTTTGAGCTTGAAACAGTGAAATTGAAATGAAATGAAAGGCTTTGAAACAGCTTTAAAATGAAACGGAGGAAGTTGAAATGTTTCAAAAGTTTCTAAATGTTTTGAGTTTTGAAGCTGGGTTACTTGCAAGGAAACAGAAACTAAGGAGGGGGAGGGGGAAGAGGGGGGAAGGACTACTCTGATATTGATTGTGTTGCTGGCCAGTGACTGTGATCCTTCTCTGAGGTCCCTTCCAATCCCAGTGCCCTGGGGCAGGGACATAAAAACAGCTGCACCTTAACACACGTCCACCCCCCGCGCGCACACATGTCACAAGCTTTGCTTGCCAGCAGCTTGAGATGCAGTTTCCCAGAAACCGCTGGACCTACCTTCTTACTTGGTAGGCTTAATGGTCTCAGAAGAAGCTACTATCTTTGCAGGTTTAATCTGAATCAGGCAAAAAATGACAAAAGTATAGGCAGTTTTGTGCTTCCCCATTATCGCCTATGGGCGAAATGTCGAAACAGGGATGAAACAGCAAAACGGTTTTGACAAAATGAAATGGAACAGTGGTTTTGAAATGAAACAAAACTCAAAATGAAACACTATCCCATCAAAACAGAAGTTGAATGAAATGGTGCTGTTTTGCACAGCCCTAATTCTTTCCATCTTAAACCTGTAGGCAGCTATTTTAGAGCTTTCCTTTGTCTATTGAATTACTATTACTGTGAGATCATTACTCAGTAGTGTTCTTTGTTTGAGAGATTTTTCTAAATGCAAATTCCTGATTATAGATTCTCCCAGCCAGTAGGGGGAGACAGAACTTCATGTTTTCCTTTATGTTTTCCTTACACTGAATGGTTGTGTCCAAAATTTCTACAAGAAGCAAAATAATATATTTCTCTATCTGGTGACTGTTTAATGGTCCTCTTTATCATGGTAGCTGAGTGCCTCACATCATGCAAAAGAAATGCTCTTATCCCCTTTTACAACTGGGGAACAGAAAGATAGAAAGCTGAGAATAAAGCCTGCACATTCTGAATTCTGTGCCTTAAAAGAACAAGATTTTCTTTTTTCCAGGAAAACAAAACAAAACAAAGCAAAGCAAATCACCACAAGATCAAAATTTAACATTAAACTTAAAGCTCACCTTTTCAAACCTATAGATGCCCAGAGTTCAATTTATGAATTTTAAGCAAAAACAGGCAATTAGATCATCTCCATTAACTCTCCTGTATAGCTCAGGCTACTGAGTTTGATTCTGGTATTTCCGTATTGAGCCAAATAAGTTTGCTTTTGACTAAAGTTTAACTTGTGTTTGGCTAAAGCAGTTTGGCCTGAAGGCATCAGGAGATGGAGAACCCATCATCAACACATTTCCATTGGCAGTTTGTTCCAAAAATTAATCAGCCTCGATTTTTCAAAACCTTTCTTGTAATTTGAAAGTATATCCTCCTCCTTTTCAAGCTGGGTGCCTGAATCACAAAGAACTAAGCAGCTTGCCAAACGTTGTCAAAAAGTCTGTTTAAGAGCAGGTACTTGGAGCCAGAAAGATATCTCCTATCCTAAACTAACTCCCTAACTAGTGGCCCAGACTTCCTCCATACCTCCTTATGTGAGTACGATTGTAGCTGTTGCTGGAATAGGACTTGGATAGAATTAAATATCTTAATGAAAAATTTTCCTTTCTGTGGCCTTTTATAAAAATTCAAAGGATTCAAGCCTTTCAAATCAGTTCAATAAACCAGTTCAACAAATCTACAGTGGAGAGATTAGTATCCTGTGGTTGCTGGCACCATTGTCATAGGCCTGATAATGTGGGGGTTATGGATGTTGCCTGAAAAAAACCTATGGGCATTTTTACACATGTAAGTGCTGCAGCACCAGGTGCTTTGAAAAGTGCCTGGTGCTGTGACGCTCGCAGATGTATAAGTTGTGAAATGCACATCAGTGCTGAGAAAATGGTGGTGGCATGCTTTTGAACTAAAACACCTTGGAGGTGCTTTAGTTCAAAAGTGCACCACTGCCATTTTCTGCTCTCTGATGTGCATTTCACTGCTTATACAACTGCACACGGTGCAGCACAGTTTGCCTCAGCTGACATGCGGAGCAGACTCGATTAATCTGCTCCGAAGCAACAGATCTCCAGCGTGTTGCAGGACAAAGATGTATGTGTATAAATGCTTTGTGTGCTGTGCTCTAGGTAAATTTCCACAAGGCCTCTGTTCTCCATCTCTCTCTCTCCCTTCCCCACACACCCTCCCTTTTCCTCCCCCCATTTTCATCATAAATGTCCGTTATTCTGACCGAGAGTGCTTTACATTCTTCTGGCACTGAATGGTATCAATTTTTTCAAATCACACAGACAGGAAGAATAGTCTACATTAAGGAGCACACTGCATGAGGTTTAAAACAGATGGGAAAAATGGGTAGAAGGCTGAAGCATGAAATGTAATGTTATTAAGTGGAAGGAAATATTTTGGCTTCATTGTCAGTTCATTACGTTTCTTAGGAAAAAAAGAATAAGTCTAAAAATAAGCTATTGTGTATTTAGGCAACAAAAATGTGTGCCAGAAGGAAGATTTTTACATTCAGATTGGTTATTAAAATAAATAAACAAATAAGGCAATTAAAGAAGGTGGATGCAGTTGTCAGAAAACCCCTGACTCTAATTTTTATGAAGCAGTTAAAATTCCTACAGTAGCTTCGGATTTGCATGTGAACTATGACCAATCATTCACTCTGAAAACAATATGAGATAAATTTACAATTTAGCTCATGTTCTGTGTGGCTCAATAGAAATGAATCAAACAATATGCAATAAATTTCACGGATTGTTAAGTTTTAGTTCTGGTGGCGTAAATCACAGGTGGGATCACTTTACAGATAGATATACTGGTGAGTTGATGAAACAGTAAAACAAAAAGAGATCTTGTTGTAAGTATCCAAGCTTCAGTAGTGAGAAAGAGTAAAGAGATAAGGATTAGCAATAGAAAGAAAAGACTCATCTAATTGCCTAAAATAATGGTATATGTAATCATGTTTAACCCACCCCAACTGAGATTGCAGTGGAATAACTTGAATCAGTCCAACTTCCACTTGATAGTTTCATAGTTTCTAGGGTCGGAAGGGACCTGAGTAGATCATCTAGTCCAACCCCCTGCCATGGCAGGAAAGAGTAGAGTACTGGGGTCAAACGATGATTAGCCATACTATGGGAAACCTGCTGGAGAAACAGAGTAAAAAATTTAGATATTTGGATGAGCTTTAAATCTATTGAGTAATATGAAAGTAATATAATTTTGTGGTTTGGCTTTGGGAAATTTTCAGGCCTGGATTTTGCAGTAATATGCAACTGTTTATTCTGATGACAACTGGGGGCAGATAGCACGTACTATAAAGGAAAAATCATTCTGCATTTCTTATCCTCATTTGTGCTTACATGTATCTGAGTATCAAAATAATAAATACTTAGATATTTAAAAATAATAAATGTGTTTAAGGAGTCAACGAGTTTTTGTTAAAGCGCCCCTGCCACCATTTTGAAACACAGGGACACTGAATACACGTGATGTAGAGGCTTGCCTTCTACTGGAGCAGTTCTCAGTTATGAGATGCTATAAGTTTTTAGCTTTCCACTAGATGGCCTACATAGTATATGGGCTAAATCTCATGTTTCTATGCCAGACCCATTTTGAAAAGGAAATGATATCATGGCAAATTTATTTTCCTCAGGCTAACAAGGAGACCAGCAGTGAGCAGAAGTTGCTGATAGAGCTCCCATGTGAATACTGCCTGGGTATACTGTGAATATTGTCATAATGGCATCTGAGACATGATACAAGTGAGTATGACAGAGATAGAGTCTCAGAAGCAGAGTTCAGAAAGAGAGTAAAAGGGAGAAAGTGAGAGAGAGAGAGAGGCCTAATAGGCACGCAAACATAGGAAGCAGCCCTGAAAAAAAATGGAGTAATATTTGAGCACTTGAGGCTGTGAAGGACATCATTTTGGGCCTCAGTGCTGGGGTGCATGGCGAAAAACCATGAAGTCTCTCCTGCATCAGAGTTATAAGACCTGTGAAATCAGCAAGTAATAGGGTATTTGTAGACTCCTGAAAGCAAAAGGGCTGATACAACAGCCATATACAAAAGGGCTGATACAAAGGCTGATACAAAAGGGCTGATACTAGTGGCCATATACAGACTAGTCAGAGGGGACCAGCAGGCATTAGGGGAGTCCCTGTTCCCCCGAGCACTGCCAGGAGTGACCAGGAATAATGGTCACAAGCTGACAGAGGGTAGATTCAGGCTAGATATCAGGAAGCACTACTTCACTGTTAGGGCGGCTAGGATCTGGAACCAACTTCCAAGTGAAGTGGTGCTGGCTCCTACCCTGGGGGTCTTTAAGAGGAGGCTAGATGTACACCTTGCTGGGGTCATTTGACCCCAGTACTCTTTCCTGCCATGGCAGGGGGGCGGACTTGATCTGCTCAGGTCCCTTCCAACCCTACCAACTGTGAAACTATGAAAGGGAAAATATCAAAACCACAGGAGAGAGGAATGTGGCCAGTGGACTTTATGAAATCCTTGTACTAAAAGGTGAAAAAGTGCTGGTTAGTCCAGTGGGAAGGAAAACACTTTAGTTCAGCTGGAGGGGTAAACTGTCACCAAGAACACAGGATGGTTCAGCAAGGAAAAACTGATGCAGGAACTATAGCTGACACTAAGGGTACTGTTACATGTTGCACTTAGCATGTGGTAATTACACTTACATTACTAGTGTCTGAGCCTTTAAGCAGTGAAACACATGCTACGTTTCATCATGGTAAATTTAAGCCTTTTCCAGAGAAGAGTAACTCCAGATCATATTATCTAACATATAACTGAGCTAGTATCAGACTGTTCCATGGAAGTAATATGATCAAGAAATTGCTGTAGTGGTGCCTTGAACTGGCAAGGCTCCAGTATAGTAGGTGCGGGGTGTGAGAACCTGACAAAGAGCTGTTTGCCAGGCTCCCACCCTTTCACCCCACCATACTGTAGGCTTGCTGGTTCAAGTCTCCTGTGTGGCAAGGAGGCTGGTAGGGACACTGGATGGCACAAGAGCTGGTCCCAGGTGCTGCACCACACAGGAGCCAGTTCAAGAATCCAGTGCAGTACATGGGTTGGAATCAGGTCCTGTGCTGTGCCAGTGTTGATTCCAGCCCATGCACTGCACTGGAACTTTGAAACAGCTCCCATGCAGTGCAGAGGTTAGGTGCTGGTGTCGCATCCAGTTCCCACACCACACAGGAGCCTTGGACCAGCTTCGGTGGGATCCCAGGGCTGAGACCAAAAATCAGCTGATTTTGGTCTTGAACCTGGGATCACACTGGAGACTATTGCGTAGTACTATGAATCTATATTAGATTGCGGTAAGCATTAATGTGTGATTGCTCTGAAAACTAAGTTATATTAGTAGGATCTAAATATAACACGTGCTAAGTGTGACATGTAACAACACCCTAAGGAACTAATCACTAGTGAAGCATCTCAAAAAATTTCCATTTAAGTTTCAGGTGAATGTCAGGGCGACTTCTGATTGTATTTAAATATGTTACCCAATTCTCCTTAAAAAAAGAGTAATGATTAAATTATAGAAGGCAAGTGATTAAAAGGGAATGTAAAAGGCACAGTGGAAACTGAGGAGAAAACTAAGGGAGAGAGGAGAGGAGACAGAAAGGAGCAGAAGGATGGGGACAGGAAGGGCTGTTTAAAGTCTTCAGACCCTACCATATCAAATTTCTTTCTAGCACCTGCAAGCTGACCACCATTTTTGTACACACACACACACACACACACACACACACACACAAATGCAGCTGTTTCTGTATGGCTTCTGTTAGAGAACTTTCAGGCTAGGGACAGACATTCAAAGAGCCTGAGCCTAAATTGATTCAATCTTTGCACGTTAGTCTAACCTGACAAGGCTGAACTGGTTTGAAACTGGACAGACATTGTCTCTGGACTGAAAACAGTCTTTATCACCCCATTAGCAAAACAATAGTCTCTTTCCACATTACTTCAAACTTCTTAAACAGCTTACCAGCTGACCTGTTGATTAGCTCCAAATGCCCTAAGCAGTCACTGTTCTGTCTGCCTGTCCCAGTGAAACTGGAAAGAAAGACACACACACATAGACACCTCTTGGCATTAGCTAGCATACCACATGCTTGCTATGGCCCATGCTGGGGCAGAGAGGAGGAAGGGATCTTTGCTTAAGCAGTGAGTGGTGGGGGAGGGGG
>NW_017728992.1:143941634-143952366 GCF_001723915.1 Gavialis gangeticus
AGAGAGCCCCACCCAGCCCAGAGAGCATGCTGGGATGCTGGGGGACTCTGATTTAACTTAAACCAGCAAGGGGGCTGAGACAGACATTGCATAAATTGGTTTAACCCAAATCAGTTAAGTCTGATACTACATTCAACCAGGTTTATCTCAAACCAGTTTCAGCCATGTACAAATTGGTTTATGTGTACTGAACATCTGTTGAGTTACAAGTTTAAACCAGTTTCTGATCACTGAAACCAGTCTATGTGTAATGTCTGTCCCTAGCCCCACTAATTTTTCTCAAAAGCAAGTCATTTTGCCTGCCTTGAGTATCCGTCTCATTAATAATCTTACTACTTTGTTTTTGTTGGCTGGATCATTAAGTTCATATATGCATAAAGTTGCTATTCCTATAGATAATGTAGAAAGGCATTTGAAACTGAACCGCTTAAGACTGGTAAAGTATTCATCACTTTTATAAAATGTTACACATTTCTAAAATCTTATTTTGACTAATGAAATCTATTAGTCTGAGGTTCTTTCTCTGTCAGCATCATTATTTTTTTTTTTTTACTTTCTGCATCAAACAAATTGTGCTGTCTACAATCAAAGCACCTTCCTTCGTTCCAAATGTGCTCTTTCCTTCTAAGCATCTTTGTGTCATGGACCCATTATACTAGGCAAAGCCATGCAAATAATTGGTTTTACAGTTCAGCTGTCAAACTGAAACACGGAAAAAAATAATCAGGTCTGAAAAAATGATTTTTTCCCCCCATTTTTCTTACTGAAATGAAAAACTGAAAAAAAAATTGCTGTGTTTGACAAAATGTCTCATTTGACCCTAAATAAAGCATTTCCTTTGGGACACCTGACAGAAAAGCAATAAAATGAAGGGATAGAATCACAAAACTACGTTTCTTGTGGAGCTCCCCTTTTCTCCAGCAGGTTGGGGAGAGGGTACTTAGCTAGGATGCAGGAGACAACTTCAACTTCCTATTCCTTCTACTATATATTAGATTGTGAATCTGATTGGTTCCACTGTAGAGAAGGTTGAATCAGGGAACATGCTTAAAGCAAAGGCTAAATTATGCTTTCAAAAGTTATTTTGGATAAAATTCCCTACAGATTTGCCGAGGACTTGGTCTTTCTTCCCAGTGCACTTAAGTGTGACTTAGGCTCCTACATCACTCAGGTGATTTTGAGAGAAAGTTGTATTTTGTCCTTTCATAAGTTTTATTAACTGTTTTTAATGCTGGAAGACAATAATCTTTAACATGACTTGGAGTCTAAATAATAATAAAAGCCTCCATTCTGAAATAACATTTGAGAATTGGTGTAGCAGGACTTCATCTCGTTATTTCAGCCATTCGTGCTATCTTGACTTCTCAACCCTAGTGTTCATTTAATGCAGTCGGAGTAGGAGACAAAAAGTAGTGTTCTGATTTTCTAATTTACCAGTTCACCAGTGCAGACTTCATAGACTCAGTGCCTTCAAAGTAATGGGGTAGAATTCAATATATATATCGTGTCTTCTTTTGAAAGAAATATAAATACCAGGAAAATCATATTTTGCTTGATTCTGATGTGCAGATTTCAAATCCCCCTTCATTAAGACCTTCAGTCCATACAAAGTGAAGTAACAAAATATGGGCAATCAATTTCAAAAGAAATGTATAGAATAATATGAATCTTTATGGAGTGAAAATAATGTAACTATCTAAAAAAGGTAACAGCAAATGTCAGTGTGTTGAAGAATGGAGGAAATAAGAAACCTGCTAGTGGAAAATGCTGGAATAAAGGTTAGGAATAGTGTTAATTATTTGGAAGAGATAACTGAACCTGCAGATATTACCAGGTGAGGAAGTGCTGCAGACAGGAAAGTATACAGGAGAACTATACAACTATAGTCATTCAGTCATGAAATGAAGGGACTGTGGATAGATGAGATCACTAACAACTGGAATCATCCATGCTGGCAGGAGACTTCTGCAGCAGTATGAGGAAAACAGGAGTCAAGTTTCTTGATGTGGGTTATATTGCTGGCTACTCGGGTAAGTAATGAGACAGAAGATGCAGCCACAGTAGCTGCTGGGGTTTAGCTTTTGAGTGACTCTGATAATGGATATCATACTCTTTAGACTAGTTAGTGTTCAGGGTTTTTTTCCAGTAGTCCTACAGTGGGAAAAATCACCACCTTTTTCTTGCATTTAACTTTAACAGGTTGCTGGTCTGGAGAGAGCAGGGAGCAAGAGTCTGTTACGTTCAAGATGCAATGAAGCAAGTCTACCAGACTGTCAACTCCGTTCTGAAGGAAAAATGTCAAAATCAGAGTACTTAGACTGGTCAGAGAATAAATAGAGGACTTTGTTCTCCTGCTTTTGTGACTTCAGTCATCATTTTTGGCATATGCTTGACAGAAGATAGAACTAACTGGAATTTTCTTTATTGGTATCGTATCCCAGGCCCGACTTTGGAAAATAAATGGGGTTATATGTCAGTGGTGAATTAGCCTTCATTCATATGTAAAAATGACACAGGCATTTATTATAATATTCTCAGTAATATCTGCTTCCAGGCATGCTAAAAATACTAGAGGAGAAATTCATACCACCTGAAGCCAATGGTGAAACTCCAGCTAACTTTAGTGGAGCTGGATTTCACCCTATGAAAATACATTTCAACCTTTTATCTTATGTCATTGAAAGAGATAGGGAAGTAGTATAGACTCAAAGGTGTTACATATAGAAATATAAAGCAAATATCAAATATTTGATATAATACTATTAAAGGAACTTGTGAATAACCATACTCCAGTTCACCAGAACTCTTGACTAGCTGAAGATCATTAATGTCTCATGATGTAACTAGGGAAAAAACCAAGTGTGCAGAACAACCTAGAACAGAAATAGCCACCTGCAGCACATATCATAAGTGGCACAGGCAGCCTGTGTGAGTGGCACATAGCAGATCAGGGAAGGGACAGACAGCACAGTGGCACATAGGGCAGGAAGCAAATGGTAGAACACTAGGTTGGAAAGGAGCACAGGGCTGGGTGCAGAAAGCAAAGATAAGCAGGAGAAAGGGATGATAGTGGTACTCAAGGAGAGTGAAGGGCTAACTTGTGGTACACCTGCCAAAAATGTGTCCCCCACTGATCTAGAACTCCAAAACTTCATGAAGAAATCTCTTAAGTTGAAAACAATAGAAGGTCTATAAGAATTTGAATGTCCCCCTCCTCACACTTTAGATGATCAAAACTCACCTCAACATTTTATGCTAGAACCCTTCCATTTTTGGCACAATTTTATTTATTTCTTTAATATAAACCCTTTCTAATAGCCTTTGATAAACACCAAAATGTGTGTTATATGAAATTGTTCAAAGAAGAGTTACAGGGGGGATTAAAATTAGAAATCTGAAATAGCTAATCTAGAATAATTCCTTGGAGTAAGATCTATGATATTTTCTACTTAAGAAAATCTCTGTTGCTTGAGAGATTTAAAACCAAGACTGGTAAAATATTCAAGACTATATTCTAGGCCTTGGCCATTACAATCGAACATTTCTTCTCTCTGTACTTTATTTAGATTTCTGAAGAGTGGGTGATAGAACACACTAGTATTTCCAAAAAAATCAGGCTATTAAAAGATTATCTAAATCCTGCTCACTTTACTTTCATGTATGGTCCCACTGGTACCATTAGGTCTCTTTTCATGACTAAAGCAAAAGAGAATTTTGCTTACCTGAGCTACTTAGGCTGCAAATAAATATAGCATTTGTTCCAGAAGACAATATTTTGTCCTTCAGCTACTGGAGGAGGAGCAGCAATGCAACTGGGAAGGACTGTATGTATAAATGACTGTGCTGCTTTTGTTTTGATCTGGGTCAAAAGTCGGGACAGTCAGGACTATGTCAAATGTGACATCTATTTACATCCTTATAAATGTAATCTAACGGTGGTAAATTATTCCATGTGTTTTCAAGTATCTCCTAAATTACATTAGTGGTAGCTTCTTTGAGCAGTTCAGGATGTTTTTAGTATTCACTGATGGAATCTTCACTCTATGCCCCCACTTTCTCGTCAGCTCTGGAAAGCACAGCTTCCATTCAGTAACATTGACTTCTACAGTGCTTGCCATGTCAGTGAGTTAATATCGGCATTGCGCTACTTTCATGTTCACTTGTTGTTTGCGCTTTCACCTCTTGGTATATCTACTTGGGGACCAGATTAGTATTCCATTAAAAATAGAAAAGGAACTATTACTGCTCAATATAAGTGCACTTAAAATTATTATTAGTGGTGTGTTTTGTGAGGTTAAATCATGAGGTCTTTGATGCCAAGTTCAAAGATTACATCTCTGATTTATCTAGAATAAATGAGATGGTTGCTTCTCTCTAATTAAAGAGAAAATGTATCTATAACACTTTGCAATTTTCTGTTACTTAACAGTGTATTACAGTTGCATTTATTTTATTCATTATATTATAATTACAGTTACCTTACATTACTCTGGGCCTTATCCTTAGGAATCCTGAATAGGATGAGAAAAAGAGCCATGCTTGTCTCTAAAACTATAAAGGAGTCTATGTGTTCAGTTAAAATGGTTATACTCCCTGTTCATCCAGGAAACCTTCCAATTACAGATATAACTTATTCTAGTTGTTGCTGAATTGAGGTGATGTGGATTTCAGTTGTTTAAAAATTCAGAAATGTCACTTTTCAGTGATCATACTTAACCTCTACCTCCCTACCTGGCAGTCTGCACTGCACAGAAGACTGGTACAGAACTTTCCCCCAAATGAACAGAGGTGCACAGACCTCTCTGAATTCTGGGCCATCAGTGCAGTCATACTCTATTTCCGTGATTTTTTTTTTTTTTTAATCCTTTGCAGGTTGGTGATACGGACAAACAGGAAGTCAAATGCCAGCTGGGTTTACTTCTCCCTTTGTCAGAGTGAAAATTAAGTGAAGCACAGACTGGAGGTCAGGTATGTTCCCCAGCTGAAAACCAAAAGAGGAGAAGCTCAGAAACAAGGATGCTTTGAAGAAGCCTTGGCCACTAACAAATAAGAACCTCTCTTATTTCTGTACCACATAAAGGTGATATTTTTTCTGTTCATTTATCTTTACTGCAACCATTAAAGAGCTCACACTTTTCTGGGATGACCACTTAGTGGAACACAGATTTAAACCTCAAACTTTTGAATATTTATAAATAAGCACATTTTGCATCACAAATTGGATAATTCACACTGTCTTGGTTACTTGTTTAGCTCACTGAAGCAGTGAGCAGCATAAATTGTGGAGATTCACAATCAGCAAGATGTGATCTACCTTTGAACAAATCTATAATAATTTAAAAGTAAAATTATTTAACAATAAAATAAAAAGGTACTTGTTAGATAAGTCCTTTGTTATGAATTATTGGCTTAGATCCTTGACTATAAACCAAACTTGTATAAAAATAGGAGTGACTACTCCAGTGTGCGAACCAAATACAAATTAAAACAGCTTGTGAATACAAAGTGCAAAATGAGTGAACAGTACAACTGCACATGAAACAGTTTGCAACTCAGGAGTGATGAGCCTGCCTACTAGGGGTGTGTGAAGCAGACTGTGTTCAATTTGGATTCAGATTTGGCCTGATTTGTGGGGCAGTGATTTGATTCACTGATTTGGATCAGTGTCCCAATTCAATCTGGCTGAACCTGAAGATTCGATTCCGATTCAGAGAATCAGATTTCCTTGGGGGTACTGTGGATATGTAAACATACACTAAGAGCCCAATAGAATGAAGGAGTTTTCCATTGATTGTAATGAAAAAAGGGATCAAGTTTTAACCAGTCTTCACTATATTTAATAGCATAACTTCCATGTGGGTGAGAATTTTTATTAATTGAGGGTATTGTTGTTATTGCATAATGGTACCAATAGATTAGGAAGGAAAAATCATTGTGCTGTACTGAAATTGTAAATGGGAATGTCTACTTTAAATTACTAATACCTTCCCTAATTTACTGTACTGAACTAATATGAAATGAGCATATGGAATGGCTGAATTACTGTCCATAAAGCAAAAGCAAACAATAGGACATTTTCCATCTCTGAAGTTATTTCTGTGTTATAGCAGCAACAGTGAAATTTATAGTAAAAAAGAATGTTCAGCTTTCTGAGTTGCTGATTTTTTGAAGTCTATTACAGATATATTACTCAAAATTCCAAGCAGTAATGTTTGTAAAGACTTGTTGTATAATCTTCACAAGTGAAATTATTCAAACGGCTGATTGAAAATTTACTCCTTCAATCCATCAGAAGTAAGGGAAATACCCAATAATGACTCAATCATTCAAAGACTGAAGCACTGGAGGTTAACTTTTTAATTCACTCACTCCACAACCATATATATTTTTAATAGATGAGTAACTTATTCTTTCTGGATTTTTTCCCCTCATGGATGAATTATCAGTACTGAATTTAAGTAGAAGAATTAGGCCTTATATATAAAATGTGAAGAATTTAGCAGTCTATCTGGTTAGGGTAAACATTGGTTATTAATGTCACATAACAAGATTTTAAAATTCCTATGCAAATTGGAAGTTCTGACAAACAATTTTATGTTGCTGAAATACTTAAAAAATATATAACTTTTGAATATAAATGATTCATAGCTTAGATTGAAAGAATTTCTGAACTAATGCATCTGATAAAATTATACTCTGGTGACCAGAGCCTGGAATAGGCTTCCCAGAGAGGTGGCGCTCTCACCTTCCCTGGAAATCTTCAAGAGGAGACTGGATAGGCACCTGGCTGGGGTCTTATGACCCCTCCCACCCCCAGTGCTCCTTCCTGCCCATGGCAGGGGGTCGGACTAGATGATCTGTCTAGATCCCTTCTGACTCATTGATTCTATGATTCTATGATACCAAATATTTTAATAAAGCATATCATGCAAATGAGTTCAGAACATGCTCTTGTGTCCATACTAGTGACCCTTGTGCCCATGGGTTTACATCCATGTGACCCCAGAACCAGGGCATGCGGTAGTTCTGGAATCTATTGATACATGTTTCTATATTATTAATCAGAAATTTCCCTACACAAGTAAAAAATTTACAAATCCCTCCCTTTCAGGGCCCTTGAGAAATGTGAATTTTTCATTTAGGTTCAGGGATGAACTTTGTGTTTGGGTTTAAAAAAGATGCTATTACACTAATGCACAATAAAATAGGCTATTGTGCATTAAACATCACTAAAAAAAGCATGCATTTGTACTACTGCGCATTAGTGCAGCCTAATGCACATTAGCTTAGTACCTCACATTGGAAGTACTAAATGTAATGTGCATTAGGAAAAGCACATTAATGCATGTGTAGATGCACCCAGTGATGCGTATTACTCCCCCTTTTGCTGACAATTAACTTCACGTCACATGTGAGGTTTATTTTCATATAGTGCATACAATCCCTTTTGAAAATATTTTCCAGTATTCTGATGCAGCCAGACTATTATCCTTTACATATATTATTCTTCAATTTCAATGTTGCTTTCATAATCACACTGAAACACCTCGTCCATGAATAGTCTATTTTTCTTAATGAAAGGGATAATAAGAATAGATAAGAAGATATCAAAATTTAATAGTCTTTTCAAGGCTTAATGATGCAAAACAGCCAATGCATCTGTGCATATTAATTCAAAGCAATACTAAAATTATGAAAACAAAAACCTAATTTTCTAAAAGCAGTGTTAAATGCAATTAGCTGAATATTTTAAATCAAAATATAGTCTAGGTTATCTTACTAAAAAAGTGCATAGGGTAATGCTAAGATATATAACAGGATGTAAACATCTGGTGTTTATGCTTTTTTCTGCAACACTACAGATGACTAATTATTTTCCAGGTGTCATGGAAAAAAACTGATTAATCACCCAGTCAATTTAGCCTAATGTTCTGCAACTAAGAGAGGATCTTTCAAGTCTTACAGTCCTGTTTTGCACATTTTGGATCAGATTCTGTTTTGACTTGTATTTGCTTAAAGGAAGAGTAGAACCTGGGAAATCAGTGGAGTCACCCTGTTATAAAACCAGAGTAAGGTCTCAGTTCCCAAAGAACTGAAATCTACACTTCACCTTATGCATCTGTATAAATTCCATTGACTTCATGGGACGTAAACCCATCCTTTGGTGTTTGTTGAGCAGGGGTGGATATCAGCAGAAATATATCCTTGGTTGCACTGAGGTCTGAGAGGAAAATCCAACCCTTTGCTACTTTCATATAATGCTTACATATTAAATGTACACTAGTAAGGAGCAGAATGAGAGCTCTGTAGTTATAAAAGTTATAATTTAAAGATGCTCCCTAATCATAGACTGAGAAGACTTGAGAATTGGGAGATGGTCCCTCATTTAAGTTAGTTACTGCCGAACAAAAAAGCTGCAGAGAGATTTTCAGAAGCACCACAAATAAAGTTTATTGTTAGCTGTTCTCATTCATGTATGCCTGTGCTTACTGAACCTGGTGATTACTACAGACTCAATTCTGGAAACATTTATTAGAAGCAGTAGTGTTTCCTATCATGAGTAGTCCCAGTAGTAGTAAGCAACAGAGTGGATATTGTCATGAGTGTGGATGTCCAAATACCCACTTCTTCATAATATTTCCAGTGGCTTGTCATGAGACTACACCTCTATTTCCTGTCCAAAGGTGAATTGGTGCAATTGCTCCATTCCAAAGAGCAAAGCCAGGAACTCCTTTTCTATTTGAGCACAGTCTCTTTCTGTATCGGTTAGGGCCTGGCTTGCAAATACTATGCTGGTTCAAGCTCAATGCACATAAACCAGTTTCAAAATGGCTGAAACTGGTTTAAGATAAACCTGGTTGAATGTAGTATCAGACTTAACTGATTTAGGTCAAACTGGTTTATGAAACTTCTGTCCCAGACCCCTTCCTGGTTCAAATTCAATGATAGTCCCCCAGCATCCCAGCATGTTTTCCAACCTTGGGCTGGGCTGTGTTCTCTGCTCCAGAGAGCAGGTCTGATCTTGTCCCTCTGTTTCCTAGCTGGAGCAGTGAGGGCAGGCTTACTGGCTTCATTGGCTGGCTTACTGCTCCCTGTCCCAGGCAAGCTGCAGTTGGGAAGTTCTCTTTCCTGGAGTATGGAGCTGCCCTGCCCTGCTTGCTTAATGCTGGCTGCAACTGTGAACTACAAATCCTAGAGGTACCTGGAAGCAGGAAGAGGAAGTGATGAGCAACTCTGCACAGTTCTGCTTTTGCAATTCTGGACTGCAAATCCTAGAGACCTCAGGAGCAGCAGAAAGAGGAAGTAAACGCACAGCTCTTGCTGGCTACCTGCCAGAGAGGCATGCTTAATGCCCCTGCAGCTACTGGCCTGAGCCACTGCAGGTATGTGGCTGCATTTCCTGAATCAAAAGTGAATATTTGTTCATTTGCTTATTGGTTCAATCTTTGCAGCTTAAACTAACCTGCAAAGACTGGATCAATTCAGCCTTGGGCTTTTTCATGGTCTGTACTTAACCAGGGACCTGGTCAGCCTTTCCCATTCCACTTTGAAGCTCATGCCACTTTAGATTCACTGTTGTGGGTAGATAAGTTAAACAGTTTACATCATACCTGCACATTACAGCATAGATTTACCCTCTATTAGATTATGAAATAACAAGAAGTAAATACCAAATCTATGTGGCTATAGTCCATCTCCAGAATATTTTAAACACCATTATCATTAAATCCAGTCCCACAGCCTTCAGATACTCCACCTATGTTCTTTTTTTGTAATCTGCATGTGTTACTACATTTTTTTTGTTCTCTTTATGGGATAAAACACTTCAAGCTGTTGTTTTCAAGTTGTGTGTGCTTGCCCTATTGTTATAACATTGATTTCCTATTTTTTCTGCCTTAGCAATCCTGCCAAAAGCAATTATTGGCAGCTACTTTGTTTGTACAGGAAATACACAATCTGGATTCCTTACAGATAATTAGTGGATCAAATTTCACTGACAGGTGGGGGGTAACTTTGATGATCTGAGGACAGCTTGTCACAATATAAATGTAGCCACAAAAATGTGGAGAAAAAAATCTTTAGCAGCTCACTGCTGTGATTGCCCTGTGGATGATAAAGCTCTGCAGGCCCTCAAGAAGGTCAGTATTTTCTTGATAATACTTTAAATGAAGTGTTCTAAATGCAGTAACATGTGCAGTTGTTTTAGGCACAGTTGGATAGATATGATTATATGCTGATTAACTACTAATGGATTATTAAAATCTTATTTATTTAGGAGACCTGTGTCCGGGTGTGATTTAAATTACAAATGAAAATGAATTTGGTAGCTATATCCCTGTTCAAATTACTGCTCCAGAGAAAAACACTTATGCTAGAAGAGAATCCGGGATTTTGCAGAGGGGTATGGGAATAGGGACTGGTGCTGCAACTGTGGCTGCACCCCTTGCTCCCGTCCTCTTTCCCCCAAAAACATGAGTAGTCAGACCATGAGCAATAGCCAGGACTTATTTAAGTGCCTAAGGTAAATAAAACTTCCATCCCACTCCATCCTCAGAGATACCTACCCCTTGTTGCCTTCACCCCATCCCCCATCCCCGGCGTGTGGGGACTTTCAACCAGGCTGTGTGGGGTCTGAGCTCAGTCTGGAAAAGAATATTTGCAGTGGGTCAAAGAGTTCCCCCTCCCTTTGCCTGCTCCCAGACTAGTCGGGAACACCTGAGGTGGGGACCAG
>NW_017728992.1:143957366-143957658 GCF_001723915.1 Gavialis gangeticus
AGTCTGAAAAAGAATATTTGCAGTGGGTCAAAGAGTTCCCCCTCCCTTTGCCTGCTCCCAGACTAGTCGGGAACACCTGAGGTGGGGACCAGGCATGGAGGGGGAAACTGCCAGTGGCTGCTGCTGTCCTGAACTGAGCCCAGCCCCATGCAGCCTGTATAGAACAGTGTTGGAGCTTCCCTTGCATCAGGGATAGCAGGGATAACACAGCAGCAACAACAGTTGGAGGAAGGGAGTGAGGAGGAAGGAAGGGGACATGATGTGCCCCTAAGTTTGGAGAAGAAGCAAGGGG
>NW_017728992.1:143962658-143965075 GCF_001723915.1 Gavialis gangeticus
GGAAGGGAGTGAGGAGGAAGGAAGGGGACATGATGTGCCTCTAAGTTTGGAGAAGAAGCAAGGGGTGTGTGTGGGGGGATTTTTACTATTTCCGGTGAGTTTAAAAAGTCCTTAGCTGCTGTTTCTGCCATGTGGCTGGAGAGAGGGTGCCACTGCACCCATTCTAGGTCAGCCTCTGACATATGCTGGCTCATTTTGACACATATGGGGCACATCCACAGATGCTATTAATACACAGCACTAAATTCCAGTATATGTCGCACCAGAGTTTATTGCTTCTGGGCACCACATTTGAATATGTGCCTGGGACTGCAGTACCTTGAGCTGAGTTGGAGCAGCCCCAGCTAGCTGGGGTCCAGGGCTGATCCAACCCAGTGCCACATGCTGCAGAGGGGCTGGCTGAGACACAAGTGTGCACCAGTGTGGGGCTAGCCAGTAGGCAGCCTTAGCATTGAAGCACCCTCATGCCCCATCTAGCCCCATCAGCGTCTAAATGCACATTGCTGTGGAGTAAAAAATTCTGCCCTAATAGCACTGCATGTGTAGGTGCTGAGATGTTTACTGTGGAGCTAAATAGGCAACTCTGCAGTAAATGTCATGTGTAGACACACCCTTGGTTATCTTGGTTTAATTAAAACCCGTGATTTAGATAGCAGTCATCACTTATATTTGAATTGTTCCTTAGAACCCAGGCTAATGTTCAACCACTAAATGCTGTAAGGATGTAAGAGATCTCCTGTAACCAGCAGGGATTTTCATAGGGTGTTGTCATATAAGTGAAAAGAGGGTTTGAGACCACTGGGAGGTAGGATCATCATTCTTGCCTAGCATAAATCTTGACTGACCATGCTTTCCCGCTACTAAGAACCTGGAAAGGTTTATATTTTCCCTCAGGCAGCAGCAAGCAGCCACATTCAAGGACAGAAAAGACATATCGGTGTAGGACAGCAATGTGAATGTGGCTATTATGGATAGCTAATGATAAAAGATAGGCAAGTGGCAGGCCACCCATCCATATTCTGGCGAGTAGAAATCTTCAGGGCTTCCTTAGGTCCAGGAAAAGACTAGAATGGAAAAAATGTATGTGGGGTGGGAGTGTGGAGAGAGATAAAATTGCTGCTGGGAGAAGAGGAGAGAAGTGAATTAAGTTTTCTTTATGATTGTGTCTTATTGTTGAGCCCTCAACAGAGGCCATTTTTAAAAGAAATGAGCATTTCTAAAAATCTCTGGGGGCTAAATAGGCTCTTAGGTGCTTTCCCTGACACAATCAAGTTTGATCAGTTTTGCTTATACTGACTGCATTGTGCCCCAGGAAATCCAGGAAAAGCTTCCAGGATTGGAGATACAAGGCAAGCCTGGGGTTTACCATGTATCCAAAAGTAGTCAAGGAGGTTTGCTTCTTTAGAGCCTCTCTCCAGCACTTCCCACCAGAACAGCTTCTATATAGCCTGACTCAGAATGTAAATGTGCCATATCTAGATGGAAAGCCTGCACAGTTATTCAAAGAAGCCTAGGGTAGTTTAAATTAATTCCATGTGACCTCCCATTAATTCCATGGGAGGTAATGGACTAGATCAGACAAGTGCCTATAGTCCATTGTTGCAAATGCTAAATTCACTCAGTCTCAAAATCAAAAAACAAAAAGCAATGTTGTAAACACTCTAAATAAAATTATGCATTCAGATTTTGCTGATAGATTTTAAATGCCAATCCTTTCTCTTATATGACATTAATGGTATTAATAGGGTGGCATTTGAGGCATGGTATAACTTTCCTATTTCTCCCCCACAAAATTTTAATGCCTTTAAAAGTAACAAAAGCAACTCAACAATCTGGAATAAAGCTTAGTTTCATTCTGGGCATTTAGTTGTTGAGTAAGAGAGTCACGTTCCTCTTGAATTGTGCTGTGAACATAGAATAAATGGCCTGTGATGTTTAGCACTCTTGGTTAAAATCCCATTTTTATGGTTCAAGAAAAGTGCTATGACCCATGCTCTGCAGCTACTGATTTATCTGCACAGCAGCTCGAGTACCTAAAACAGTCTTAAGAGACTTCTGAAAATGCCAAATGTCTTATGACTTCTAAATAAACAACAATAACATGATGCTGGTGAATATCTTATAATTGCCAAAAATTCAGGGATATTCCTTTTGTAATAGCTGAACTTGCACTATGTTTCATTAATGCTTTCTCTTATGCACCTCATACAATAAGAAACTTATAAATAATAGCAGAAAGCTTTGTTAATATAATGCTCAGGTGGCCAAGTCAAGGTCTCTTCTCCAAGTCAGAAAATACCAAAGCTAAAGTCTTATGTTTATGTATATGTATAACTTTAGCTTTGGCCAACACACACACACACACACACACACACACACACACACACACACACACACACACACACACACACACACAC
>NW_017728992.1:143970832-143972240 GCF_001723915.1 Gavialis gangeticus
ATATGCATACATACATACACAAATATTTTGTATGAAATATTATCAGACTGAAAGTGTTGATGGTTCTGAACTGACTTTTTAAAAGGGAAATTTAAACTTTTCATTGCAACTGATGGCAAATAACCCCCTCCAAATTTTAAAATGTGCCTACATGTTAAGATCATAATGAAAGCACATGATTGAGTTTATGTGAGCAACAGCACATATTCTTAATACCATTCCTGATTCCTGATCTATCCTTGCCATTTCTGACAGAAAAGTTCAGATGTCACGGATGCCAAATTGAAAGAATCCAAGTATACTTCAACAATGTCATGTGGGAAACTGTATTGAATTACATGCATAAAGATAGATTGTGCCTTAGGGGCATCAGGAGTAAAACTTATCATCTTCAGTTCCTAAAATCATAAGCTGCTAACACATGAGCTAGTCTAACACATTCCATCTAAAAGAGAATAGTAGTGGTTGAAGAATTTAGTAGCAAGGAATTGGGGAAGTGTATTTCTGCTTCTGCTAATAGCTTGGTGAGCTAGTAGTGCTTTCTCTTTCTCTTTGGCCATTGTGATAAGGGCTCTCCACCCTTTTTAGTTTACTTTATCTTTGGGAACTGTTATGCATACACACCAGGCAGCATATTACAATGGATCATCCGTTTGTTTTTTAGCAAGTATTTCTCCCATCCTGTCTTTGGTCTTATGGAAAATAATCCCTCAAACATCCTTTACTCTGGCAAAAAGGAGAATATAATTGGACTATGTCCTCATTATCCCACTAGGTTACTTCTGCAGGAGGGGATTAAAATCTAATCTCCTCTGCACTAGGTTAAATTGGGATATTTTTGTTAGTGTCCTGAAGCCTGGATTACCGTACTCCTGTTTTACACAATGTGGGACTTCCTGCCTCTCTTGTACAGCCTCGAGGTTCTCTTTAAGTTTCTCTACTTTAAGCCTCTTCTGTCAATAGGTATCATGTAACAGATACTGCCCACCAGGCCAAAAAAGTCTAGACTGGAGGATTTCCTTCAGTGTTTTCAGTGATGTTCCTTGACTGCCTGCAAAACTATTCATGAACTCAACCTGCTGCCTTGAAAACATTTCAGCCTGTTCTGACTGTGGAACAGGAGATCAGGTCCAAGAGATAAACTTGCCTCTTCTACCTTAGGGGCAGAGGATGTTCTCACAGCAGAGGAGCTGCTTTGTTTTCTGATTGAGAATCAAAATCTACAATAACCTCTTTATATCATGAGATTTTATGAAAATCTCATGCATATTCTCATTAGCCAATCACATCAGAACCTCAATTTCCTGTATACTGACTGATGTTGGCTGGGGGGTTGGGTTATTTAAAATATATTCCACACCAAAATCAAATAGTTTCATAGTTGGTAGGGTCAGAAGAGACCTGAGCA
>NW_017728992.1:143973063-143973310 GCF_001723915.1 Gavialis gangeticus
GCCCTGCGGAACCCCACTGCCCACATCCCTCCAGGTCAAATAAGAGCCATCCCCACCACTCTCCGGGTGTGGCCCTTCAGCCAGTTAGTGACCCATTTGACTGTGTAAGTGTCAATGCCACAGTCTCCTTGTTTCTTAATGACAATGGGGTGAGAGACAGTGATGAACGCCTTCCTAAAGCCCAGAAAGACTATTTCCACTGCTACACTAGTGTCTAAGGATTTTGTGACCTGGTCATAGAAGGCCA
>NW_017728992.1:143973383-143973693 GCF_001723915.1 Gavialis gangeticus
CTGCTGGCCCCTCGCGGACATGCGCCAGGATAATTCTCTCAAAAAGCTTACCCAGGATTGAGGTAGGACTGACTGGCCTATAGTTTCCTGGGTCTTCCTTCCTCCCCTTTTTGAAAATGGGAACTGCACTGGCCCTTTTGCAGTCCTCTGGAACCACACCAGAGCACCATCTGTGGTGCTCGTAAAACTGCGCCAGGTGTCCTGCAATGACCATTGCTAATTCCCTCAGCACTCTGGGGTGGAGATCGTCAGGACCAGCTGATTTAAATACATCCAGTCCCTCCAGAAGTTCCCTGACTAGGTCCTCACT
>NW_017728992.1:143974042-143977502 GCF_001723915.1 Gavialis gangeticus
GTACCTTCTTTTTACACCCTATGTATTTAAAAAAGGACTTCTTGTTGTCCTTGATCTGGGTAGTGAGTCCCAGTTCCATTTCTGCCTTGGCCTTCCTGACCACCCCCCTACAGCCCCAAACAACCACAGTATAGTCCTCCCTGGTGATAGCCCCTCCCTTCCATTGGGTGAACGCCTCCTTTTTAGCTAGGAGACGTTCCCATATGCTTTTGGTGAGCCATGGGGGCTTTTGCACCCTATTGCCCCCTTTGATCCGTGTTGAGATTACCTCCCTTTGGGCTTGGAGGATCGTCTCCTTAAGGAACGACCACTCTTTTTGGACACCTGGCTCCCCTCCCTTCTGGGACCTCAGTGCCTCCTCGACTCTTCTTCTTACCTCATTAAAATCCACCCCCCTGAAGTCCAGGGCTGCTGCCTTGCTGCAGGCCTTTGCCACTTTGCACTGGATAGCGAATTCCAGCAGGCGATGATCACTGTCACCCAGGTGGTGAAGCACCCACATACCTCTCACCAGGTCATCACCCATGGCCAGGACCAGATCCAACAAGGCGTATCCCCTGGTAGGGCTGTGCATCTCCTGGGTTAGATGGAGGTCCTGTATCTCAGCTAGGAACTTATGTGAGTGGTCAGACCTGGCTGGCTTCTCTTCCCAGTAGATATCTGGAAAGTTCAGGTCACCCATGATGACAACATCCTTTGACCTAACTACCTCCATGACCTGACTTAAGAATTCCCAGTTTAGCTCTTCCCCTTGGTTGGGTGGTCTATAGTAGACCCCCACCGTTAAGTCCTTTTCCCCTTGACTTCCTTGTATTCTAACCCAGAGCACTTCAGTGTGCCCCTCCTCTGACCCCGTGCCACTTGTTCAGGATGTGTATTTATCCTTGACTTAGAGCACCACACCCCCACCTCTCCTCCCTGTCCTATCCCTCCTATACAGCCTATAGCCCTTGATATTCACCACCCAGTCATGCATTGGGTCCCACCACGTTTCAGTGATCCCCACTATGTCTGGGTTGGTGTCAGCTAGCAGGAGGGCAAATTCCTCCTGCTTGTTCCCCGTACTATGAGCATTAATGTAGAGGCATTTGAGCCTTCTGAAGATGCATACACTGGCCCCCTAATCTTAGTACTACCCAGGGCCCTATTGTTTACCTGGGTATTTGTTCTGCTCATCGTCGGTCTAGGTTGGGCTGTTCTTGTGGGTGATGCTTGGTTTAGTGGTCCAAGGCTTCCTCTGCCCTCGTCTTCCCCTTCCCCTGATAAGCCTAGTTTAAAACCCACTGGAGGAGATCAGCCAACCTAGAAGAGAACACACGCTTACCTTTGGGGGAAAGGTGAAGCCCATTCCACCCGAGCATGTCTCTGATTTAATGATTAGTTATATTAGTTAGAACCTAATCAACTGTCTATGCATCTAAACCTGATTTGGGTGTTTGTTTGTTTGTTTGTTTTGATGTTCCCCTTTGCAGTGTGGCTCTGCCACCCAGCCCGACCCCCTTGCCACTGCTCCCACCACCTCTCAGCCACAAGAGGGTAGGTGAGGGAGAGGAATAAACCTTTGCTCCAACCCAGGCCCCACATAGTGGCTCCACCAAGCTACAAACACCCCAGCCCTGCCCCCTCACCAGCCCCCCCTCCCCCACCACTGTCAGCTTTGGGGGCTTTTCCTTCCCTGCACTGTGCAGGCCCTGGCTGGGGGCTGGAGTGGGGATTCATTCCTCCCACCTGCCTCCTTGAGGCTGACAGTTGAGGGCTGGTGAAGGGTACAGACTGAGGCACTTGTAGCCAGCAGAGCTATGTGGGGGGAAATCTTCCATCCCAGGGGCTTTCCCCCACCACCACTGTGCAGACCCCAGTTGAGGGGGATGGGGATGGGGAATTAAGGCATTTTTCTAATTCTCCCTACCCACCACCCCACAATGTGGGGGGAGGGGCCTGGCAAGGGGTCAGAGACAGGGCATTTGGAGACCAATGGAACTGGAAGGTACTATGCAAGTACCCTCTGCCTTCTGGCCTTGGCCAGTGCAGGCATCTGCCTACTTTGACCAACTGATGACTGAACATGTATTATGTTTGCTAATGGTCCAATATAGGCATCTGAGAGAAAGCTGTGTAGATTGCACTGATTCTGCCTCAGGCTTTCCGGCTATCTGTACTTAGCCCTAATGTTTAGATTTTCATTCCCTAAAAATAGAAATGTTGACTAGGACTGGAAAATTTTGGCTATGCCCCCTGCCCCCACCTCAAATTATATTTCACTTGAAAACTCAGTGATTTATGTTATGGGAAAATATTTTGTGAAACTCCAGAGCCATTTATGAATTTTAAAATAATTAAAAATTAAAATTAATAGCTCTTACCATCAAGAACCGTAATTGGTTATAAACTTAAAAAATGGGAAAGAGGAAAGAAAGAAAAAAGAAAGAAAGCAAGAAAGTTTTAAAAACAAGAAGCTGGAGCCTATTAATTCAACAAAATCATAACTGGTTTCTGTAGGTTGGATAAGAGTGCAAATGGCAGTTATTAATTATATCCTTAGCACGACTACATTAGGGGCACTGTTATGTTGGACATCAGGAGGCGCTACTTCACGGTCAGGGCGGCTAGAATCTGGAACCAGCTTCCAAGTGAGGTGGTACAGGCTCCCACCCTGGGGGTTTTTAAGAGGAGGTTGGATGACCACCTTACTGGGGTCATTTGACCCCAGTGCTCTTCCTGCCATGGCAGGGGGTCGGACTAGGTGATCTGCTCAGGTCCCTTCCGACCCTAGAAACTATGAAACTATGTTTGTCCTAGGGCTGTCCTAAATAAATGAATCCAGCCACAAGTGTGGTAGGAAAGACAGGCTGACAGGCACAGAGTACATTGAACATCAAGTAAAACTACACGTGCATTGGCATTAGCAAATTCAACAGAAAATAACTTTAGATTCACAAAAGCAGATTCAGTATAGTCACATATCTCACAGTCACCATCCATGCAATGTGTAAAATACTGTTAGGAACAAGGCTGGGGACAGATTCTACTATTATCCATTTCTTCCTATTCCTATGATAAGAACTTAAAACTGGAAGGGGATTCCTGGGTCATTGGCCCAGTCCCATGCATGCATGTGCACTCATCTCAATCAAATCATTCCTTCAAACCCTCACCTGCAACTAAAAGGAACAATACTGGAAACACCAAAACACAGTATAAAATGTTATAGGTAAAAGCCAGGGCAGCAAAAGTGATAAAAAATGCCCTACTGCTGTAAGCGTTGGAAAGCAGGTAGTTAACGTGTGCTCAGAAGACACTAAGAAAGGGACCAAGCCCAACACAACAGAGGAAGGAAGCTTTCTCTTATCCAAGTCCATGCTAATTTGACTTAGGGGGAAAATTATTTCCTGATTCCAAATCTGATGTCAATGTGACTCTGACTGGAAGAGCAAGACACACATACTGCTGTTCAAGATGA
>NW_017728992.1:143982502-143985392 GCF_001723915.1 Gavialis gangeticus
CAATGTGACTCTGACTGGAAGAGCAAGACACACATACTGCTGTTCAAGATGATACTGATAATGCCTCAATTTATTGTGTGAACTCTTTTAACCAGAGCATTACATGTTCAATTAGTTATTAACCGTGAACCCTAAGGCCTTTAGAAGCGTTAATAAGAAAAAAATGATATACCTTGAATATTCCTAGTCATTCTAAATGCTGTAATAAAAATCTGACCTGATGGTTTGCAAGACTTATGTCATATAGACCTGGTGTTTATAATGAGACTACACACAAAGTGAAATACCTCATACCTTTTTAAGTAATAAAGTGTATTCCCCTGGGTTTAGGATTTATTTTTTCAGTCACAGTAGTAAAATCATAAGGTTAACGGCATGCACTGCTTTATAAATAGTACTATATTCTACCATACACAGATATTACACTCTACTATCAATGACCCCATAAATGCTGAACAGATAGAACCTAGCAGAGCTTCTGCTGATGAAACATTTAGCAATCATCACCTTGCACATTTTCCTTTCAAAACATGAAGTTCAGTGGATAACCATTAACATGTTAGTAGTGAAAAGTTTAATTCCATTTTGCAAATAAGAGCATTATGGGAATTTTGCTATTATCTGACTAATTTCACACAAAAAATATAGATGTCTTGATGAATTTTTATTGTTTTTTTATTGACAGTATTTCTCTAAGTCCACCATTCCTTTTTTGCCTCTAAGTGTAATTATTTGACTTTATTATTTGAAAGTGAAATTGTTTAATCTATGACTAAAATAAGGAGATAGAATGGAAACTAATGTATTCTGCAACCTATTTGATGGTACTATTTTATAGTATGTTGATGATGACATATTTCATTGGAGTTGTTTCTATATTCAAACTCTCCTAAATTTAGAAATTGGTTTTCCTTGGTTTAGAGTTATCTTGGTTTGGTGGGGGTTTTTTGTTTTTTTAAATGGTAATTTGGAATTGTTGATTTAGAACTGGAATGAGATTTTACACTAACTTAAATTGAAGGATTTTTTATATCAAGAACCCTTTTTTATATCTCAACATTCTATCTGAAAATTACAATCCTTTCTCTACACTTCCACCATTTCTCTCTTCTCCTCTGAACTGTGATTTAAATTAAACTGATTCAATAAGATGCACAATGACAGCATCACCACAATCCTATGTACTGGTGAACAAAATTATTTTTATAAATTTTATTTTTATAAAGCACCTTGACTAAGGGTAATTGATCCCATTCTATTTTCTTCTGGACTAGATATAAAGCCTTGTCAATTTTGGCAGTCCCTATTTTTATATTTATTTTATTTTTCCATCTTTGGCAATTGTTTTTTAAATTATCTTTGTGCATTGGATAAGGGGATTTGGAAATGAGCCTGGACAAAGTGCTTTTCTGAATGCTTCTCTTAATGATGCAGCTAACTGCTTCTTCATGTCACTTTTGTAATAGAAACATTATAATTCTCTCTCTGTGTCTACATACATACACATATTATATATATCCATTTGCGTGTGTAATATGTATGCTGCATTATATACATACATACATATATACATATACACACACACACATATATAATGCAAGACAAGGCTAAGACTATTTTAATACTCTATTTTCTTGTATATATGTCCATGGATATAACTCTCACCCTGTTTCTGGAAGGCCCTAGGAAGGAATATGGTCTGGAGTCTCCAGGGCTGGGACTGCATGCTGGGGCAGAATTGCCATTCTCCTGGTATCAACCTTCTGATCCAAGTGTACAAAAAGTGTACAAACATTTATGTTGTTTTTTCCAGACCAAAAATGTAGTTCTGGGAGAAAAATAGCCCAACTCCAACCCAGTAAAGTTGCTCCTGGAAGAGTTTCTCTTGGGAGAATGAATGCTTGTACACTTCCTAAGGACAGCATTGTACATAGAACCCAGACTCCTAATTCAGGCTTGTCGGTTCCACTTGGTCTAGCTATCATATTGCCAAAGGGTCCTTTATGTATATATCCTTTAGGATTAAATTTTGCTCTAGCACTACTAAGGCCATTGATATTCTGATAAACAGAAGCAGGGGCAGATCTTTGCTCTTTCATTCCATTCTCAAATAGATTTATCAGAAGATGGTTCTTTAAGCTCTGGATGCACAACTCAGTAACATTAATGTAACTTTTCCTAACACCCATGTAAATTAAGAGTGAACACATGACATATACTGGTGTAACTCAGTCAAATCTTGCTTAGAATTACCCCAGAAAAAGTCAGAAACAGAGCTATGCACTGGTGCTGGTATTGTGTACCCACAGCTTAATATGGAAATAACTGTCTGCTCAAAAAAGCCAGGCTGTTATCTGTTTCCTGCCACCCAGTGGTAAGACACTGTAATAGTGCCTACTGCATTCAGCTACCCTAGAACTTTTCAACTGGCCTCTCTGGGCGCGTCCACACGAGTGCGCACGTGGCTCTTGCCCTGCCTCAAACCCCTTTGAGGCGGGGCAGCAGGCACGTTCAGGAACAAAACAATGTTCCCCACCTGCAAACTTTCAGTGCGGGGAGAAAATTAGACCCCATGGTATCCAAGGGTCTAAAAAAAGTGAAGTATAAAAAAGCGGGGCAGGACACAGTCCCCCACTGTGTCCTGAGGCAACCAGAGGCTGGGTCCTCCATAGAGATACTATGGCTGCCACAGCCTCTCTATGGTTGCCCCTCACCTAGGGCTCTGCTGTCAGTAAGGGGTCGGGGGGCTGGAGGAGGGTGGAAGAGGCTGTGGGGGGGACCTCCACTGGCCCCACCCACTCCTACAGACCCCCTGAACCCTGCCAGCTCCTCCTGAGGCCCCTGACCCCTGCTGAGGCTGGCCCCTCCCCCCACCAGACCCCCAAGGCCC
>NW_017728992.1:143986255-143988933 GCF_001723915.1 Gavialis gangeticus
GGCAGCAATCAGGGGGCTGGGGTGGGGCATGTGGGCCATGCAGGGGGGGCGGAAGCCCCTGCAGGGGCCATTTGCCCCCTGTTTGGGGCCGTACCCCTTATGTGGGGGATGAACCCCCTGTTGGGGGGCCGTACCCCTTTTGAGAGTGCCAACCGCACTTTTGGGGGCCTGAACCCTTTGTGTGGGGGCAGCATCCCCTGTTGGATGGCTGACTGCCCTGTTGGGGGGGTGTAGCCCTTGTGTGGGGGCCGAACCCTCTGTTGGGGGGATGAACCCCTTGTGTGGGGGCTGAACCCCCTGTTGGGGGGCTGTAGCCCTTGTGTGAGGGACTGTGGTTGGCAGCCCTGTGGGAGGGCAGCAAAATATGCATTCATGAATTCATGAAACCTGTATTTAAGGTACACTTTATTATTATAAGAGACTTGCTTTAACACTATATATATATCAATAAAACATTGTCCAACTGATTGCTGTCTCTGTTTCACTGTTTCTTTCTCTTTATAGTGATCTTTTGTTTTACTTGTGAAGGAACACAGCAATAGTATATCTTTGGAGTCACTGGCTAGTGTCCTGAACCCAGAACAGTGCCTGTTTCACTGAGCCACTCTCACTCTGCCTTGCTTTCCTTCCTATGCTCTCCTTCCCATGCCTATATCGGGGTTATTTTGCAACTAATGTTTCAGAGCCTTATACAGAGCTACACCTTCCCAGGTGGAATAGACATTACACATAAGATCATAACGGCCAAAACAAATTCATTTTGAGGCTAGGCAGGTTATACAAGAGGAATAGGATCCAGATCCACAGAAGTGCTCATGTAAGTGTTATTTACCTTCCTAAAGGGAAGTTGGATTTGAGCCTGCTTTTTTTTCCTCTGGTAAAATATTCCTCCATATTTAGATTTCATCTGAGGTTCTCAGACACCAGTCTAATTTTGATCATTGGTGTAAAGATAAGAACCTCAGGTAAACGCTGATGTTACACTGGAGTAAAACCAGTGTATGTGACATCAGAATGAAGTTGCCTGAGATTCATTTTCCTTTGGTGCTTAAACTGATGTAAAATGCTCGTAAAGCCTTTGACCGTCAATGAAAATGCTCCAGCCCAGAGCAGCTCAAGATCTAGCCTTTTTGTTTTCTTCACCTGCTATGAAAAATGAAAAAGACAGCTATGCTGAATGTCATAAGGAAGTATGTTGGAGAAAGTCTTCCTTGTGGGCCCATCACCATCTAAATAAGAGGAAATGATTACACCTTTACTTAAACTTTACTACATATTGTATTTTATCCAAAAAAGTGAACATGAAAGCATACAATCTGTATGTGGTCACACGCTCCTCTATTCCCTCTGCTTTGGGGTGTGCATGTATGTGTGTGTGGAGGGGGGGTTATGCCCACAGAGATCTTTTTTTCACTAAAATGTTGATGAGGAAAGTGATGTGATACCTGGAAAGTAGCACTGTGGTGTGTACAAATTCCTGCTTCCCCTCTTCCCTCACAGGAGAGCTATTGAGCAGTTTTTGTTCAGACTGGCAGAACTGAAACTATATGAAAGAGGATATGACCAGAGGATGAAAGACAGATGAAATTTGTACAGAACCATTTCAACAGAATACCCTGGGCTCTGCAATTCTGAGTCTCAGTTTAGACAAATGTTTCTATCATGTTAAAGAAATTCAGAAGTCTTGCTCTTTGCTTGTAGTGTTTCCAAGATATTTTAGAGTGTATTCTTCATCTATTAATTCCAAAATCTTATGAGGTATTTTTAGTGAATAGACTAATGAAGAGTTCTTTGTATAATAAATTATGAATCATTTAATATTGATTATACAGAAGTGCATTAAATACAATATACTGAATTTCCCTGCACATTTTACACAATGTTATTCTTAGGCTCAAACTAATTGTAAATTAGCTGGGTGAAGCCATAGTTAATAGAAAGCTAATTCAGTGTTTATCTTGCTATTATTGAATTACAGTGTAAGCTCCTTAGCAATGAACTTATTGGATAAAACTGGATCTTTTCCCATCTCTTCAGATGCCCACTCTAAATAAATCAATTGAACCCTTCCCCCCTAAACTCTAAATATTTAGAAGCAAGGAAGAATAAGGCACAAGAACATTTTGAAGAATGAAACTAACAGGAAGGAAAGAAGCAGAAAGAGAAATCAGGGTTGCTTTTATGTTTAAAAAAATTGTCAGGTAAAATCGACTTCCTATATGACTTATGCAGTGACACAAGCAATACAAAATTCTACTTTTTTTCTTTTTTTTCAGTCAAGCAAAACCTCTCTCATTAGTTCAGAACTTCAACTTCTGACTGCATCTAAGAAATGTAAAAGCATGTTCTAAGTTCAACTTCATTTTCCTTAAGCCTCAAATTCCAGTCTGGACAAAAATACAGTTCTGTTTTTATGTTTGTTCTTTGAATCCTAACCTGGTTCACCTGTCTCTAATTTAAATTTTTTTAGTCTAGGTATGGTACTGAAAAGTTTCTTCCATTTTTTTCTGGAAGAATGGCTTTTGGAATACATTTTTTTCAAATCCAAAAAGGTGTTGAAGAGATGGAGATATTTGGTGTTAGAATTAGATAGCAGTATTTCTTTTAAAATGTCTTTTTCCCAAGAAAAACATTTTTTGTCAAAAACATTTCAGTCTGAAACTGAAACCTTTTTCAGA
>NW_017728992.1:143993933-143995222 GCF_001723915.1 Gavialis gangeticus
ATCTGATGAGCTCTAATTAGTTAATCTGCTATATTTGATATTGTAAATAATCCCTTCTATAAACTCATCAGTTGAGGCTATCCAATAAATATAACATCTATATTTATCATGTCAACTGAGAGAAAACTTGTTGAGTTAAGTTCTTGTTCTTATTGCTTTATTTGCCATGCAAATAGATTCATGTTCTGTCAATGTATGCTTACACACTCATGACATGGAGTTTGTTGCATCAAGAAACCCTATGCCCTTTTCTAACAGTCCATCTGGCAAAAAAAAACAAAACTAAAAACCCATAAAAGAACCCATACATACACATTTCAAATGTGTAGGGAGCTTTTGTTTGTTCGTTTTTTTAAATCCAACCCAAGGTCTCCAATATTAATTTAAAAGTTGCTTGCTTTTCCTCCCCCGAAATGTATGACACATGACTAGTTCAGAACAGTGGAGACCATGGTGCTATATACCTCATTAAGGTATCTCTTCTCACTCTCTTGTCTCTCACTGCAAACATGACAGCTATGGGAGACCACTATATATCCAACATAGATAATTGGTACAAGGTTCTAAGCCACCTTGATCTTGTAGAAAATCGGAGCTTGTCAGCACACTGTCAGCACATTGAGGCAGAGCTCTTATTAGTTAACTATACTTGACAGCACCTCAGAAATTGTATATTTTAAGTCTGAAAAGTTTAAACAGCTTGACATGCTAAAGGTTATCACTTTCTTTTCCTAGATAATTACTGTCAACCTTGATAAACATATATTTCTTTTACAGTCTGATGTTGACTGATAGGAATAAGTTAAGAAACTCACTTTATATTTTTTAATTTTAATGTTCCTGCCACTTTACAGAACGATTTATAATGTTATAAGCAGCAGGTGATATTGTAATTATAGTCCTATTTTTGCCCATTTAATTATCTCTTCAGTTTACCCTTCCACAAAACAATTTACGAGATTGATTTGAAGAAAAAGGAAAGGGAGTAGCAAGGTCCTATACTAAAAGTCACTGACTTTTACATGATGTGATGTTGTTGTTGTTATTATTATTTATTATTATTATTCTTTAAAAACTCGAGTGCCATGGTTATTTCTTTTTGGAAATAATATGCCTGTACAATAACTTGCCTTTTCAACAGTTCTGGTGTGGGGCAGGAAAGATAAATATTTTCCTGAGGCTAGATTCCTGTACTCATAGTATCATAGTATCACAGTGCTTAGGGTCAGAAGGGATCTAAACAGATCATCAGGTCTGACCCCCTGCCCTGGGCAGAAACGGGTGCTGGG
>NW_017728992.1:144000222-144000463 GCF_001723915.1 Gavialis gangeticus
CCAGCCAAATATCTGTCCAGCCTCCTCTTGAAGACCCCCAAGGTAGGGGAGAGTACCACCTCAGTTGGGAGCCCATTTCAGAGCCTGGCAGCCCTAACTGTAAAGTAATGTCTCTTGATGTCCAGCCTAAACCTTCTCTAACAATTTGTGACCATTATTCCTAGTAACCCCGGGGGAACAGAACCTCCCCTAATTCCCGCTGGTCCATAGTTTCATAGTTTCATAGATTTAGGGTCGGAAG
>NW_017728992.1:144000474-144020876 GCF_001723915.1 Gavialis gangeticus
AGCCTCTCTTTGTAGGGCCTGCCCCGCTGCCCCTTGACCATGTGAGTGGCCCTCAAAAAAAATCAAAGATCTAACCAAATCTAACAACCAGTTGAGCTAAGGCAGTTGAGGCACACTAGTTTCTACAGCCAATGGCACACAAAGCTGTGGTGTGAACAAGAGCATATCTTGCCACCTTTGATTCCCCAGTCTAGATAACAATTTAAAGATGATTGGGTTGACTGGGGAGAATTTTTGGCAAAGGAAGGAGCAGTGCCACAATAACCATGTTGCCATCACAAATCTGCTTATTTACAAGTAGTGGGGCTATGATTCTGTGATTTCAATTAGGCTACTACTCACTTTAAGTAGTAGTCTCAGAGTGTGATCCTAGGTAATGTAGTCCAATAAGGGTAATAAGTATAAGCTTCAGTTTCCAAACATACTAGATAGTATTAAAACCATATCAAGAATCAGCTCAAGCTTTCAAGACTCTAGCTGAGGGCACAAGACAGTCATTTTAAGTGACATGTAGAATTATATAGCACTAAATAAAAATACAGCAATGTGTTGATAGATGACTTTCAACATTATAGCTCTCTTATAGACTGTTATCCATGGTTTGTCTCACAGTTATTACCACAAAGGAGTAACAGTTACCCTTTACATTTTCACCATCCATATGACTTCTACAGGTTGAAACAGGACCCCCGATTTGTCTGCTGATCAAACAAGGGCAGGCAGGAACAGATTGTTATTGTGTCTTTTCCTGTGATAATTTAGAGGTTTGGGTCTCCATTTTCTAAAGTGACAGGTTATTTTGTATGTCCACCTTGAAACACTTCAAAGGAGCTTGTTCTGCAGAAAAGGCCAAAAACCCAATCAGGTCCTTTATTAGTCTCTCAAGTTGGGCATTCAAAAAATGGAGGTACACAGTGTCATGAGTCACTTTTGAAAAGGTATGCAAGCAGGCCTTGGAGGGGTGCCTAGTAAAAGGAGAATTCCTGTTATCAACAGAGAAGAGGAACTATTCTGTCCTGTTGCTTGTTTTCACAAAGGGAAAGTCTGACACAAAAGAGGGCTGTGCTGAAGAAGAGAAGCAAGTAAATCGCCATTGCTGTAAATATGCTCGCCTGCAGAGAAGCGTACAGCATGATAGAAAAAGTGGGGCTAGTCGCATTGCTTTCTTGGACCATTATTGCTCAAGGGAAAGGGCTTATTTTCATTTACCACTTTTGATCTCTAAAGCAGGTGCATTGTCTCTGTGCCCTCCTTGGCATTTATAACACTTCCCAAGGCAAAGTGAAGGCTGTAGGAATACAATGATATCCTCTCCCACCTGGGTGAGAAACCAGTTGCACTTGAATTGAGGACTGTTAAGTAAGCAGAGTGTAGGAACTGCATTATTTGTGTGGATGAGAGATTTACTCAGTTGAATACCTACTGGAATCAGGCTGTTAAGTAGATGAAATATTTGAGGTCAGAATGACTATCAACCTCAACAGCTTCATGCATACACCCACACACACAAAACCCCCTAAACTGATTTTTGATCTACACTTCCTTTGATATCTGTCCCAAAACCATATCTTTAAAAACACTCAAACACTTTTACTGAAAAAAGGAGACCAGAAAGGTAGAGATCTTCCTGAAATCAATTTAATTAAAAGTGTGAGATGCCGAGATACCACAATGATTTAAAGTGAGCATGATGTAAGAACTTGATTTTGACAAGGAGTTTAATATTCTCCTGAGCAATAATATTCCAAAGTTTAGATTTTAGACTCTTACTCTAAGCTTGAAATATTCTTATCTATCATGGGATATTTTCAATAATAGTTACTTTAAAGTATTGTTCTATAAATACCTTTATTTGTGAACTTATATTGAGAAATAATGAGTAGATTGTGCTACTCTTACTCATATTTGTGGCACTTCTACAGCTGAGTAATCACAATAAAACTATTCAGCCATAACAAGGACTGCAGAACCCAAATCTAAACAATACAGATTACAAATCTCAGACTCTAGTTTAAAGGTTAAGTTTTACAGAAGACATTCTGCAACACAAACATCTACACAAACTAACACAAAAAGAAACAAATTAGTAAATCAAAACAAGCATTAAAATGAACAATCATTCAAATTAACAAATCATTTAAATATTTATGCTGCATTCAACATGGTTGCTAATATCTGCAGTACTTGCACAATAAGAGCTGGTGTAATGAAATATGAACTGTTGTCATTGCTCAGATGCTTTCCACAATCACAGAGGAATTAAAAACAAAGAAAGAAGGACTTTGTCATTTGTAGATAACAACATTCATGAGATGGCATATTTTGTGAGGATTTCACAGCATATTAACTATTTATCTTTTTCCACTGTAAAGAAATTATTTGTAGCACATTTAACATGGAAGAAGACCAAATAAAGTGTCATCAATAGTCTCCTGAGGGGGATCCTTCCACAAAATTATATTCATAAAAGCTTAAACTCCAAAGACTTTAGTGCAAATCATCTAGTAAAAAATAATTTAAACAATTTATTGTTCCATGGACATATATCAATGACCACGGTGCTTTTTGATCAAATAAAATATCTTTCAAAGCAGCTGGTTATGCATTTCCATGACTAGAAAGCTTAGTTTTCTGATAATTTTCTAATGCAACGGAATAATGAAAGTTGAAGAGCTTCACATCATCCAGTTTTTGAAAGACATTTTCCTAGCATATTTATAACATAAAAATATGAAGAGTCCATTCTAAAAGTATAGTTCTCTAATAATGTTAAAGTAGTTATCAGTTGATCCTAAAACCAGAATTATAACATTAAGTTCATTGATAAATTTCATTTTTAATTTTCTATACAGCATATTGCTTTTTTACTACTATGTATTCAGAATGGATGCTGGATGTGTCCCCTAATTTGATCATTTGTTGTTTTCCAGAATAAGGAGGACTTCATACCTGACAATTTCCCTCTCACTTCTTGAAGCATCTCTGTTTTGCTCCTCATATTTAAAGTCCCAGCTATTTCCCCTTATATTTTCACTAGCAGATATTGAATAAGTTGGATATAGGAGATGAATTTCTAGTTCCTGAAGTCTGAGTGTAACAGAACTCCATTGGCTTGAAATGGCCAAGTTTTCAAACAAGTTTCTGATTGGCTACTATTGATATTATATAGTTATAAAGGACTGGGATATGATGCCTTTATTCTCACTTTTGAAGTATTATGTAACTCCCTCCAGTGAGACTGTTCAAGTGGGTAAATTCTCACTAATGTAAGCAATGGCATTAAAATGGGATTCTATAAGAAGGTTAGTTTACATTTAATAAAAGCAATCTCCGCCTGCCGCCCACCCCACCCCTTCCTCCCCACATCACTGTCCTCTATTTGGATACCAAGTGGAGGAAATAGAAAAAAAAATTAAATGAACTACAAGGCAGTATATGACCTGCTTTCATCATTGCAATTTTTAAATATTTTTATGTATCTTTGCAGTTGGCCATGGTTTTACATTAACAAAATGAAAATTCAGGAATTTTATATGATGTCTGTAGCTCACACACCCAGGAGTATTTATCTCATTTATGGAGACAAACCAAATACAGTTGATGTGTAATATCCTGCTTATCCACAGATTTGCCAATGGCATAATGCAAACTCAGTTTTTCCTTGTGCTATCCTATAGTCTCCTAGCAAAGGCTTGACATATGTTACTCTTCTCCTCTCTCAGGAGTGGCTTGTTATTAGTAATTAATTCAATTATATCAATTGAACAGTCATTAGGGAATTTTGTGTCAACTTCTCAGAATATAATGGACAATGTCAGTATGACAGTGCCTGGTAGAAAAACATTCTCAAGGCAGTTTAATACACTTTGTAGGCATTTTCAGCATCAACAAAAACAAAATTTAGGAGTTGGTAAAGAAAGAAACAGTGGGATATGCAAATGAAAATTGATCAAAAAAGTAACAAGCCATGAGCAAAAGGCCCAAGTGGTTTATTGCCTTTTATTGATAAACTGGGAGAACAGTCATAATGAAATATAAAAATTCACGGACGTTTACTCCTCCTCCTCATCATTTCCACTTGTATTTTTTCCTCAAGTATTTTCATTCTATTTTACCAAACATATACATTTCTTCATAGAACCATACAAAATTAAAGTTGGAAGGGACCTCAGAAAGTCATCTAGTCCAACCCACTGTTCAAAGCAAGACTACCCCTAACTATAATATCATACCAGCCAAGGATTTGTCTAGCTGTATCTTAAAAACCTCCAAAGACGGACATTCCACAACCTCTCTGGATAACCTGTCTGGGTGAGAGAGTTTTTTCCTTATATCTAACCAAAACTTCCCTTGCTGCAGCTTGAGACCATTATTCCTTGTTCTGTCATCAGCCACCAATGAGAACAGTCTAGCCTCAATCTCTTTGTAACCTACCTTCCAGCAGTTGAAAGCTGCTACTAAATCTACCCTAAAACTTCTTTTCTTCAGATACGCCCAGTTCCCTCAGTCTCTCCTCAGGAGTCACGTGCCCCAGCCCATTAATCATTTGTGTTGCCCTTTGCTGAACTCTCCCCAATTTGTCCACATCCTTTCTGTAGTGTCGGGGGGTTCAAAACTAAACACAATATTCCAGATGTGGCCCCAGAAGTGCTGAATAGAAGGGAACAATCAGTTCCCTTGACCTACTGACAACACACCTACCATTGCAGCCCAGGATGCTATTAGCCTTTTTGGCAACAAAGGCATGCTGCTGGCTCATACTCAGCTTATTGTCCACTGTAACCCCCAGGTCCTTTTCTGCAGAGCTGCTGCCCAGCCTGTCAGCCCCCAGTCTGTACTAGTGCATGGTATTGTTCCACCCTAAGTTTAGGACTTTGCACTTGTCCTTGTTGAAATTCATGAGATTCCTTTTGGCCCAATCCTCCAATTTCTCTAGGTCTCTCTGAATCCTAGCCCTACCCTCCAGGGTATCTACTATGCCTCCCAGCTTGGTGTGATCTGCAAACTTGCTGAGAATGAATGCTATACTTTCTTCCAGGTCACTGATGAAGACACTGAACAAAACTGGTCCCAGGACCAACCCCTGGGGCACTCCACTTGATACCAGCTGCCAACTAGACATCAAGCCATTGGTTACTACCCTTTGACCCAATGTTTGAGCCAGTGTTCTATTGACCTTATAGTTAATTTACCCTACCATTACTTTTGTAGCTTGCTTGCGAGACTGTTGTGGGAGACTGTACCAAAAGCCTTGCTAAAGTCAAGGTATATTACATCCATTGGTCTTCCTGCATCCACAGAGCCAGCCATCTCATCATAGAAGGAAATCAGGTTGGTGAAGCATGACTTACCCCTGGTGAATCCATGCTGACTCTTCCTAATCACCGTCTTTTCCTTCAAGTGCTTAGAAATGGATTTTTTAAGGACCTGCTTCATGATCCAGGGAATGAGGTAAGGGTGACTAGTCTGAGTTCCTTGGATCTTCCTTCTTCCCTCTTAAATATGGGTACTATATTTGCACGTTTCCAATTGTCCAGGGCCTTTCCTGATCACCATGAGTTTTTTAAGCTAATGCCAGAGGCTCCACACTCAAATAAGCCAACTCCCTCAGCACCCTTGGGTGCATTTTCTCTGGTCCCATAGATCTGTACACATCTAGCTTTTTCAAGTAGTCAACCTGGTTTTCTACCGCTGTCAGCTGCTTGCCACTGTGCTGCCCAGTACAGTAGTCTGGGAGCTGATCTTGCCTGTGAAGACTGAGGTAAAAAAGGCATTGAGTAATTCAGTCTTTTCTGCTTCTTCTGTTATTAGGTTGTTTCCCACATCCAGTAAGGAACCCACACTTTCCCTGATCTTTATCTTGTTGCTGACATACTCATAGAAACCCTTTTTATTACCTTTCATCTCCCTTGCTAGCTGCAACTCCAACTGTGCTTTGGCCTTTCTGATTTCATCCTTTCATGCCCAAGCAGTACTCTTATACTCCTCCCTAGTTGTTGGTCCAAGTTTCCACTTCTTCTAAGCTTCCTTTTTGTGTTTTGGCTCACTGAAGAGTTCCCTGCTAAGCCAAGATGGTCTTCTGCTGTACTTGCTAGTCTTCTTGTGCATCAGAATGGTTCATTCCTGATCCCATAGTAAGGTTTCTTTAAAATGCAACCAATGTACTCTTTTTCTCTTCCCCTTCTCTTCTTTGCATCTATTATTCATTCTTCTTCTACTATCTATTATTTGTGTTGTGGTAGCACCTAACAAGGTCAGGAGTGTAGCTATAAAGCAGTATATAAATACAGAAAAAAAATTATAGTCCTTATCATAAAGAGGTTCTTTCTAATTACTTCTTTGTTCCTTTTCCTCAGTTCCCAACCCTCTTTCCCTATGTGCAACATGTCTTGGCTTATGCCTTTGTTTTTGGCAAGTTTTTCCTTATCTTTCTCTGAACTGGAAGACATCAGCAGATAGAGCTGGGAGTTCAATGGAAGTACACTAGTTTGCCTACTAGTACTTAAAAAAATCGCAGGCCCCTGGCTAGAAGGTCATTCCCAGAGACATACCTGCCAACAAATTTGGAATAAAAAAAGGTTAGACTTGGGTGTCCTGAGGCGAATGGGTACAAGTTGGGAAGCACTGGACATAAGCACATCTTTCTGTGCTGTTCTTTTCTGAAAAAATAACATATTCTTCCATGTCTTCTAAGACTAGAACTCTTCAGACCTTGTAATTTACCAAGACACCAGACTTTCTACATTGGATTACACCCTCATCAGGCCGATTAAGTTGCAGATTTAGTTAGGACTGGACTGTGACCTTGATTATGTGCCTGCATAAAGGACACTGAACTGGAGCTGGGAGACAATGGTTGGTCCAATAGCCCATTTATCAGAACAATGCAAGCAGGGGATGACAGCTCTGCCCCTGTTCCAGATGAGGATTTTGTCACTGCAAGGAGCCAGGACAAAGCTGTGATCCTCTGCTTGTGTGTCCCTTGCCGGAGCGTGAAAGCTACAGATCGTGGTTCTGCCCTGGCTCTGGAGAAAGACTCCCCCATTGCAAGATCCCACTGGCTCTGAAGCAGCTCTCTGAGCTGCTCTGCCATGCCCGCTGCCAGCACACGGTGGCTGGTTCCCATGGCAACCCCAACCTGAGCTTTCTCATGCAAGTGCAGCTGGAGTCTCCATGGAGACCTGCCCAAGCCATGTGGGCAGGGGCAGCTGGGAAATGGAGTCCACAGCCAACTGGATCTGGCCCGCAGGCCAGACTTTGCCCATCCCTGGTTTAAACTATGGCTAAGAGCCTTAGCATAACTCAGTTTACCCACTACAGGTCCCTGAAACATAAATCCAGGGAACAGTGGTCAACATTTCAAGCTATCCCATAATCACAAGACTTCAATCCATTGCCTAGCATTAAGCTAAAATGCTAGCAGGTTATACACCCAGTAAATTAGGTCTTTTATTCCTTGATGGAAGGTGGGTATCTCTGATTTTAAGTAAAGCTCTAAAAATGTGTAAGGCTACACTGAACTGACCAGCTCTTGTTCATGAGTGTAGTTTGATGGAGGTGATTAAAGACTTTGGTGTTTGCTTCCCTAGTTTTGGGTAAAATACAAAACATTTGAAATGCTTGTTTTTGTTTTAAACTGACATGACATGATTCCTGCCCCACTTCTTCCCTCCTCAATATGGCCAAGACAACCAAAATAAAATTATTCTCAGTTCTGCAAAGAGCTCCTCCACAAGCCACCTACTCATTGGGTCTATGCATTTGTGTATGAGGCATAAAACACTTGCCTGCTTATTTCTTCTGGAAACGGAGGCCTCCTTTCTATCCCCCATTGCTTGGTCACTGAATTGTAGCTGGTGCAGGGGTAGAGGCATAATTAAATAGTCCAAAATTACTACCCATTCCATGAAGCAAAGAGGCAACAATGTTTCTTAAACTCAGTGCTTCCCAGAAATTTGCCTGGGGTAGTACATTTTAAACATCAGGCTTTGTGCAGAGCTGTGATTAAACTAGCCGTTAATCAGACATTTCAGTTATACTAAGTTTAGGTAATTTCATAACTTAGTCATGGGTTGCATGTGAATTAAATAAATACCTCAGCCTAAGTGTTAATAATTGTATCCTGGGTAGGTAACTTCCTACATTTATTTCTTTTGTATAGTCTCACTGAGAAGACAGTAATTTTCAGATTCTTGAAATTTCTATTTTCAATTACTAAATTCCAATTTTTATGGAATAAAGAAATAAAGGTTCTATATTTCATAAGTGATACAAGACTAAAAGCTGCATATAAAAGGGATCAAAGGCATGTACATGTAACTCATACTTTGTTACTTCTCTTTATGAAAATCCCAGGATCATTTTCATTTAAATCATTGCCTTTGCAACTTTATGATCAGAGAGCTGTATTGTGATAGGATGTCATTATAAGATCAGCAGGTCATCCAACTGTGTTACCAGCACAGGATTTACACTTTATGTGTATAGCCAGTATGTAAATTAGCTGCTGAAAGCTTGTAGCAGAAGACAAATTCTGCAGTACTCTTGTGTGACATAAAGAAAGGCTGCATTAATATCTAAATTTTTCTCAGTTGAGACATAAATAAGAGATAAATGCTACATTGTTGGGGGAAGACAGGAATGGGCTGGATATATTCGTCTTTCAACTCAGTTCAATTTCTCTGTGCATTGACACATAGCAGCCTTCTTCAATAATCTCTTTTATCATAAAGAACTGGGTACTGAATGAGCAAAGGCTACACAATTTCTACTTCCTGCTTCTATGTTCTTAAAATACCCAAGTTTGTGTGAAGCACTGAAATTGTGCATTAAAAGATTCACAATGTTTATGTTCCACTAGATTTCATTATCCACTTTGAAGTCTAGCTAGGAGCTGGAATTTGAGTTGTAGGGATTTATTCTCAAGTTTAGTCTTCCATTTATCATATTTTCTCTGTCAATATTCACAGGAAAACCAAAACTAGAGAGAGACAAACACAAAAGTCTTTAATTGCCTCCATCAAATTACTACATTCATGAACAATTTGGAGTAAATCTGAAAAAAAAATTAGGGCTAGAATATTCTTATAGAGTTGGGAAGAAGCAGTTTTCTGGGTGGAAAGAGTGAAATCCAGAGAAGCTTGCATCTAGGAAGGGACAAAACTAAAGGGCCTTCTCCTGATGCCTGGGAAAAGGCTAAAGGTTTGCTTTACTCAGTTATTTTTTTGTTTGGACCAAGGATTAGAGTTTTATGTTACAAAGACTGGTTGAGGGGCTATCAAGGGAACAAAGGCAGACCCAAGTCTACTCATGGGTTATTTTTTAGACTTTTGGAAGTTCTCTTAAGGAAGCAAATCCCACCTGCCCAGCAGCAAGCACACTGACACACTTACACTATTCAACAATGCTAATTAAAATATATTTTAATTAGCATTGCTTAGGGGATACATGCATAGGCAACATGCTAGTTGAGAATAATTGAAGAGAAATAACCCACATAACGCTCACCTTTACAAGTCAAACATACCATTAGCTTGACATAGGATGCTCAACAAAATTATATTCCTTTTACAATCTTTACTGTCACATCTCCTAACCATTTTTCTAACTCTAGCTCTGCATACTTTGCATTGTGCTAATGTAAGTTTAAACTGATCTAAGTATTCTACAAAATTCAGAAAGTGGAATTCTTTAAAAGGTTTTAAAACCACTGTGGTATAAAAAGTACCAAAGTGATCTGTCAGTTCAGCCTTTTCTTTAGTTTATAGTTTTGAAGATTATTTGTACAGAAATTGAGCTCATTTTTTAGGGAAGCTCTACTAAATCCTGTTTTATGCATGTGGTTTACCACTAATGGAGTTTTTTTCTGAGTATTTAGGTCACTGAAATAGCCATAATATGTATGATTGGATGGGTGCGTGTTCTCAGATGGTAGCTTGGAAAATTTAATCTGTAGTAAAAGCTGATAGGTGACTCAAACTTGGATTTCCTTTTATTTTTTAAATGTTCATATCTTCAAAATCGTGCAAGATGTAATGAAAGCAACAGTATATAGGAGATTAAAACAGGAGGTTTTCTGTATATGCTAATTTTATGGGGCCTGCAGCAAATATCGACCTATTACAAAAATATCTATTTTATGGAGACAGCTGCGGCTACTTTTCATTTTCAAGTATTTGTTATCAAGGAGGTAAAACAAAAGAGGGTGAGAGAGGTTTTTTGTTTGTTTGTTTGTGTTTTCCATGTTCTACATTACACTTTGCTCTGATCTCAAAAGAGGTATGGCTATCCCCAAAGCAGAATCATGACAGCTGATAAGGCTGCATATATGGGATCAGGGGAAGAATTCTTGTTACATTTCCAGCAAGTAGGCTGAGAGAACTGAGACTTACTAGACATAACTTGAATCAAGATGGAGGAGGTTTTGCACAGTAATGCCATGGGGAGAAATTTCTCCACAAAAGATAAAAGCTGGAAAAAATTACAGAAGAGGATGGTAGCGCTGAAATGATGTTGTAGCCTTTTTTGACTTTCCTGGAACAGCATGTATCAATAAACTCTGCAGGAGTCAAACCAAGATGGAGAACAGGAAAAACACTTCACTTTTACAATTAATGAAAATTCTAATAGCTAGCTCTCTTCTTTCAGTTTTAATGAATAGTTTTAGTGCTAACTTCTGATTTAATATTCAAGGACAATCATTTGCAATATAGAGTCTTAATAACACAAATCAAAATGCTTATGCTCTGAACTGGATAAATAACTCTTAAACTGAATGTTATGGTTCAGTGTTTTTTAAAGGCTGATTCTTTTTTCAAAAGAAAATCCTTTTAATACAAAAATGCCTTTTCAAAAGAAAATGAAGGATTGCCCATGTTATTACATTTTTTTCAAACAGTGTCAGACATTTAATTAATGTTTTGATGTTCTTTGAAACATTAAAACATTATCAACATAATTTTTTTTTTGGCTAAACAAATTCAATCTATTTTGAAGGGGGGAAAACAGGTGGAGATAGATTGCCTTTCAAACCATTCTAAAAAAAATTCTTTAAAAAGTCAATTTTCCTATTGAGCAAAAGGTTTGCTTTTTTCTTCTTCTTTTCATCTGCTTTAAGTGTTAGGGGTTTATTTAAAAAAAAAAGTTTAGACCCCTAATACCTATAAAACTTGTAGCTGAAGTGTATGAAGTAGTCTGGAAAAACACTGAAGTGCATACTACTCAGAAAACTAACAAGTAATTTCCCAGAAATCTCTATGATGCTTACATTAGTTGTTGTGAGAATGCCTAAATATCATCACATCATATAAAAGAAGGGTTGGAAGGGGACTTTCAGTTATCTACTCCAACTCCTTGCCTGAAGTGTGAGCATCCCCGTCCAAACCATCCTACACAGATCCTTGTGTAGCCTGTTACTAAAGCTACACAGTCAACCCTGTCACACAACCACAAAGCATAGTACCGTAACGTGCTACAGGTAAAGCAGGGAGACAACAGAGGCCAGTGTCCTGCTGCTGCAATGTTTGTTAAAATCTGCTCAGGAGAGTCAAGTAAAAGTGTCCCCCATTATAGAGGAAGGCAAACCCCTGCAGTCTGTACCAATTTTACTAAAAGATAAAATTCCTACCTGACCCCAAATGTGTCAGTTGGGCTGACCCTGAGTGGAGGGGCAAGACTCTCTAGCCAGGAACCTCTGGGTGTTAGTCCAACAGGAATACTACACACCCCAGTCAAAATCCTCAGTCCAGGTTGCAGCCAACACCAAATGCTTCTGATGGGGTGGGGGGAGGCAAGAAAACCCTGCAATATGTAGCAATAGTAGAGGAAGGAAAATTAATTCCTGGCCCAGTGTGGCAACTAGCAAAACCCAGAAGCATGAGAAATGCCCACTGCATAGCATAAGGTATAGCTACTCCATCATCCCTGACCAATGCTTATCCAACCTTTTCTTCAACCCTTCCAATGATGGAGAGTCAACAGTTTCCCTAGGCAGCCTATTCCACTGCCTCACTATTCTAATAGTGAAGAAGTATTTCCTGATATCCAGTCTAAACCTACTTTGCCACAACTTAAAGCCATTGGTTTGGGTCCTACTCTCTGCAGCAAGAGAGAAAAGGTGTTCTCCTTCTTCTTTATAGCAGCCCTTTAGATATTTGAAAATTGCTATCATGTTTGCTGTTAGCACGTTCTCTACAAGCTGAACATGCCTATTTCCTTCAGCCTTTTCTCATAGGGCTTGCCTTCCAAGCCCTTTAACATTTTTGTCACCTGTCTTTGGACCTTCTCTAACTTCTCCATATCCTTTTAATATGTAGAGCCGTAGTGCTGCTGTCACCCATTTTGTATTTGTATTGTTCATTATTCTTCTCAAGGTGTAATACCTTGCATTTGTCAGCTTTGAACTTCATCCTCTTTGCTCCAGCCAAGCTTTCCAAGCTGTCAAGGTCCTTTGAATGGTGTGTGTGTGCATACAACCTGTATACAATTCCTCCATTTTATTATCTATAAACTTCCTCAAGCAGCATTCTATTACAGCATCCAAATCATTAATTAAGACACTGAACAGCACTGGGCCCAAGACACCTCCTGTGGGACTCCACTCAAAGCCTCCTGCCATTCTGACAAGGAACCATTAATAATTACCCTTTGCATGCAGCTATGAAGCCAGTTGTCTATCCACCTAAGAGTAATTTTGTCCAGCCCACATTGCTCCAATTTGTTTATGACAAGGTCATGTATGACATTGTCAAAAGCCTTGAAGTCCGGATCCACAGCATTTACTTCATCCACCCAAGTAGTTGCTTGTTAAAAAAAGAGATTAAGTTTGTTGAACATGATTTGTTCTTTGTATATGCATGCTGGCTGCTTGTGATTAACCTTTCTCCTCTCACTTTTTCCCTTGCCAGATGCAGATTGTTGGCTTAGAAATGGCATTTAAAGGTCTGTTTGTTGGGAATTAGCTTATTGGTATAGATATATCCATTAGAATGGTTCAAGATGGACAGCAGGGGTTCACTGATTTCTAAGGAGCTTGGGTCTCACACACTCAGTCTCTCACAGCCCTGGAAGCAGAAAAGCTGTCTAACACAGCAAGGCCAATGGATACACACATAGCCTAAGAATTGAGGAGGCATGCTACAACATGAGATCACAGCCTTGAAGGCAGACAGGTTGTCTAACACAACAAGAATACATAGCTTACAAAACAGCCTGGGAACCAAGGGAGTGTATATCATACTGCCCATAATGTGAGATAAAGTGATACCAGCTGCAAAGTCCCAGAGTGGGGGGGAAGGGGGTGGGGAGTGAGTCCTGGTTTTGGGGGAACAGACCAAATTAGGAGAGCCCAGAAGGCTACATGGACATGTAACCACAGAGAGAGAACCACCCAGCAGAGATAGCCATGGATGAAGAGTCGTCAAGAGACATTGAGAGGGAGGAGAATACAAAAGCAGAAACTTGAGAGTAACAAAGGGTCCTACCCCGGGTCCCTCCCTGTACCTCCTTGCTGTCCCTCCCTTCCTCATCCCTCCCTGCTCCTTCTTTCTGAAAAGGGTCCCCACCCTCATCTGTCAGGAAGGGTCCCCAAAGCTGCCATGGACAGAGAGCATACTAGCAGCCCATCTCATACATCCCACTGGAGGGTGGTGTGGGCCTCGGCATCCCACCTCCAGACTGCTGATATCTGACACCTAAGAGAAAGAGCCTCAGAGTGAAGCCTATGTCCTGACCAGATGTACTTTGACTCTAATGACAGTTCTAGGATTTGGTAGATATATATAGAATTGCTTAATTGTTTGTATTCTTTCTTTTCTGTTATTACTGTGTATCAATAAATTTGCCTATTATTGAATGGAAAGGTCGTGGTTGGTCTGAGGGAAGAACATCATCCCCGTCCCCCAACAAGGTATCTGGATCCTAAATCCAGAGCCAACACAGATCTCTTTTTTTTTTTACCTTTAGCTTCCTAATTTTGTGCCTGAAAAAACTATTCTAGCAAATAATGACAGACTTCTTTGAAAATTCTAGTTGCTGCAGCTCTAAGTTCTTACTCCCTTGCAAAACTTTTCTGTATCAGAAGAAAATAAGCATTCACGTTATAACAGTTGGGTTTTGATACACTTAAGTATGTGAAATTACATTTGACTCTGTGGTTAATCCTATTCAAGTCAATATTCAACATGAGCAAAGGTATCTTCCTAATTAATTAGGTCTGGCCCTAATTAATTATTTTATAGTAGCACTCAGGCTGGTTATTGATGCTGAGTCACCTTCAAGGATTGGACCCATAAAAAAGATAAGCACTGCAGGAGAGTTTGTTATGTGGCTATACAAAATCTCCCCACCTTCCTCAAGATCAAAAAAGAAACATGCAGGCAATGTAAGTAACGATGACTCACTAAGGAAGTAAGACATGGAATAGCAAGAATAGTTAGACACAGCAAAGTTAAAAAATGGGACAGTTGGCAAGCAATGTTAAAAACAATAAGAAGGAGTTCTACAAGTATGTTTACCAGAAAGGAAAGACCAGGAAAATGTGATCACTTTGCGGGATGCTTCAAATACACCTGCACACACATATATGCAAACACAGAAAACACCTATAGTTAGATAAGGAGCTACAGATTGTGATAAGAGTACAACAAATCTTTTGAAAAATCTGAATGAATTTAAGTCAGTAGAGTCTGATGAAATTGACCCCAGTGTGATGAAGGTTCTAGCAGAATAAGTTTTGGAGCCATTGGAAATAATATTTGCAGTCATGGATGACAGGTCAGTTCCCAGAGGACTGCGGAAATGCTTACACAGTGTCCATCTTTAAAAGAGAGGAAAAGAAAAAAGGAAAACTCAAGGACTTCTGAGAAGAATCTGGGGATTATGGTGGATCGCAAACTGAACATGAGTTGGCAATGTGATACTGTCACAAAAATAATTCAAATGCAATTCAGGGCTTCATTAGCAGAACTATTGTATATATGATGCTGCCAGTGATAGTACCACTTTACATGGTGCTTATAGGCTTTAGCTGGGGTACTGCATCTAGTTCCAGGAGCTACATTTTAGGAAAGATGTAAACATTTTGTATCATATATGCAAAGTCAAAATACAAAGATAAATGTTTTGGAGCATATGGGCCTTGTTAAACATTGCATTTTGAGCTGCCCAAATGTTGATTGGTGTTGGTGCTAGCTTGAGTTGCAGCAGTTCACACCTTAAGGCTAAAAACTTTCTCTGTCCTCCACCTGCACAGTTGTGACTTGTCACTAGGGCTAAGTAAAGACAGTCAAAAAGCCTGAGGTTGAATCGATTCAGTCTCTGTAGGTTAGTCTAAGCTGCACAGATTAGACTGAAAAACAACTGGACACACATTTACCTTTGACTCAGGAAATGCAGGCATATGCCTGTAAAGTCTCAGGCCAGGAGCCAGGGGGTGTTACAGCACAGTTCTCTGGCACTTCCTGCTGAACCCAAGGTCTCTGGGATTTAACATCCAGCGTCACAGAAGCAGGACTCTGCAGGGTTGCTCATCACTTCCTCTTCCTTCTTTCAGGTGCCTCTGGGATTTGTAGTCCATAGTCACAGCCAGCAGTAATTTTCAGTAACTTTAGCAGGGAAGAACAGCTCTGTACTAAGGGGAAGTGGGGTTTAACCACCCTCCTTGGCCCCAGACCCCAACCGAGGCTCACCGGGGGGGCAGTCCCTGTCTTCCCCCTTGTCCCAACCCTTCCCTGTTGCAGCAGATGGCACAGCCCAACCCAGGGCTGTAAAGCATTCTTGGGGACTGTGATTTAACTTGAACCAGGAAGGAGTCTGGAACACAAGTGTCATCAACTGGTTTGACCCAAATCAGTTAAATCTGATACTACATTCAACCAGGTTGATCTTAAACCAGTTTCTACCATTTTAAACTGTTTTATATGAACTGAACTTCTATTCTGTTATAGGTTTAAATCAGTTTCTGATGACGTAAACCAGTTTATATGTAATTTCTGTCCCTAGCCTAGAGGCCTGGCAAGTAGGGGCCTGACAAAGAGCTACAGCTGGTAGTTGCCACTACAGGGCTGGTGAGCCAGGACAGGCTCCTATCCTACTCCAGGTGAGGGGGGAAGGGTGTGAGAAGTGAGCTGGGGGGGTGGGGGTGGTGGTAGCAGGTGGAAACATGAAGTTGGGAAATGGAAAGTTAGTGGGAAGGGGGTAGGTAATGAAAAAGGGGGTGGAAAAAATGGGGCTAGGCAAAGGTTGGTGGAACAAAGGAAGTCAGCCACTGAAGGACAAAATAAAAAGAAGTAAAAAAAAAAGAATTCAAAAAGAAATAAAGAGAGAGAGAGAGAGAGAGAGAGAGAGAGAGAGGAGCAGGCCCAGATCCATAAAGCCCCTGCCAGCCCACACCCTGCGCTCCTGCCACCCCACTCTGGGCATCTGCCAGCCCCGGACCCGGGACACTGTGTGGGCTACGTGCTCCTGTCCAACTGTCACTGCACTCACACCCACCTGTTTCCTTATTGCCACACACTCCTCCCACCTGCCACCTCCATTTTCCCACTTCTCTGCCTGCTGCCATCACTTCTCCCCAGCCCCCTACCCACCTGCGAGCTGTTCTGGCACCATGCAGTTCCTGGCTGTATCACTGAACTGCAGGACTCAGCAGGAGCTGGTGCACCCTGGCCCAGACACAAGAACTGGGGCGATCACCCATGTTCCTCTCCCACCCCCATGTTTTTATCTGAGTTTTCATCTCAGATGGAGGTAGGGTAGGAGAACAACCTCAGGGTCCCAGGCAGAGGCTTCTGGTTTGGGGCTGGGAGTGCGGCAGGGTCAGATGGGCCTTGCTGCTTCAGCTGCTGGGTCCTGATGCTGGCTACTCCTGGGTCCTACTGCCAGTGGTGCCTTGTCATCTTTGACGGGCATCCAGGGGCAGATAATAATTAATTTTCTAAATTTGTAGGGGCCCCACAGGCTGGATAGAATGGCCTAGAGGGCCAGATCTAGCCCATGGGCCACACTTTGCCCACCCTGCACAAAGATAAATCCTAGAGTGGCTAGACTTTAGTGTAACACTAGCTGGGTAGCACAGATCAGAGACAACCCTGTCTTAGAGCAGTGTAACTCTGAGTCATTAAATGAATGCTTAAAACCAGTTTCAGGTATTAATGTGAAGATAATCCAGAGGTTAAGTGTTCCAGAAGTTGCCCAAAACTACCATATGACAAAGCCTTTGGAATGGTATAGTTTTAAGCCACTTAAAGTATGCTTGTAACTAGTTTCAGGTGTTAATGTGTGAACAATCCAGGGGTTAAGAGCTCCAGGAGTGGCCTAAAATTAATGTGTAACAAGACTCTAAGACACATAGAAAGGCTGAGAGAAATAAGCATTAGTCTGGAACCAGTTTAGTCTGGAGAAATGCAGAATAAAGAGGGATATAATAACAATTTTCAAATATTTGAAAAGCTACCAGAAAGAAGAGGAAGACAATTGTTTTCCAATGACACAAAGGGAAGACTATGTAAATAGGAGGATAGTTGTAAAGATTGCACATAGAAGTTGTGGAATCTTCTTCCTTGGCAGTTTTCAAGAAGAGGCTCCATAACTATTTGTCTGGAATACTACAGTAATAGAACAGCATACAATACTTATACAGGAGGTTGAACTAGATGACCCTTGAGGTCCCTTGCAACCTTATGATTCTAATATTTTTAAACCAATGTTCTGCTTACAATCACCAGAACTCTACCAACACTTGCCCACTGTATTAAAGGTTTATAAGTAGGGACCTACTCATATCGTGATTGTGCAGATTTCACAGAAATCATGAAATTGGGTGATCTCTGAGGAATACACAGGGGGAAAAAAGCAACCCCCACCTCCCCTCCCCCAGTAAACTTACTAAAAATTAAATGCTGACTGCCAAGTGGGAGCCAGCAGTCACAAAGCAGGCTTCTGGCACAAAGGCAAGACGACTGCTACTAACTGGCTGAGAGGGTTGTCTGTTGTACTGTCCCACTCCTCTTCAGTCAGTGGTGATGGGTGGAGCTGCATGAGGGACAGCCCTCTCAGTCAATCAGCAGTGGGGGATGGGGCAAGGCCACTGGAGCTTCTTGGCCAATCAGGGGCATGGGGGTGGAGGGCCACCGTGGTAAGCCTGTTAAAATGGTGGTTGGCCCTGCAAACTGCCTGTGAAATTGGCTGGCCGCCTCCTCAAGTTGGGTAGACCCCTATGTATATAGTGAAAAAAATGAAAGCAGGCCAACAGTACTGATTCATACAGGAATCCAATAATGAGTCCCATTTTATTGTCAAGTTCAAAGTGGAGATTTAGAAATACTGACTAACAGCCAATTAGATTCCTACTAGATCACATCAAAGCTGGAAAGGCACTAATCTTTCATCTCTGCTTTTTGTCCTTAATTAACAAGATTAATAATGGACACATTTCCAGGCTGCAGTGGTTCTGATTCTGTACACTTTCAGAATTAGGCCTCTTGTATGAAGAATTTATGGCACAAGGCATAAGAGATGTAATAAAATATTAAATGGTATAGAAAAGATAGATCAATGGTTTCTGTTCTCCCTGTCTCATAACACAAGAACAAGGGGACATAGGATTAAATTAAAAGGTGGCAAATTAAAAACTGATAACAGGATCTGCTTTTCTCCCTACAAAGAATCATTGAGGCAAATAATTAATCAAGATTCATAAAAGGACTGGACACTTTATGATAGATAATGAGAGTATCCAGAATTATGAAAGTTAATGCTAACATAAATTTTGGAGGGGATATGAAACCACGTGTCAGGATTTAAACAAATCTAATTATTAGGTATTAAGCGTATTATTACATCTTCTTCTAAAGAATCTGAAACCAGCTGGTATTTAAGACAGGATATCAGAATAGATGTGTCTCAGGTCTGATATACTATGAAAATTCTTATGTTCCCCAGGTATACATATTGTATTTGCGTAATTTAGATATTCCTCGTATATGGAAGAATTACTCTTTGAAATACAATGCTTATGCCCTCTGCCAATGAAGTAACAATTTAAACTTCCAAATTCAAGTTAATCTTGTTTAAGAATATTAGAACTGCATCAAATAATAGAGAGTAGATTTATGAATATTTTATTTAAATTTGAACAATAATAAAAATGGGCATATGAAAAAACTAGGCAGTTTCACAGCTAGATAAAAACAGGATATTCTGAAATGTGTTCAACATGCATTCAACTCCAGAATATGAAAGCAATTTTCCAAGTCAAATTCACTAAAAAACACCCATGGTGTCATTGTTTACTCTCATTAGGTACAGTGTCTAGAGACATACATATCCATAGCAAAAAGATCTGTGACAAATAGAACCAGTGGCTCTGTCAATGAGTTATACAACCTGAGAACAAGAATTTTAACATTTAAAAACTGTCATTTCAGAAGCTACTATTTTTCACTATTTAGGGAAAATACTGAATTTGAAGAAGTCTTTTTTGACATTGGATTTCTTCTGCTTCCTCCCCTTCCAGTTCATGTAGATGTTTCAGAATAATCTGTTTCTTCATCTTACAATGGAACAGTGAAATGTCACAGTTCACAGTCTAAAACTCTGGATCAGCCTGACCTCCAACTGGTTTATAACTAGGTTTTGTAGTCCACTTCTGAAATACATTAGAAATTCTCCACTAACTGTTGCTTTCAATGCTGAGGCCTTCAGATCAGTCCTCTTAATGACTGCTGAAATGTGAGAAGTAGTAGCACAACTAGAGTGGCATGAGCAGGGCATCAGACCGAGGTGCAGACTTAGACGAGGTGTCAGTATGGCCTTCTCCCACCTGGGGGCATTAGGAATCTTTCCATAGCATGCAAAGCCCTATGCAGCCTAGCCATAGGAAGCCAGGCAGGCATAGCCAGGCAGGGGCTAGAATGATGCCTCATGGGCAGCTTTGCTATGGGGGGGAGGGGGGGAACGGGAATGTTACAAGGATTTAAAGCAAATCAGCTTTTCCACAGTAATTGTTTCATGTGTATGTTCCCAACTAATTATTGGGCATTAATAGCAAATTATGAATCAAGAGTCCTTATAGTGACTATTTCAGAGCTTATCTAGGTTAAAAATTGTGTTCAGTAATTCAGCTGCTGCAGATAAACAGACATTCATAGAAACCATGGTATGCTCATGGAAACTGATTTTAAAAAGCTCACTTAGTTAACCAAATTGTTCCCTTGACTCCTAATTCTAGGCCTTTCTGGTAAATTCTGTAGATTTAGGAGCATTTTGGATTAAGATTAAAGATTTATTAATTATAGTAAATACAGATTTCTCTAGGAAATAAATAAGGCTGCAAATGGAATCAATGGTAAGTAACTTTGCTCATGAATATGTATTAAAAGAATTATGCTATGAAAATTGTACCT
>NW_017728992.1:144025876-144033762 GCF_001723915.1 Gavialis gangeticus
CCTGTCATTTATTGAAAGCAGCCCAACTGTGCTGTTAAAGCAGTAGCAGTAGCAGCTGCCACTCAAATGAGGAAAGTCAGGCAGGAAAGATTCTTTTCTCCATCGTGTCCCTCCCCCCACATCTCTTCCCCCTATCCCCAATCAGCATAATCCCTTCTCCCCCCCACCCCATTCTCTGGATGCTGAAAAAGCGTGTGATGCCTCTGGTGATCAGGGATAGGGAAGTATATATCAGATGTGAACCTTGCTTCTAGAACTGTTCATTTTCTTTCCCTCCTCATCATATCGGAGGCACATAGTGTGAGAGGAATCATCTAACATCTTATAGTTGTTGAGACATTTCCTTTTCCTGTTTTTCTTCCATCTTTGTTTTTCTATTTAAAAAAATATATTACCTTACAGTATTGTAATGATATCTGGCTACATTCTTAACCTGTCTCTGTTTTATGTTTGAGTCTATGTTTACAGGTGCATACATAGGAAACACATAAATTATGGTTCAAATTTATATATGCATACACACACACACATACAATATAAACTTCGGCCGTAATAGGTTAAAAACTTTGGATTTGTACTCAACCATTTCATTTTGAACATCTACCTTATATTTTTGTTGGTTCAAGGGAAAGCTATCCAATCTTTTTTTATCCCTTCTTTATTAGTATGTCATTAAGTTCGATTAATTGCACTGTAAGTTAAGCATGTATTCTGCTGAATTAGTTGTGATGATTCCCAACCAAAAGGTAAAAGCACAAGAACAGGATTCTTTAGATATATTCACAATAGAAGCTGCCACATCATGTGGAATTTAATAGAAAACCACAAGTTAATCATACATTATCCTACAGCACTTGCCCATTTTTAGTTTATTTTTAAGGCAAAAGGTCCAATAAAAAAGAATCAAATCTATTCCAGTTCAGAACAGCATTTAAGCCACTTAAACATTGAATTAATATATTTACAGACAGTTCAATTACCAGATAAGCCTTTCCTAACAAAAAGAACAAACTTGAGTCTGTACAATCTATTGGGAACTATATTTATAGCCACTCAAGATCTTGAGACAAGATTTGATTATTTTGTATCTAGATTGGGCATTGCTATTAATAAAGCAACTGGAGAAATAGACATCAACACAATTGGCATGGTATGAACTAGAACAGAAATAAGTGATTTAAAGCAGGCATCTGCAACCCAGGAAACCATTTGAGCTAGCTTGATGGGGTTTCGGCAGCCCTTGGTAGAAGGGGGTTTTGGTAGCAGCTGTTTTCCTCTGCCACTATGGGAAGAAGTACCAGCGATGGGCATGTTCCCATGCCACTTCAGGGAAAACCAGCAGTGACTGGGTCCTACCACCTGTTCCCCTGTCTGCTTCTCACCTGAACGGGGTCATTCCCCAGAACCTAAAAAAGTTGCCAACTGCTGATTTAAAGAATTTCATATGAGATACCAAAAAGTTTAATCTTTGGAATTAGAAAAACTGCACTGCAGTAGAGTGTGGATTAAAGGACAGTCTTTCATACGTAAGGAACCTTAAAGCTTCAGCAATATTGGGTACTTCTTTACTTCAATTTCCCTCTGATATTTTTAAGGGAGGAGTTTGCTGATTACTTTATCATTATACTCTCTCATGGATTTTAATTCTCCCTTCAGATACCATTTTTAGAATGCTCAGGAAAGGGATAATAAATCTCATGCCCCATGCTTCCAGATGATGTTCTGGGTAGTCAAATCCCAAATTGGTGGAGAGGAGCTTCAGAAACATAAGTGAGTGGGCAAATAAATGGCAGGTGAGCTTCAGTGTCAATAAGTGCAAAGTAATGTACATGAAGACAAATAACCTCAACTATACATCTGCAGTGCCCTGTTCTGAACTAGATTTTATGACTCAGTTAAGAGACCTTAGAGCCACTATGAGATAGTGTGCAGCATCTCGGTGTGCAGCACTGACCAAAAAAGAAGATAATACAATTTTGGCTATTATTAAGAAAGGAATTGAAAACAAAACAGAAAATATCATCCTGCCACCATAAAAATCCTGGTCACCCACATCTTGAATACTGTTGACAGTTCTGGTCTCCACATCCCAAAAAGGATGTAGTAGAATTAAAAAAGGTCCATGGAACCTAGGTCAAGTGTATGGAGCAGCTGCTATACCAGGAAAAAAATATAAAGATTAGGACTCTTCAGTTTGGAAAGGAGAAGGCTCAGGGGTATATAACAGAGTCATGTAAATCATGAAGGTTGTAGTCAAAGTGAATAGGGAACTCCAGGCCAAATACACCTCTGTCAGAAAATATATTGAAAGCCAAATAGCAGCAACTTTAAAACAGAGATATAATTCCTGCAGTATGTATCCCATACTTAGAAGTTCATCGCAGAAAACTTCAAACAAATTTTCAACCAAAATTTGAAAAAAAAAATCTACAATGCTAGAATATTACACAGAATTAATTAAGAAACAGAAATAATAATGATTGTAACCAAAAAGGCTATGCAAAATTTCGCCCAGCGTTTCATTTCTAAGCTGTTTTGACATGTTTTAAGCTTGAAACAGCAAAAATTGAAACAAAATAAAAGCCTTTGAAACAGCTTCAGAATGAAACAAAGGAACTCGAAAGCTGGTGAGGGGACACTCCCCCACCTGGGGATCGGGGTGATGGGTCCCTGCACCAGCTGATCTCTCCCACCCCCTACTCTAGCCACTCTAGGTGGGGGCCCAGGGCAGATCAGCTGGTGTGAGGATGATCCTCTGCCCAGGCACTGGGGCAATGGGTCCCAGCCCAAGCTGATCTGCCCCACCCACTACCGGAGCCACAAAACTGAGGTGGGGGTACAGAGCAGACCAGCTGGTGCAAAGATGCTCCCCCAACCAGGAATTGGGATTGGGGCTGTGGGTTCCCGCCTGATCTGATCTGCCATGCCCCCTACCAGAGCTGGCCAGGTGGGAGCCCAGGGCAGATCAGATGGTGTGGGGACCCTCCCCCATCCTGGTCCCCACCCATGCTGATCTACCCTGGCCCTGCTGGCCCCAGGCAGCAGCACCCAGCTCCTCTCAGCTGTCAGGCAGATTGGGGGCCCACCAGCAGCCCCAGGAGGGCTGTAGGGGCTGTGTCGAAGTCCTTCCAGGGGTGCATGCCCCCAATCTGCCTGCTAGCTGACAGGAGCTGGGTGCTGCCACCTGGGGCAAGCAGCAGCACCAATCTTCCTGGCACTGGGTGCAGGCTGCGCCTAGCACTGATCTATCATTTGGCAGGCAGATTGGGGGCCCACACCCCCAGGAGGACTCCAGCTCAGCCCCTGCATCCCTCCCGCGGGTGTGAGTGAGCCCCTGATCTGCCTGCCAAATGGAAGGAGCTGGGTGCTGCTGCCTGGGACCGGCGGCAGCAATGATTTTCACTGCGCTGGTCCCAGGCAGCAGCACCCGACTTCTCTCATCTGGCAGGCAGATTGAGGGCTCACACCTCTGGAAGGACTCAGGCACAGCCCCAGGGTGCAGGTAAGCCCCCAGTCTGCCTTCCTTCTGCATTTTATGTTTCCCCATAATAAACTATGGGCAAAATATCAAAACAGCATTGAAAAAACAAAACAGCTTTGACAAAATGAAATGGAACAGTGCTTTTGAAGCTAAATGAAACTTGAAACAAAACACTGTTCTGTTGAATCGTTGAAATAGAAGGCAAATCATAATGATGCTGTTTTGCACAGCCCTAGTGACCAACTGATCTACATTAGTAATGAGTCCATATTAATAATCTGTAACCTGTTTTGCTACCAACTATCTATTCCTATGTTTAGCTTCAAAGAGAAAATCATGAAATAAAGTTATGGCTGAAGACTGCACTAAAAACTACAACAGTACCATTGTAAGCTATGATTCACAAAATTGATTAGACTTATCTGTCATATTGATAACATAATTTGTTGGGACATCAAATAATTCAACTTACTGTATAGATTTTTTACCAACAATCTACAAAAGTTAAGTTTGGTGCACATCTGAAATTTTACTCTCATTTTCCACAACCTGATACCCATTCTGTTTATGGGGCAGTACCTTTTTTTAAGATATGTTATTGTTGGGGAAATGAGCCAGACCTATATGCTGTTCTTAACATAGCTTTTTTTTCCAGATATGAAGCAACATCTTTCAAAGTCCTATTTACTTGTATTCTATTATAAGATGTTCTAAAATATTATTAGTCAAACATGCATAAATGTTTAACCAATGAAATGGGATAGGTATATAATTGGATTAAGTAACCAAGTGGTTAAGCAAACCACAGTGTATATCCAGTTGGGCAGTGTATATTGGGAACTTTACTAATCCACAGGATTTTTAATTAATTTGAAGCACAGTTAGATTCACAGGCTGCTTCTCCAGTTTTAATTTACTCATACCAAATTGATTAAAAAAACCTGGCAATGAATTAAAGCCTAGATTTTCAAAGCTGGTTTTTAAATCTGAGTTTCTCACTTTTCAGTGGTTGAACTTGAAATACATGGAAATGAATCCTTACCTAGATACTAACCATGGCACAGAGATGGAGGGCTGTTTTAAATGAACTCTTGGCTTCATCAGCTCATAATGCAGTATTGCAGCATTGTAGTATAGGTAAGACCCACACTTCCTTCTGTCAATGGTATGTTTCCTATCCAACTGAGGGTTAGTGGCATAAACAACACTACACCAGCTTTGTGTTTGCAGGAGAAACTTCTTGCATTAATGCTCTTTTTTTAGGAAATGTCATACAGTGGCTTTGCAGAACCACCAAGAAGCAGCTGAAAGAAACCTAAGAGTAGCCACCTCACAGTGCAGGAATCAATCATTCACCCCTCTACCTGGAGTCAGTATGATCTGCAGATGCTCAAGCTCTGAAAACCACACCTAGAAAGAAACTCAAGCTACACATAAAAAATGAAGGAACACAAGCTAATATGGGCCATAATAAATTAGAACTGATCTTATCCTCTGTCAAACTTGAATAACACTGCTTAATACTTCACAAAAGCAAGAGAACTGATAGTAGTGTTTCTATAAGATACCAATGAATACTGTGCGGTGTTCAGTAGCTGAAGATCCATGAGATAGTATAAGGAACTGAATTCTAATATTATCTCTGAGTCTAAGCTCTAAAGCACATCTTCCTTCAATCTCTGAAATTAGAGACAGCTCGATTTACTTCTATGATGGTGTTATTTGAAGATTAGCTAATATTTATAAAATTCATTGTTGGTTTTGTTTAAAAATTCAATTTTTAAAATTATTTTCAATGTGAAGGATTATTTAGGACTTCACTGGGTATGTCTACATGAGCAATTTACTGCACAGTAGACTAATTAGCTATGCAGTAAATGTTGTGTGTTTACACGTGCAACCATATTAGGCTGGAGTAAACTAATTTACTCTGCTGCAAGATAGTATTTGTAAATAGATGCTGAAGGGGCTGACTGGAGCACAAGGGTACTTCAGTGTGGTGGCTCTCTGCCAGCTAGCCCCATGCTGAAGCACCCTTGTGCCCCAGCCAGCCACTCCACAACACACTGAGCCGTGTGGAGCAGTTCCGGGCTGGCAGGTTGACTCCCTGGGTCCCCTGCCAGCCAGGACCATTCTGACCCAGATCAATGTACTGCAGTTCCAGGCACACATGAAGACATGGCACCCAGAAGCAATAAACTCAGGAGCAATAAGCTCCAGTTTATTCAGTGCCTTCATTGCATGTGTAGCTGCACCCACTGAGTAGCAGTATCTTCCACATTCTTTTTTTTTTAATTACTGTTTTCTTTCTGAACATATCTGTAGCATTTTATCATTAAGGGAAAAAAAGGAAAAGAAAACAAATGTTTCCCTCTCTTTCTCTAAACAGCATTTTTGCATATTAACAAAATGCAGTTCTTTCCCTCAGATTCCCTTTTGCACTGTTTTATAATGCCCTAATAAAATCACTGCACTCTTCCCAAAGTGCTTCAACTATATTTTTTTCCAAGAAAATGCTGGTCCCTTAGGCTCCCTTTGTAAATATTTAAAAATAATAAAACAATTATATATGCACAGTTCCCATTTCCCTGAACAGCATTTTTCAAATATTTAAAAGAATCCTATAGTAAATCCTCTCTTCCCTATTCTTAGCATCAAAAGTATTCACTTATTTATTACAAAATATCATCCCCTCTTTTCCAGCATTATAAAAAAACTCCATTTTTACTTTTCCATGTCCTCCTTCCTTATCACATTTAAAATGTGTAGCTGGTTGAAAAATCAGCCACCCCATGGCAGAAAATGGCCACTTCTTCTCTAGCTGTATTATTAGATCAATAATAAACTTCCAGTCTGAGCTCAGTCAGAGCAGAATTGGACCTCTATTCTCAAACCCCTTTTATAAATAAGAAGCGTTGTAGCATGAGAAAAGTGGGAAGAGATTAGTATAAGGAAACCACATCTCACTTTAAGTTACACAAGGCTTCTGCAACTTTGTCAAATTCATTGCAGTTGTTCACATAGGTTTAGAGTCTATTCTAAAATCTTGTATTCATAGCACTAATAAGCACTAATTTGTCCTTGATGACAAATTAGAAAAGCTACCTAAGTGAGATAGATATTAAGAAATAATTTTATAAAACCAGAGAAAATGCTGACATATAGATAATTGAGGAACATAATATTCCTGCCTCCTCAGGAACAAGTTATTCCACGAAAAAGATATTACATTTTACCTAATCCACTTAATCCTGTTGCTATTATGTAAGCTATTATATAAGAGGAAATAAAGAGGTGGGGACAGAAATTCTTGATACTGAGCTCTATTAATCTGTAAAATAATCTTTCGTTGGCAATATTAAAATGACCGTTCTGGGAATTTTCAGAAGTACATAAGACAGGCCAACGATGATTTTACAATATAGAAAGCTCCTTCAATGACAGTGTTATGTATCTTCCTTCACTGCTTGATTGTATGCTTTGAATTTATCCCTACTATAACAACTGTGATTTCAGCAGTGGCTTACAAATACATTATGGTTTTGACACTACTTTTAGTATCATGTACCAAAATATATACATGTTGGTCAGTGTCTGGTTCTTCAAATGGTGCATTATGTTAGGCTACATGTGTGCCTTGATGTTAACATTTAGTTGAGAACTACATTATATTTCCTAGGAAGTTTCACACTGAAACAGATTTCTCAGATTCAGATCACTATTAACCATTTCAACTGTCATTTCTTCTCCGATCCACTCTTCAGCTAGAGGTAAACCTCTGTTGAATTTGTTGCAGACTTCTTTGAGCTATCTACAATGTTTTGATAAATAATTTAGTAGGAGCTTCTAAAAAAAGTATATTGGGGACCTGGCAACTGCCTGAAACATGTCTAAAGATTAAAGTAAAAATCTTATAAACAACATGCAGTTATTTCGTCAATGAAAATAGTGCCTCTGTAGATAAGAAATCTATTTACTGAGAAATTTTGGGTCACATTTTAAGGGTACCCAGAATTTTCGGTATGTATACATGTGTGCTTACACATAGGTTGAAGGCTTGTTTGAGCTACATGAAAAACATAACTCTGACACATGAAATATATAACCCCAAGACTTAATCAACTTTTTATGTTTTTATCATCTAAAATACAGTTGCAGACACTAATCAATAAATCCTTACAGCCTCTTGCCATTAATCTCAATCTGTCCTTTGGCATCGTTCCTATCATCTCCCACTGTGAACAGGTAATGATCATGCAATGAGCTGTCATTTGTTTTCCACATATTTGGATGCGCTCTTTGGGCATGTCCAGACTAGCGCGCACATGCCTGTTGCAGCATCTCAGAGCAGTGTGAGATGCCGCAAAAGGCACATTGAGAACAAAACAATGTTCTGTGCACTGCA
>NW_017728992.1:144038762-144051799 GCF_001723915.1 Gavialis gangeticus
CCAGACTAGCGCGAACATGCCTGTTGCAGCATCTCAGAGCAGTGTGAGATGCCGCAAAAGGCACATTGAGAACAAAACAATGTTCTGTGCACTGCATATTTACAGCGTGGACTCTAAATTTGATACCGGAAAATCCCAGTATAAAAAAAAGACCCATGGAAAAAGCGGCTCAGGCATGATCCTGGAGCATGCCCTGGGGCAAGTAGAGGCTGAATCCTCCAAGGATTCGGCCAGAGCATCTCTATGGCTGCTCCCTTCTTCCGCTGCTGCCCCAGCATACTGCCTCAGCGTGCTGAGGCAAAAAGGAGTGGGCTAAGGCTCCAGCAGTGACCTGAACCCAGGAGCCATCCCAGGTAAGTAGGACTGTGGGGGTGAGAGGATGTGGGAGGGGAGGTTGTGTGGAAGGGCTGTGTGGGTAGGGAGGCTATGTGGGTGAGGGGGGAACTACTCAGGAGGACTACTCATCAGTGGCTGTTGGGTGCTCAGGACCAGCTGTTGGCAGACCCTCCCCCCCTTACCCCTCCCTGTGGTGCGGCCTGGCCCCAGCCACCTCAGATCCAGTGCCACCTGTGCCACATAGCATGGGCCCAGGCCGAGGCCCTGCATCTTTGGGCAGAACCAGGCCACTCTTGCTGTCACCCTAGGTCCCAGCACTGTATGCAGGGGCCTCACATTGGGCTGGACTGAATCCTGCCTCCATGGAGCTGGCCCAGCCTGATGGTGCATGGGGCACTTGGAGGCAGAACCTGGCCCAGCCCGATGGGCAGCCCCTGCATGCAGACCTGGGATGCTGGGTGACAAAGAGTGGCTTGGTTTTGCCCAAAGGTGCATGAGCCCGTACCAGGGTGGGCCCACAACATGTGGTATAGACAGAACTGGGTCTGAGGCAGCCATGCCACCCAGTGGAGGGGGACTCTGCCAGCAGCTGGCCCTGAGCACCCAATGGCTGCTGCTGCTGCAGGGGGCTGTGTACCATGTGGAGGGGGGTGGACAGGAGACCCACCCCTCCCAAAGAGTCCTCCCACCCACACAGTCCCCCCAAACACAAGCCCCCATACCACCAAACCAACCCCACAATGCCCCCACCCACATACCCAGTCACAAACCCCTTCACAATCCCCATACCCCCCAAACCTCACACCCACAAACCCCACATCCACCCCCAAACCCCTTCTCCCCCCAAACCCCACATTCCCTCACAAATCTCACATCCTGTGTGCCCAGCCAGCCACATGGGATGGGATGGAACCTGCTGCCAGAAGCTGCAGCTGCAGGGACAACTGTCACACTGAAGCCCTGCCCCATGCCCGCACCAGAGCTGGGACATTCAGCCCCAGCCTGGGGGGAGCAGGGGTGCTCCTGGTCCCAGGAACCAGTTGGGGTTTGTGATGGGCTGGGGGAAGGGGTGGAGGTGACAACAGGGGTATGTGTGTGAGAGAGAGAGATGTGGGGACTTGTTGGGATTGGGGAGTGCTGTGGGTAGGAGAGGCCATCACAGCCAGGCTTAGAGTCCCTTTTGAGGGGGGATCTTGTGGCTGCCTACAACCTTATCAGGGGCCAGCAGCAGGGACTCGGGGAAAGTCTGTTCACCAGGGCCCCCCTTGGAGTTAACAGGAACAATGGCCACAAGCTGAGGGATGATGGGTTTAGGTTAGATATTAGTAAGAACTACTTCACTGTAAGGGTGGCCAGAGCCTGGAATAGGCTTCCCAGAGAGGTGGTGCTCTCACCTTCCCTGGAAATCTTCAAGAGGAGACTGGATAGGCACCTGGCTGGGGTCTTATGATCCCTGCCACCCCCAGCGCTCCTTTCTGCCTATGGCAGCGGGTTGGACTCAGTGATCTGCCTAGGTCCCTTCCGACTCATTGATTCTATGATTCTTTGCCCCCCTAGAGCAGCCTGTGCAGGGGGAGGCCAGCCTGGAAGGGAAGGGGCTTGCCTAGCCCAGTTCCTGAGCCCCAGTTGAGGGCTTCCCAGGAACAGCGTGGGAATCACTAGGGTCTGGGCACAGTCACAGGGAGGAGAACAGCAAGGGCTGGCACTGCTCAGAGCTACAAAGCAGTGGGTGGAACAGCTGCAGCTGGACTCATATCCTGGAGCTGAGATGGAGCTGCTGCTGGGACTAGTGGGGGCAGGCAAGGGCTGTGGCTCAGGAGTGAGGGGTACTGGTGGGGTGCTGTGAATTGAAAGTGAGGAGCAGGGGCAGGGAATTGGAATATAGCTGTTGCTCAGCATCCTATATGCTGGTGGGACACTGAGATGTTAATAACCTTCTCTTCTTGTTAATGGTCTTTATGTTCCACCAATCAAGCTGTGCTTTCTTCTGCAATTCTGCTGTCGATTGGCTGCTTCTGGTAATGAAGCTCCTATTTCACAGCCCTGCAATTGTTTTTAACTCATTCCAATGAAGTTATATTTGTTTTGGCTTCAATCTTAAACTGAATAATACAATCCTATATGCCTACCATATAAGTAAAGCTTCTAGTTTTGTTTTGTTTTTTGACTGGAGAAAAACATGTGTTGTTTTATGTGCGATGAAGCACTTCACTATCTTCACCCCCTTTTCCAGATTTTAGATCTGCCCAAGTGTGTGGATCAATGTCTTTCCAAACATATGGCAATCAGTCTGGGTAGAGTTTGGGATGCTGTTCCTAAGAAAACAATACACACAGGCAGCTTCATAAGGCCTAATCTATCTTTAGCTATTATACATCTACTATCCAGGAGGATCATGTTGGACTTAGGAGCAGATGTTTTGGCTAAATAGCCAGATAACTTAGAGATGTTCTATAGTAGCAACTGTAGAGATTGCTTGCTGGAGAATAAGATGTTATGCATTATGAATATGAATAAGCAATTCCATATTCAAGCAAATCAAAACATACAGGAACTGCCTTTCTAGGGATTAAAACATCAGTTTAAAATGAACTTAGACAAAATATATAAAAAAGTAATGACATATTCAGATGTCTGACCTGGTTTTAGAATTTGTTTCCCTCTATCCTGTTTCATTGACTTGGTTCAGTAATCATATCATAAAATTACACTAGAGTTTCATTACATTCCCTCAATTTCAGGATGAAGCAAAGTGGTACTAGAATGATAGAGCTATTTAATAACTCAGAGGGGTAATACCAGCCATGTGTTTGTTAAGTTATCTCTGATGGCTTTAAGAAAGCTTTTTCTTGGTTTGTTTTTTTTTCAGGCCTGGTGAAATATTTAATCAATTACAATAACTAGTGAAGTAAATTTAGATATCAACTATAAGGAAAAATGTCTTCATTGTTAAAACAGCGAGACAATGGAATAGACTGCCAAGTGACTTTGTGGAGTCTCCATTACTGGAGGTGTTCAAGAAGTTGGACAGGCATTGGTCAAGGATGATCTAGGAGTAGCGATACTTTTGTTCTGTTATGGGTATTTCCCATGCTTCCAGGCTTTGCTATTTTGCACATGGGGCTGGGAAGGAATTTTGCCTGGCAGAAGGGTTATGTATGAATGGCAGATCTAACTGTCTAGCTTTGAGAATTCTTCAGTTATGTGGAGAAGTATGAGTGACTTCTATGCCATGCACACTTCTCTCCAGTGCAGTTTCATATCTTACAGGGAAGAGAGTATGGTCAGGACATCTTCATGCCCTAGCAACCCCTGGGATCTAGAACTTCTCCTTTGGGCTATGGGCAACTTTGCTACCAGTCCACCTTCATCACATGCTAATTGGATGGGCAAGAAAGAGGGAGGATGTAGCTAGTAATTTTTTAGCACTAGTCACAGTTCCTTCCAATGCTTCTCTGAGCACAGCCAAACCACGTACCACTACAGTTTAAAAGGTCAATTCAGCCACATAGCTATTATTTTAGTTTTCCTTTCCTGTTAGTTGGAAAGGCTGGAGTTAAGAAAGCCTTAATGAAGTTGGCATTTAGTTTATTTCTAACCTGTCTGTTGAAGGAGCCTGTAAACCATCCTGCCACTGATTTCTATGTCCTTGTGCTCAGTGCAGTTAAATGAAATACACAAACATCAGTTGTTAATGTTTTTGGCCTCTCTGAGCATGGAGCTGCAGGCTGGAGGCATTTTTTAGTCACTGATTGCATGATTTTCTAATTGTACATTTATTGGGTATTCTCTTCTTTCTGATAAGTCACTGAGGGCCCTGCTACACATTCAAATTAAAGCTGGATATAGAGTTCTCGCACATTTTCAAGCACTAACTTTTCAACTGGTTGGGTCTTTTTGTAGCTGGATAGTCATTTTTATCATGTGATTATTATTGTGCACTTGGGGCGGGTCTAAACTTACAGTGTAATATATGTAGTGTGTAGCAGGTTTAATTAATTGCATTATATATGTAACGTGTAACATTGGCCTGAAGGAAATATTTCTGTGGCTAGCTCCTTTTTCAATTGAGCAGTATTGCTATGTTTAGGGGGTCATCTATCACACCAAGTGCACCTTTTCTCTGTTCTTTTTTACTTGCTCTGTTTTATTTCTTTGTTTTTCAATATTTTTAATCATTAGAAACACAGAACCCAAGGCATCTTAAAAGCATTGGGCCTGATTCTGATTTGTACTCTTTGCAGCTTTTCTTCGTGTGGAAAGGGGTACAAAGTGGGAATGAACTGCATTGACAGACACTTTACAACTTCTTTCTATTGTGCTAGCAGAGAAAGTAAAAGCATAAAGGGGCTTTAGTATAAAGGCTTTACTTTTCTTTTGTATAGGGCTTGATCCTGCAGATCTTACACAAATCTCAAATAAATGAGAATTTATTCTGAGTTCAAGGTTGAACCCCAAAAAGGAGATGGAATTTATTAGTACTCAGTAAGATTACATAAGTCCCTCACAATAAGTATCAAGCCTCTTGCCTAAGCCTGTTGAGTAGGTCAGCATCTAAGAGCTGGGGTTGTATAAGAAACCTCAAGAGAAGCAGCAGACCACCCTGTCTTCTTCCAGTGGCTTGGTTTGCACCAATTTTTCTGCTGCTGTTACTACGTATGATATGGGCAGTGGCATATGTGCCAAAATCATTTTACTGCATCCCCTACGGTGGACAACATAAAAGCACCTTCCATCAGCAAGTTAATCTTAATTCTCTTCCCATATGGGAAGAGTTGTATTGGTGTAAAGCCCTATTTTATTGGCATAACTGGGTGTGTCTACACAAGCAATTAGTGTTCCTGAATAAACACCAGCACAATTTGCATGTGAATTTTCTCCCAGGAATGCCGTTTGCATATGTGCCTGGGACAGCAGCATGTTGAGCTGGGTCCAAGCAGACCTACCTGGCAGGAGGTCCTAGGGGTCAGCCTGCCAGCCCAGGGCTGCTCCTACCTAGTGTAGTGTGCTGCAGAAGGGCTGGCTGAGGCATAAGGGTGCTTCAATGCCAGGCTAGCCAGCAGGCAGCTCCCACACTGAAGTACCCTCATGCTCCAACCAGCCCTGTTAGTATCTACACAGGTGTTTCAGTGGAGCAAACTCTTCTGTAGGATAGTACTTGTGTCAAGCAGTGTTATCCTGCTGTGGAGTATATTAGTTTAATTGCACTGCGCATGTAAATGGTGACATTTTTTTGCAGGGCTTAGGCAACTCTGCAGTAAACAACTCTTGCAGACATGTCCCCTGTATCCATACTATGTGAAATATGGGCTGCCCAGAGCAGTGTTTCTGTCATGGTCCTGGGCCAAAATCTCATTCTGGAGAAAAGTGAGCCAAAGGTCAGGACCAATACATTTACACCAGTCAGGAAACTGGAGATGAGCCTGAGTAGGAACTGGAGGTGAGGTTAACCATTATCAAGGCCCTAGGAAACATGTTGAGCAGATGTTTGTCAGCAGTTTTCTCAATCTTTTTTAAGATAATCCTGAGAAAGGAGTATAGTTACACAAAAGGATGTGGCCTAACTTGATTACTTTAAGCTAAGGACAGGATTATGCAGATATGTGTTGAAATACCTGCTCATTGCATTGTGCAAGTTATACTGCTGTGGCTATATCAGTACAGGAAAACCAGTAGCACTGTTATGTGTATGCAAGACCTAACTCACAAAGTGTGAGCAGAAATGTTCTTATCTGAGGACATGTGGCCTAATGTAAAATTCTCCCCTTGAACTGTGAGTTAGCTATGTCCTCCCATTTTTGGCTTTACCCTTGCTATTTGGCAGGAGTAATTAGGTAATGCTCTAGTTAGCTGTGTCTAAACAAAGGAAATCATCTGTAAGTGGCTAGAGACAGAATTACACACATTTTTGCTACAATGTTCTGATTTGTCAAATCTGAACCATTCTTACACAATGATTATATTTTGTCAGACTTCCACAATTTCCAGCAGGGTTCTGATTTCTTGATTGTGCAGTAAGCCAGAAGCCTTGAAGCTTGGGAGCCATGTTTCTCAGGGTTTCCAAGTTTGCATTTAGTTGGACACAAGGAGTACCAGGGACTCAGGGCCTTCCATGCTCCTTGAATCTCTAGCAGCCTTCCAGAGTCCTCATAAGAACTGAAGTTTACATGTTCTTTTTGGTTTCACTGCTTCATACCACTCTCAGTGGCAAGAGTATAATCAGTTTCACTGTTCACTAGCGTATTCAGTGATGAGCCCCAATGCAACTGATAAGAATCATGTCAATTTCACTCATCAGTACCAGAGTTTTTCAGTATCTTGATTTGCTTCTGTGTGCAGCCCAATAAGGAGGAAGGTAGGGACCTAGGGAACATATTTTGTTTGAGAATCAGCACGATTTGGTGTTGCTGAAGTAAAATGTCACATAGCATATGATTTTGCAAACATTGACAAGTTTTTGGTTTCTGGTTCTGACTCAGAGAAGGAAATTTTTGAATCTGAAGGATTTTCCAAGGATGCAGGAGCCAGCCTGATCAGATATATTAATGACAATAGGGTTTCAGAAAACAAATACATATGTTTTAAGTGTACACCGATAAGATTAATTTTGACTTCAGCATCATTTTGGGTATCAATATTTATATCAAGTTTCTCAGAACATGAACAAATCCCAATACATAACGTAATCTTTTACTGTAAATCCTAAGTCTTGAGATCACATTTGTGTTTGTGTCTGAGTAGGTAAATGTGTATGCAAGTGTCTTTTTTGAAAGAAATATTGATAAATTAATCACAGTAATCAACAGAGAAGTATACTATTTTATCCTATACTACTTTCCATCTTATAATAAATGGCCTGTAAAATGTTATTCTTTCAGGGTTCAAAAGTAACATGTAAGTTATTTTCTTCTTCTGTTCAATATTACCTAAACTGGTAGACTGAGACTTTGTGATTTTCCTTGTTAGAAGCATGTTTTGTGAGATGATTAGATCTGGATTCTCTGGAGTCCTGAAATAGCATATCCTGGTTTTGGAGAAAAATGGGATTTTAATTTGTTACAAGCTTTGCTTAAGTTTCAAAGCAGGCTAAGGAGTTAAAAAAGAAAGACTGAATAAAGTATTTGAGTAATATGGTTTAAGGGTAATGCCAAGAAATCTAATAATTAGGTGACACAGCTGATTAGGACTAATAGGAATAAAATGTCAGCGAAGAATTCACATAATTTGATTTATGTGTTTGATTTTAAGTTTTGATTTGGTTTTAAACACAAAAGGAAAGAGTCTGGAAAGACATAATGCAGGATAAAAGAACATGTGTAATTAAATCTTGAGCTCTATTGATCAGTATATGGTGTTGTACCAATGTGTTTTGTGATGCTAGTTTGTACTCTGCTTTTGAGACACATTAGGTGCATCTACATGAGACACTTACTAGACAACAGCATCATCAGGCATAAACTGTGATGTGACACTACTACACAATAGTAAGGAGCTACTGCACAGTAAGCATCACTAGGCAACCGTGCTGGGATGCTACTGTGCAGTAGCTTCAGTTACTACACAGTCATTTAGTACTTGGTTTTGCAAGTGGGCAGCTCATGTAGACGCACCCATTGTGGCCTTAAAGGAAAGGTTGGGAACATTGGTTTATTGCAGTCTATATGTTAAGATATTTATATTGTATGAATGTTTGCTATTTACCTGACAAATATATTTTCTGAAAGGAATAAATATTAATCCATAGTTTAAGGGTTGGGCTTTTGTTTTATTATTTTTGTTTTATTTGCTATTAGCTCAGTTCTGATACTCTTATTCTAAATGGTATCTTACTTAATGAGGAGTCATTTCATTTCAGAAGGACTGTTAAAAGAACAAGGATAAGATCCAGAAATAGATTTAAGTGCCACAAAGCTCAAGCAAAAGTACATAACTTTTTTTCTGCCTTGCCCTGATAGCAGAATCCACAGTCCTGACTTAGGTGCCTAGGCTCCTTATGCCATGCAGGAAAATAAGGGAGTTGTTAGATGTTACCTTTTCCGTGTATTAAATACTCTTAAAATAGGAGTATCCTTGCATTAAAGCAGGAGCATCTCAAAGTTATCCCTCTTCAGGCAAGGATTATTTATAACTGGTGCTAGGCAGTTCATGTTGCAGTAATGTCAGTCTGCTCCACTGGGCCAATAGTAGCAACCTGTTGTTCTCCAGTATGCCAGGATGTACCACCCTAACCCTCCCCACGTGGACGATCTATCATTCAGAACTCTAGTGCCCCAGACTGAGAGAGAACTGGGGAGAGCCATGCAGCTGCAAGTGCATGGGGAGTGGAGAGGGGGGACAGGACAGTGGGGAGATGGGGGGCCCTGATGAGGATTTTCTATACACTGGGGGACCTGCCATGCCCCAGGGCACTCGCATCATGAGTGCTCCATGGACCAGGCAGGGAGAGCATCTGCGGGCCCCACTGGAAAAAAAGGTGCCCCTACCACCGGTGTCCCACCCCCCTCAGGCCCCCCTGGCACCCCAGCCACAACTACGAGCCCACCCATGTGCTCAAGGGACCCCTGCCCCCAACCAAGTCTAGTGGAGTTCCAGGGAGGGCACCAGCAACCATGGGGAGAGAGGGAGCAGGGCTCCCCTGCTCCTAGTCATACCCCCATTGTGGCTGCCCCACCCCCCAACCCTCACCTTCTCTTGCTAGAGCTTGTCTACCTGAGGACCACCCCATGGCTGAGCGGGTGCAGGTCCCCTCAGGGCATAAAGGCAAGAGGAAAGCCTGGGCATAGCTGGAGCCCTCTGATGTGGAGGAATCCTCTCCCCCTCCCAAGACCACCACATTGGGGGAAAGAGTGGCCCAGTCTCCAGGAGCTTCCCCAGCTATGCCTGACACCCCACTCCCAGGAAAAATCAAATGGGTGATCCTCAAGGAGGAGGTTTCAGGGCTGCTAGATAGACCCAAACAGGAGCCCATGGAGGAAGCCCTTCATTCTGCTAACCAAGGCCTATCCCCTGGGTGCCAAGACTGAGGCCTGCACAAAGGAAGGCCTGGTGGCAGAGCCTCTTCCCTCTGAGCTAGGGGATACAGAGGCCCTTGGGCTCAACCTGGTGAGTTCTGAGAGAGGAGGTCACCAAGACAGATGCCAGAGCCACCCTGTTGCCTGGTGGGTCTCTTCCCTCCCCCTCCCAGGAAAACCTCACTTGCAGCCTGCCCCATAGTCCTGCACCAGAGCAGGTTGTGGTAGGGTCTCCTAATCAATAGGCCGATCTCGTCAGGGACCCTGCACAGCCCCCCCAGGGCTCCAGCTCTAACCCACCATTTTATGAAGGAGCCTCACGCCCACGCTTACCCCACCCCTGTCCCAGGAGGCTGCAGAGCTCTCCTAATCCCAACCAGAGTCTTGGGTCTTAGCAGACTGGGAGGTTTAGATGGTGCCAGAAGAGCCCTCTGAGCTACAGGACCAGGAGGAGGATGCCCAAGAACCACAGCCTGCTGACCTCTTGGTCCCAGTGGTCCCTAGGGATGAGCTCCTTGCATTTCTTGACCATGACTACACCCACAGGTCCACCAGCAAGGTACATCTAGCCTTGGACTGCTGGGGAGATTTTGACAGTTTCCTCCCCACTGCAAGGGTGCTGGTGGGGGAAGGCAAGAGGCCCAAAATCTGCAATGCCTGGATCTAAAGGCAGGCCCACAGTTTCATAATTGCCCTCCATGCGTATGGGAGGGTGCTACGCAAACCAGCGGGCCCCACACCGGGTGTTGAAATGTGTGAGGCCCCTTCTGGCCCCAGCCATGAGCTCATTTAAGATCACAACCCTCAATGTCCACAGCTGCAGGAAGCGTCTGTGGAGGTGCTGGGTTCTCTCTTTCCTCTGAGGCACGGACTACAGGGTGGTAGTGAAGGCCATCTTGGTGCGTCTGCGGTCTGTGCTGACGGACATAATCCATCCTGACTAGATGTACATGGTGCCCAGGCATTCCATCTTTGACAACCTGTACCTGGTTTGGGACTTCCTGGAGCTAGCGCACTGGGAGGACCTGTCTTTCACCCTCCTATCCCTGCACCAGGAGAAGGCATTTGACAGAGTGGATCATGGGTACCTCACAGGCATGCTGTAGGCCTTTGGCTTCAGGCCCTGCTTTATGCAAGCTCTCCAGGTGCTGTACACCTCTGCAAAGTGTTTGGTCAAGCTCAGCTGGCCCCTGACAGAGCCCATCCCATTCAGGAGATGGGTGCATCAAGGCTGCCTGCTGTCAGGCTACCTGTACACCTTGGCCCTGGAGCCCTTCCTCATCCTCCTGTGGAAGCGGGTGGTGGGACTGATGCTCTGGGAGCTGGCAGTGTGGTTGGTCCTGTCAGCGTATGTTGACAACATACTCCTCATGGTCCAGGACTCGGGTGACCTGGTGCAGGTGGAGGCCTGCCAGGCATTGTACTCAGTGGCCTCCTCTGCCCAGGTCAACTGGGTCAAGAGCTTTGGCCTGGTGGTGGGTGACAGGTGGCAGGTGGGCTCACTCCTACCTGCCTCTGTGGGATCCACTGGAGCATGGGCTCCCTGCTCTGCTTGGGGATCTACCTGTCCCCCTCAGACCCCTCCCCGCTGGAGAACTGGTACCAGCTGGAGGCAAGGGTGGTGGAGCAGCTAGAGGCATGGGCAGGGCTCCTGAGATGTCTCTCCCAGCATGGGAGAGAACTGGTGCAAACCAGCTGGTCCTGTCCATGCTCTGGCATTGCTTACACACCCTGCCTGTGCTTCCCAAGGTCCTGGCAGGACTCCAGAGATGGGCACTGGAGTTTTGCTGGCCAGGACGGCACTGAGTTGCTGCAGAGGTCCTGAGCCTCCCTTTGCAGGAAGGTGGCCAGGGCCTGGTTTGCCTGCACAGCCAGGTCTTGGCTTTCCACCTTCAGGTCCTGCAGCAACTGCTACATGGTGTCAGTAGCCATGCAGCATGGGACCACCTGCGACGCACTTTCTTCTGCCACTTCCAGGGGCTCTGATACAACTGGCAGCTCCTCAGCCTGTGGGGCTTCTCTCTGCAGGACCTGTGAATGCTGTTAGATTTCTACCAGGACCTCCTCTGAACATGGAGGCTGGTATCCACCTCCAGGTCCCCTGCAACAGTTGCCCAGGGTGCCAACCTGCTCATCAAGCCCCTCCTTTGGAAACCTCAGGTGGAGGTTCGAATAGCAGAGGCACCCCAGTTGCAACAGAGGTTGATCCTGGCTGGTGTCATCGGTATTGGAGACCTCCTGGACTACGATAGGTGGGAGTGGGTGGACTCTGCTGTGCTGGCCCAGCACATGCAACCTGCCACCTGGTCCAGGAGGTGAAATCTGCCCTACCTCCCGACGCCCTTGCCTTTGTTGACCAGGTCCTGTGTGGTGGCAGTCTCTGCCCTGCCATTGTCTTCCAGCCCACCAGAGTTTGTTGTGGGGCTGGCACCTTGCCCATCCTCATGGTACTCCCTGCATCTGAGCCAGCTGGAGGACACCAGACCATTCCACTTTTCCACCATCCATCACTGCCACCTCTACATGCTCATGTACTGCACTGTCCATCATGCTGCCCTTGCGTCCCACCCAGATGCCAGGTGGTGGGACCTGCTTGGTGAGGGCATGGCTGGGGCACTCCAGTGGCTGAGTCTGTACTCCAGCCTCATCCCATGAGTTGCTGGGGACCTCAGCTGGAGGATCCTCCATGAAGCCATCACCGTGGGTGGTGTATGCTGTGAGCCTTACGGACACCCCCATCTCCTGCCTCTTCTGCAGGCAGAGGGAGACCCCGGCACACATGACCTTCAAATGCTCCAGGCTGCAGCCACTCTATCTTGAGGTTATAGTATGGAATTTCACCCCCAACCTTTCTGGTTTTGGTCACCCAATCTGCAGCTCCACCAAGTCCTGGGACCTCCTGGTCAACCTTCTCCTGGCCCTGTACTTGACCAGGAAGGAGGCTGTGGCTGGGAAGGTGCCCGGAAACTGTGAGGCTGCTTTCCTCTCATTTGTCCAGGCACGTTTATGGGCAGAGCACCAGTGAATGGCATCCACCAGCTCCTTGGATGCCTTTGAGGGCTGTTGGGTGTGGCCTGGGGGGCTCTGCTCAGTGTCCCCCTCAGGTGCACTTATTTTCACATTTTGACCCTTTGACTCACACAACACTCCTATCTTGTTGTTTACATTAGTTGTCCCAAGTATTTTGTTTTAACCTTCACCCACTAGCCCCCATAAAATAGGGGCTACGCATTAGCTGGGTGGGCCTTAGGGCCCATGCTATTTTGAATGTTACAAATAGATAAGTGCCAGCTTGCCTCACTAGCAGGAATTCTGGTGTTCCCTATTTAAAAATTGAAAAATCCCAGATAAAAAAACCTCAAAGTCACTCTGTAAAATACCCCAAAGTCCATGTTTCTCCACAATTAAAACAAAAGACCACTATATAGTGAGAGAGAGACTGAGACAGCGATCAGTTGGGCAATGTTTTATTGATATATCTACAGTGTTAAAGTAATTTGGAAGCCTACCAGTGTCTCTATCATCATAATAAAATGACTTCTAAATACCTATATGTTTTGCTGTTTGCCTTTGGTTTTCTTATCATACAATAGTTAGAGTTCCTTCTGACCCTTTCACTAGCCAGGATGTGGGGACAGCTACCCCTGCAGCCACAGCTCCTGCCAGCAGGTCTCATCCTGTCTTGCAGCT
>NW_017728992.1:144051961-144062622 GCF_001723915.1 Gavialis gangeticus
CTACCCCTGCAGCCACAGCTCCTGCCAGCAGGTCTCATCCTGTTTGGCAGCTGGGCATGCAAGGTGTGTGCTGGTGGGATGTGGGGTTTGTAGAAGGGGGGGGAAAGAGGGGTGGGGGGATGTGTGTGGCTGTGAAGGGATGTGGGGTGCCGTGGGGTGTGTGGGTAGGTGTTTGCAGATCATGGGGGGACTGTGGTGGGGGGCTGCTCAGGAGAGGTGGTTCCCCTTCCCCCCACAGGGTGCAGACCCCCTGCACAGCTCATGGACTGCCCCCCTCCACAAGAACCAAAGCTCCAACAGGAGCTACATGGCCCCCACAGGACCCACCACCCCCACAGGGCCCATGTGCCACGCCCCCGCTTGCTCCCCCAGCCCTCCAGATTGCTGCTTCACCTGGCCCCAGCCTCCCAGTGCTTTCTTTTCCCCCCCAAACCCCACAGTCACCACAGTAGAAGCATCTTTTAGGGTAACTGGGGACTCCTGGCTGGTAAGTAAGGGGTGGGTGGGAGCTGGAAGAGAGAAGAGACCATGGGGACTGGCCCCATCCCTTGCCTGCCCCCTGATCTCCTCCCCATTGCTGCCCCACCCAGCCCCAGCCTCCCAGCAATTAAAAAAAAAAAATCCCCACACACATTGACAGTAGCAGCTGCCCTCAGGGTCACAGGGAACTCCTGGCACAGCCCTCACACAGCATAGGGCAGTAGGGCTCAGTCCCGGCTGCATGGCACCTGCACTGCTACTGCCCCATTGTGCAGCCTAGGTTGACAGAGCACTGTTCAGCTCCACCCACTGTCAGGCAGCTGGATACCAGTGTTCCCTCTGAGCTGCGCATGTGCATAGCTGCACATGTGTGCGGTTGTGCACAAGTAAATATCTTGCCACGCACAATCTTTTTAAGACTGTGCACCCACCCGGAGAGAAGCTGGGTGCAGAGTGTGGTGGAGGCACTGGGACTGGTATGAGGCACTTACCAAAGGTAAGCTCCTCACTCCTCATGCAAGGCAGGCAGCAGCTCGTCCCTGGTGATGGGGATGGGGGCTGGGGACTGACATGTGCTCTGCCTGCTCAAGGGAACTCCTCCACGGGCTCTGCTGACTCCAGGGAAACTACTCTGCTCCCCTGCATCACCTCAGGGAGCAAGGAGGCATATAGCATCAGGGCTGGGGATTGGAGCAGTTCCCCAGAGCCAGCGGAGCCCATGCCAGCCCCCATCCCCACTTTGCCTCACCTCGGGGAGGAGCTGGTGCCTGCCCCGCGTGAGGCTCTGCCAGAGCCTGCGGAGCAGTTCCCCAGAGATGGCAGAGCCTCACGTAAGGCAGTCAGCAGCTGCTCCCCAAGGTGAGCCAAGGAAGGGATGGAGGATGGGGACTGGCACGGGCTCCACTGGCTCTGGGGAAATGCTCCACTCCCCAGTCTTGATGCCATGTGCCTCCTTGCTCCCTGAGGCAATGTGAGGGAGTGGATTAATTCCCCAGAGCAGGTAGAGCACACGGAATAGTTCCCTGGAGCTGGTGTCTCCTGTGGAGCAGTTTCCCAGAGCCAGCAGAGCCTGCGCCAGCCCCCAGCCCCAGCCCTGTCCCTGTCACCATCCCTGCCCCTGCCTCACCTTGCCTTGCCTTGGGGAGGAGGTGCTACCTGCCCTGCATGAGGAGTGAGGAGCTTACCTTCATATGGTGGCCAAACCCTGCCCATCCCACCTAGACACTTATTTTGGGACATGTACCAGAGGACCGTGCTGTGCTGAAAGGGAGGTGGGACCAAAGCGGCGTGCTCATGGACTGCTAGTCCTTAGAGGGAACATTGCTGTAGACACTGCAGCTGTCACCCGGAGCCCAACACTGCTCAGCCCGAGCCACCTCAGCTGCCTGACAGCAAGCGGAAAGGCACAGCACCCTGCCCACCCAGGCCTCACCCATGTAATGGGGCAGTGGCAGTGCAGGTGCCAGGTGGCCAGGGCCAGTCCCTGCTGCCCCCCCCACCCCAAGCTGTGCGGAAGGGCTCTGCCCTGAAGCTCCAGTGCCCCAAACAGCAGCTGCTACTGCCATTAAGTGCAGGGCTTTTAAAATTATTATTGTTGCTGGGATTCTGGGGGCTGGGTACAGCAGCAATTGGGGGGTTTGGGGGTAGGCAGGAGATTGGGCTGGGTGGGGCAGTGATCAGGGAGACTCAAGGGGCAGGTGAGGGATGGGACCAAGCGGGGTCCCCTCCCCCCTTCTCCAGCTCCCTACCCCTACTTACTGGCACCAAGCCTGCGTCCAGCTCTCTGTCGCTGGCACACTGGCTGCCCTGAACAGGCAGGCAGTATGCTTCAGCACCGGAGCAAGGGCCAATCATAGAGATGCCCTGGCTGGCTACCAGACCATCACTGTGGAGGACCTGAGCCTCAGATTACTTCAGGGCATGGTCCTGGACCATGCCCTGCCCTGTTTTTTCCCCCAGGGTAGTTTTTTGACCTGTGGATATCCAGGGGTCTAATTTTGCACCTGGGCTGTAAATTTGCAGCATGGGGAATGCTTTTTCTTTCCTGCACGTGCCTCTTGTAGCATCTCAAAGGGCTTTGAGATGCTGCAAGAGGCATGTGTGTGCTCATCTGGATGCACCCTGACTGTCTCAAAGTTACACCACTTCAGATGAGGGTTATCTCTGAACTGTGCTACCTAGCTCATGTCAGAATAACTTCCCTCTGCTCTGCAGACATAATATAAGCAATCTGCAGTCCTCCAGCATCCAAGGATGCACTGCTTCCATCACCCTCCCCCCTCAGAGCTCCTGCTTGTCAACCTTTTAGCAGTAAGTTAGAGTTGTGCAGGCAAAAACAGTATTAACCCATAAAGTGTGACTGTTCACAACATGTTCTAACTTCTACACTGTTTAATATTTTACATATTTAGTATGGTCAAAGTATAATGTGCAACTTTACCCTAAGTTAGCATGTTGAATGGGGAACCCCTAAACTGAGGAACAAGAAATTCTGATACTAGAGTTAAGTCTTAGGATGTTAGCCCATGTTCACTTGCAATAGTTTTAAATCATTGGATTGGTGTGATATATTAAAATTGGTATGTGTTAGGGTATGTGTTGCAAGTGTCACTTGTTCCTTTGCAACGGTTGCAAGTACTATTTGAAAAAAAATCATTTGGTTCAGGCCTACTTTGTGCAATGAGGTTTCAGCAAACAGTAGTCCATAAGCAACTATATTGACCATTTGTCCTTTTCTAATATATGTAGGCAATCAATAACAATTAATGATAAAGTCATTCTTCTAATAACAGTGCAGCCACTTTAATTATAAGGAATATGTGAGTAAAGGGTGTACACTGAAAGCTAGCAAATTCTAGCATGTATGCCACTTTCCCTAGGGTTAATCCAGTATGTCTTATAATGATGGAGTAATGCCAAAGGAGAAGAGGAAATAAATTATTTGAATACGTTAAACGGCTTGCTCCTTCCACAGTCCACTAAAGTGTATCTGTTTCTCTTGTTTTTTCCACCCTTGTTTAACAAAGAGCCCATTTTAGAATATAGCTCTTCCAATACCAAGGTAAAGAACTTACAATAATAGATCAAAAACGTGAATTGTTCAGGAAGAAGGATCACCTGTCTGGAACAGAACGGCAGCTTTCTGTACTCTGGATTACTTCTTCACGCTTGTCCTTAGGCAAAGTTGACTGCCAGTTTACATCTATTTTCTTCATAATGTTCTATGATTGATCAGAGTATTTGCTGTGCATCTTATTTACATATCCTCTTTTATTTGAGCTTGCCACTGCTTCTGGACCTTCCTCTTGAACTATAACTTGATATTCTTAAGTAATGATTGAATATGGAGATACGATATTTTGGCAGACTTTTGGAGGATCTGTCTGTATGGGCTGTTTCCTTTAGTGATGAGGAATATCAAAATGTCTGTGGTTCAGAGACAAATGTGAAATATCTGGCCTACCAAAATTATCCAATTAGTTGCACTCATCTTCTCTTCTAACAGAGGGCTGATCAACTGATCATATATGAGAATGCCTCCTGCTAATATACATGGGTAATTTATGCAAAGCTCTTTTGCATTTATCATTTATGGGAAAAGACTTGAAGCCTTAAAGCTAGAATAATGTATATTAAAACCATGTTCTTTATCATTTGGACTCACTATGTGTCTGTCTAGCTTCTTTTTTCAATGAAACAACACTATTTCATGTGACCTGGTATCTAGATTCTACAAATTAGGAGTTAAAGGTTGTTTTACAGAGACAGTGACCTTCTATATATGATGTCAGCAATTAGGCCTCTCAGACTAATTGACTAGACTTACCTCCCTCCCCTGTCTGGGGTGCGGGAAGCTGTATCCTGGGCAAGTCTTATGCTTATGTTTAACTCCAGTTGAAAGAAACCTTCATTATGTCTTCTTACTAACAATGGTTTTATGGGTTCTTCTCCTTGATTTAAGTAACAACTGCAGCAAGTCCTGCAGGTATGGGAAAGAAAGTAGCTTTCCACTAAAGGTCGAAGAGCAGAGAATGTTTATAAATTATTCCAACTCAGCTGGGAGTTGTCACCAACTGGGAGAGTTCAAATCTTTGGCAAACAGTTCACAGCAGCTCTGGTTCTAAGTCACTTCAAAAATAGAAATCTAGAAACACAGCCTCGACATATGGGGTTCAGAATCAAGTAAGCAGTAAGCAGTGAATAAATGGAATAAAAGCCATAATGGGTCAGTGCACCTAGATTTAGTTCAGAATTGACTTTCACTAGCAGTGCATCAGTGCAAAAGCAAGACTCAGATAGCAATGAAGTTTAATTTACAGGGAGAGGAGATATTATCAAATTAACATTTGTTATGCTCACAAAAGCAGAATTCTCAAGCAGGAGGCAATTAAGGAAGAAGCTTTACAAGGTTTAGGGGAAAGAGTTAAACAAAGATGGGAAAATTGTTCCAAGAAAACAGGAAGCATTCAGCCTTGCAAAATATTTTTGATTGCAATAATGATAAGTACACTGCATGTGTCTATTTCCTTTCCCTCCTGTCATACATCAGTGGGACTCTACTCTTTTCATAAAATCCTTAGCAGATTTTATATGAGAGTCTGTAGGGATATACAGGAGAGAGAGGTAAATAAACACCATCAAGTGTTATGCGTGTATCTTATCTCCAGCTTAACATACCATTTGAATTGATTTCCCTTTTCAGAAAAAAAGCAGTAACCACTGGATAATCCAGCCCTCTTTTCCGTATTTCCAGGAATCTACATTACATCTGAAACATTTTTTAAATTTCTTAAAATATTTATTAAATTAAATAATTGGTGTCTTGGAAATGTTAAGAAAGAGCACTAGAAGTGTTGTTTTTTCTGTCTAAAATGAGGTTAAAAGAGACTGGAAGCCCCTAAACATTGTCATCATGGGGGACCGTATTGGGAATTATCTTTTCCAAATTCAACGGTTCTGGAGATAACACCTCAGCATACAGAACAGCAGTCTTTAGTTTTGCATCCTCCATGGGTGGTTTCAAAATCATGGCAGTGGGAGGGTGACCACACTCTCTTTGGCGGTGTGGTGCATGCACAGTGAAGACAGCTCATTGTGCATAAATTATACACCCAAAAGGGGATATATCTGTAACCTCTTGATCTGATACTGAACTGAGGTCACCGGGCTCATTAGCATGTCTGCACGGCTCCTGCTGGGAATACCACATGTGCCATGAAGTGTATGGGTTCACCAACTGGTCAGTAAAAGTTTTGTCCAGATTCCCTGTTTTCAAGCAGCTTCAGAACCTGCTGCTGCCCTCTTTCCTCCTCCTTCTCCAAATTCAGCAGCAGTGGAAAGGAGAAGAGGGCATGAGCAGCAGCAGTGGGGACCCTCTGGAGCTGGGTGAAACCTGGGACCACTCCCCTGTCCTTCCCCCTGCTACTGAATACAGTGATGGGGAGGTGGGATGGGGCGGAGAGTGAACAGCAGGAGGCTCTCGAAGGGAATCATGTGGAGCTCCCAGAAGGAGTTCCTCTGATATGCCAGTGAGCTCTGAGAGCACACTGCACATGCTGCGCACAGCCAAAGGTGGGGGGGAGGAGTAAGCATGCTACTGCATCCTATTTAGAGTCACCCCTGAAAACCCCCCACCCTTTAACGTCTGTGAACCAGATTTTTTTAAAGAGTTTCTGCATACCTAACTCTGCAAGTGGAGAAAAACTGTTGTAATAATAAACCTATAGCACAAATTCGTTGAAAGCCCCTTCTAAATAGTCATATGTCAGATATCCATTTGCCTGTTCCCCTGATTTGGGGCCAGGTATGGTAAGTGCATATGCAAACACTGGTGCTCATTTCCTGTTGATATTTTCTCCTGGCTGTTGTTTTTATATGTTTAAAGGTAGCTACTGCTGCTTGATTCTATTTTACCAGAACACAGTAGCCCTAAACTCTATTTAAAAGCCCTCTAGCAGGACCCAGTTCCTGCAACAGCTCCTGGTCCAGTTCCACTCCAAGTTCTACCAGTACCAGGGATTAGGGTAAAGGCCAGCCCTGCCTCTCAGCACAGAAAAACATGCAAGACTTGCCATGTATCACCTGTTCCATGATAATTAACTCTCTTTTATGCCTTAGCAAGTAGAAGTAGAACAGGCACATGGGTAGTAATCTTGCAGTGATACACAGTAAACCCTGTCCATGCTAAACTCATAGCTTGTTTGTCCAAGCCCTCACTGATTTTCCAGCTGCTAAAATGGCTACTATGGGGAAAAAAGGGGCCCAGAGTCTAGGAGGTACAGAGTCATGGAGTAACAGACTGGATGACAGCCACCTTTGCAAACACACTTTAAAGCTGCACCAAGCAAAGAATAAACAAAGAACAGATCTCAGGATTTGGTTCACAGTAATTATTACCTTCTGAGTTTAATCATAAACAAAATGTCATCACCACCTTTGGTTTACAATCACAGATACCTTGTGGAAGACACTTTGGCAGGAAGATGGACCTAAATTCTCATGTAGCCAGCTGTTCAGATAATAAAACTTACCTTCATTTATAGAATAATTTAAAACTGAAAATGATGGACAGTTATTAAATGAACAAAAATGCTACCAATATACAGTATATGCATTTTCCTAGCAGGATGTAGGTTCCCTTGCAGATATTTAGCTGTTCACTCACTCAAGCAGTTTCCGATTAAGCTATGAAACACAGAGAATAACACAGATTTTCTGGAAGCATAAGGAATGAATCATCAGGGTATCCTAGTAATATCAAAAATGCCCCAAACAGAATAAGTATAGGAGATTGTGCAATATAAACCCCATTTGTTTTTGCAGTTGTTGCTAAGGAACTAGAACAAAGAAAAGAAATATGCTCATGCTCACTCCCTCTCCCTCTCACATACACATAGACATTCTGATTTAAAGAAGCAAAAAATATATATAATTCACCATTTGGAAAGAAAAAGCAAATGAAATGTTAGTAACAAGAAATGAAAGATGGAGAATTCCATGTGGCAACATTCTAGCTGCAAACCAAGGTCTATGATTCCTTCTTTAATATCAATTTGAGAAAAAAAATATAATTTTCATTTATAACTACCTGAGAGAAAAGAATAAAGATTTTATGTGTGTTCTGTTAATCAGCCACAACTGGAAGACAAGGAAATAGGTAGGGAAAAATTAATTAGTATATTAATGCTTAACACAATTAAATACAAGTCAGTGATTGGAATGACTAGACTCTGCTGTAATATTACTGTTAATAATAATTATATCATTATAGCTGTGATATAATAACATAATTATAGTGCTATAATAATGATCTCTTTATCTAGGTTCACTACAGTAATACCTCTGCCTCTGATTTTTGGAATCCAAATCAGTCCACATGAGATATCGTTCATCTTTTACATGAACTGCAGGCCCAGAGAAGAAAGTATACTCTTGGCGACTGCCAAGAAATGGTAGGAACCTCTTTCAGTTATAAGTACTTACCTGCTCAGGTGTTATCTCCAGATACAAATTACAATGTGGTTTTCCTACACAAAATTAACATTTTTTTTCCATAAAAACAAGATTTATTTTGAAGACAGAATAAAATGGATGGACACCAAGCACCCAATGAAAAGGTGACAATGACCGATTGCTTCCCAGTCAGGAATCTTCTCAAATGAAGATTCAGAACTTGATGAGTAACTTCACACAGTTATAAGAATACATTTTCCAGTGACCCCTCTGGATCTCATTGATAGGCTCTCTTTTAGACTGTGAGTGTAAACATACAACATGATTACTACAGAGTAATTTATCCAGTGTTTTACTTCATAGTGGGAGTGTCTACACATCACCTTATGGTGGCATTGTTACTGCACATTGCGGGTGGTTACTGTGCAATATGGGCAGTTACTGCACCGTGTTTTAGTGCTTCCATACTGCACCGTGCTTGAGGTACACAGTTAGTTTTAGCCACTACTTTGTTGTAGTCACACACTAAAATGGGGGAGTGCACCACTACATTAAAGTAGGTGCTAGTCATGTGTAGACTCACATGATCACTATGTCACTGTTGTGTATTGTATGGCACTGTAGTGTGTCACTACAGCAACATAGGGTGACATGTAGATGCACCTAATAATAAGCAGACATGCAGCCAGCTCGTCCAGGCTTGCTGCCCAAGTAGGTCTCCTGTATTACTAGTAGGTGGTGAGAATATGGTTTGCATGGTGAAAACTGACTACATCAAGACACAAGATTGCTCCATTTTAAGTCACTCATAGGTAAGGTTACTTCAGTTTTTCTTGTTGTTGTTGTTTTAAATAGGGTAACTTTAGCTTGGAAAAAAAAGACTTATTCTGTAGCAAGGATGTGCATTGTTTACTACTTTTACCAGGAAGTTAAGTCCATTTACTACCTACTAAGCATTTTACATGCCCATACCCTGTCTTTCACTGTCCCTTGTGATTCTTAGCTGCAGGCTTATTAAACTTTTCTCTGATATATCTTGGACAGAGTATTTCCCTCCCTCTCAAGTCTCTTTTCTTTGCTGAGTGGACTTCCAGTGTGGGCAATTAAGTGACTGGGATTGTTGTATTTAATGGTTCCTATTCATAGTCTGGATAGTAATATCTACACAGTAGAGAAGGGAACTAATTTACTGCATGCTATTAAGAAAGCTTGTTTGTGAGAACTGAGATATATCCTAATGTCTAAAGATGTTATAGACACACTTATTTCTATGGGGCACAGAAATTCCTGGTGGCTCAAATGTAAATATACAATTAATAAAGTGACTCATACCATCAAATTGTCACACAGGGGTTCTAAAAGTTGCCATTTGCTGTTAGATGACAAAATAAACAATACAATATTACATATTTTGCAGATAACTATCTGTTTTGCCACATGTTAAGTATACTGTTGAGGAGACAATATAGCAAACACCTGGTAGCAGTTTGGAAACCTAAAGCTATGAATGCCCTCTCAATGCCAAAAAAATGCAGAGAGAGAGAGAGGCTCTTATCTAAAATCATATCGCATCTTTCCCATTAACAGAATGTTCATCCTCAATGCATTAACTCCAACAAGTAGCACGGGGTCAGAGGAGAGGCACACTGAAGTGCTCTGGGTTAGAATACAAGGAACTCGAGGGGAAAGAGACATAATGGTGGGGGTCGACTACAGATCACCCAACCAAGGGGAAGAGCTAGACTGGCAATTCTTAAGTCAGCTCACAGAGGTAGTTAGGTCAAAGGACGTGGTCATCATGGGTGACCTGAACTTTCCAGACATCTGCTGGGAAGAGCAGTCAAACAGGTGTGACTGCTCATGTAGGTTCTGAGCCAAGATACAGGACCTCCATCTAACCCAGGAGGTCCATAGACCCACCAGACGCCTTGTTGGATCTGGTCATGGCCATAGGCAATGACCTGGTGAGGGGTCTATGGGTGCTTGACCACCTGGGTGACAGTGATCATCGCCTGCTGGAATTCACCATCCAGTGCAAGGTGGTAAAGGCCTGCAGCAAGGCAGCAGCCCTGGACCTCAGAAGGGTGGATTTCAATGAGGTAAGGAGAATAGTCAGGGAGGCAATGAGGTCCCAGAGGGGAGGGAAGTCGGGTGTCCAGAAAGAGTGGTCACCCGACAATGCTCCAAGACCAAAGGGAGGTTATCTTAATGTGGATCAAAGGGAGCAAGAGGGTGTAAAAGCCCCCATGGCTCACCAAAAGCATATGGGAATGTCTCCTAGCTAAAAAGGAGGTGTACACCCAATGGAAGGGAGGGGCCTTCACCAGGGAGGAGTATACCTTGGTTGCTTGGGGCTTTAGGGGGGTGGTCAGGAAGGCCAAAGTGGAGATGGAACTTGGACTAGCTACCCAGATCAAGGACAACAAGAAGTCCTTTTTTAAATACATAGGGGGTAAAAAGGTACTGGGTAACGTGGGGCCTCTTCAGGACATGCTACAAAATCTGGTCATCACACCAGACAGCAAAGCTAACCTATTTAACAATTCCTTTGCCTCCATTTTTCTGAGCAGGGACTGGGTCCCCCCCCTCCCCACTAGGACCCCGGTAGGCCCCAGGGGAGGCACACCCAAGCCTAGGGTCAGTGAGGATCTAGTCAGGGAATTTCTGGAGGGACTGGATGTATTTAAATCAGCTGGTCCTGATGATCTCCACCCCAGAGTGCTGATGGA
>NW_017728992.1:144067622-144068492 GCF_001723915.1 Gavialis gangeticus
GCAGGACCCCTGGCATGGCTTTGCAAGTACTCATGGTGATCTCGCAAGGTGCCAGAGGATTGGAAAAGGGCCAATGTACCCATTTTCAAAAAAGGGAGGAAGGAGGACCCAGGAAACTATAGGCCAGTTAGTCTTACCTTGATCCTGGGTAAGCTTTTTGAGAGAATTATACTGGCGCATGTCCGTGAGGGGCCAGAAGGGGAGATTAAGCTTGGGGCAACCAACATGCGTTCATTAGAGGCAGATCCTGTCAGACAAACCTGGTGGCCTTCTATGACCAGGTCACAAAATCCTTAGATGCAGGGATAGCAGTGGACATAGTCTTTCTGGACTTTAGGAAGGCAGTCACTGTCTCTCACCCCGTTTTCATTAAAAAACTAGGTGACTGTGGCATCGACACCTACACAGTCAAATGGGTCACTAGTTGGCTGAAGGGCTGCACCCAGAGAGTGGTGGTGGATGGGACATTTTTGACCTGGAGGGATGTGGGCAGTAGGGTTCCGCATGTCTCAGTCCTCGGGCTCGCACTGTTCAACATCTTCATCAGCAACGTGGATGGGGGTGTAAAAAGCACCCTGTTCAAATTTGCAGATAACACTAAGATGTGGGGAGAAGTGGGCATGCTAGAAGGGAGGAATAGGCTGTAATCAGACCTAGACAGGTTACAGGGGTGGGCAGATGAGAACAAGATGGGTTTCAACTTTGACAAGTGCAAGGTACTGCAGCTGGGGAGGAAGAACCAGCAGCATACCTACAGGCTGGGGAAATCTCTTCTTGTCAGTGCAGAGGCAGAAAAGGATCTTGGAGTCATTATTGATGCCAAAATTAACATGGGCCGACAGTGTGGGGAAGCAGTCAGGAAGGCCAACC
>NW_017728992.1:144068947-144071733 GCF_001723915.1 Gavialis gangeticus
CCAGTACTCTTTCCTGTCATGGCAGGGGGTCGGACTGGATGATCTACTCAGGTCCCTTCCGACCCTAGAAACTATGAAACTATGCTTCCTATTATTCAGATTGCCTAGTGTGATAATGTAGGTATTCCCGGAGGCCAAACTTCATTTTGTGCTCTTTCACTTTAGAGCTACTAAAGGGAACACTAGTTAACTGCTTCATTCAAGCTGACTTCTTAAGTAATGCTGAGAAAGGTAAAAGAAAAAAGAAATACTGGATTATTTACAAACTCAATCCTTTATGGCTTTCAGGTGCATTTATTTCATGGGATAAAAGTACAAGTAACAAAAACAAATGTGATGGTCAAAGAGATTTTCCTTTAATAATATTTTATGATGTAGAAACAGAAACAAATGCCTAAATGTGAAATTAGAGGGGATTGGGCTGTCACATATAAAACATGTCTGTTCTGTGAAAGAAAAAAAGACACAAATTTTGTAAGCACAGGATTGCAGGGTTTTTTATACATTATTCATGTTCTGCTTACAGAGATCTGCAGAAGTCTTTCTTTTGCTGCCATTTCACACATGAAGACAGACTCACAATTTCTCATTTCACATCCAGCCTGTGACTTCTCAGGTCATATACTTTCCTGATTTTCTGTACCATATTTCCTTCTGGGCAGAACATCAGTTTCTTATCTTGCCCAACAAGAAACATATGTTGCAGTCACACATCAGAGAGTATAAAATAGCATACCTTCTTTGGTGGCATATCTACTTCATTGTTTCCAGCAGGTGGAGTGGCTTCAAACTTCAAAGAATGGAACAAGAGGCTATTTACATTCCAGTTGAGGCATATAGCTGCCTTGTTTCCCCAGGCAATGTGTAAAACCAGAAAACAACTTTAATAATTAACTTTGTTCAAGCAATTGTAATTTCCAGCTTGGACAGTTCCTGATGAATAATGATCAAGTGAGTTAAGGCCTCAGGTGAGTTAAGTGCCTAAACCCCTACAGTTAGCTTTGAATCCTTGTTAAAACACAAAGCTATTAAGACACTTTTAAATACTGTAACACTGACAGTTGAAAGTGATACATGAATAAGATGTCTAACCTAGTGTGTTTGTTAGTTTTTTTACATAGTGTTTTTCATTTTGAAACTGGTTGCTATTTCTCTAGAATTATGAGATATACTGCATTAAATTCCCTGAACACTTCTGGTGGAAAAAGGTAGGCAAGAAGTTAAGTATTTCCATTATTAGTCAAAATAGCTAAATGCAGTATCTGAGGGGGGCAGTTTTCGAGAATCAAACAACAGAGATTGATGTTTTTGTCTACATTTTGAAATGATCCTCTAGAATTTAATTGGGGATTATCCTTGCTAGAGAATTTGATAAGATCGTCATGAACAAGTGAGTAAAGAGCTAGAGAAAGAAGATCGCTGTCTATTCAATACTATAGGTAAGTATAATGATTTCTATGGAATCCTACAAAACTCTTTGCTTTTTGTTAAATTCTATAGAAACTCTTTATGGGGGATACTTGGAATATAATCTTGATCAAAGACTTGTCATCCCTTCCATCAGTCTTTTTCTTGTTGTGGGTTGTAAGGATGTTGGTATTAGTAGCCCTGAGCTATAGTTTGACAGCAATGTTCTTTAAAGTGTTAGTGGTTAGAGGTTCTGAGGTTTATAGAATCACAGTGAAACAATTTTTTTTACCCATTTTATTGCAACATTTGGGATTATATTAGCTGACTATTGTAGCTCTGATTAAGCAAAGCACTTCAGCATAGCTTTAAACCTGAAGATAGTCTCTTTGGTGAAGTGCAGACAGTCAAAAAGACCGAGACTGAATCAATTCACTCTTTGCAGGTTAGTCTAAATTGCAGAAATTAAACTGAGAAGCAAGTGAACAGACATTCACTTTTTATTCAGAAAATGCAGCCACATGCCTGCAGTGGCTCAGGCCAGAAGCCAGGGGGTGCTAAAGCATGCATCCCAGCCTTGCCAACTACTGCCAAAGGGAAAGGACTGAAGCTCCCCTCCCTGATTGAGCACAGGCAGTGTGGCCAAGCCCCAGCCCTGGGCTAGCACTTGGAGGGTGGGGGGGTTTAAATCCTCTCCCTGGCCAGGTCTGTCTGGGCAGGGGGGAAACAATTGCCAGGTTTCTGCCCCCCTTGCCCCTAATCCTTGCTTGGGGGGAAGGGGGGAGGGCAGCTCCTACCAGGTTAAGGAGGGGGTAGGTGAGGAAAAAGGTAGTGGCATTGAATTCAAAAAAAGCTTGAACAAGAATAGTTCTTTCTCTGAAGCAAGCATGTACTGAACACAGCAATTTGCGACCTTGAGCATACAACAAAGAACAACCAAAAATCTTTGCATAAAGCATGGGCTCAGTAACACATGAGGAGTCTCTTGGACATTTGCTTTTTTATCTCTACTCTGTATAATGGCAGATGGAAGAAAGAAGCTTGCAGAGCTGGCAGTAAAATGCATTTTGGGATATACAAACATCACTGAAATAATAGGACTGCTTTTTACAAACTGTGAACATCTCCATTGACTAGATGGGTTTTCCATTGGTTTACTAACAGAATTACATGGTTCAAAATTTGCATTATGAACACAGCTCAGCAGAAGTTGGAGTTGCATGCCATGTCAGCCTTATAATGCTCACAATGTCACCATGCAGATAATCGGTACACGTATTTCATGGGATAAACTGCAGACACATATAGTTTCATAGTTTTATAGTAGCTAGGGTCAGGAGGGACCTGAACAGACCATCTAGCCTGACCCCCTGCCACAG
>NW_017728992.1:144071984-144083971 GCF_001723915.1 Gavialis gangeticus
TCTCCTCATAGGGCCTGTCCTGCTGCCCTCTCACCAAGTGGGTGGCCCTCCTCTGAACCCTCTCCAGGCTGGCCACATCCCTCTTGAAGTGTGGCACCCAGTACTGGAGGCAGTACTCCAACTGCGGCCTGACCAAAGTCGCATAGAGGGGAAGATCACCACTCTGGACCGGCTTGAGATGCATCTTTGGATGCATGACAAGGTATGGCTGGCCTTGCTGGCTGTGGTCTGGCATCGGCGGATCGTGTTCATCTTGGAGTCAATAATGACTCCAAATTCCCGTTCTGCCTCTGCTTTCAAGAGGGGAACTCCCCAGCCTGTATGTATGCTGTGGATTCCTTCTCCCAAGGTGCAGCACCCTGTATTTGTCTACGTTGAACCTCATCCTATTCTCATCTGCCCACTTTTGTAGTCTGTCTAAATCTATTTGCAGCCTCTCTCTCCCTTCAAGTGTGTCCACTTCACCCCATATCTTAGTGTCATCAGCAAACTTGGACAGCGTGCTTTCCACCCCCTCGTCCAAGTCGCTGTTGAAGATGTTAAACAGTGCGAGCCCAAGGACCGAGCCCTGGGGTACCCCACTGCTCACATCTCACCAGGTTGAGTACAACCTGTCCACCACTACTCTCTGGGTCTGTCCCATCAGCCAATTTTTTACCCATCCAACTGTGTAGGCATCAATGCCACAGTCGCTTAAGTTATTGATGAGGATGGGGTAAGAGACAGTGTCAAAGGCCTTCTTAAAGTCTAGAAAGACTACGTCTCTACCTTCACCTTCCAAATAGCCCTCCTACACTCACGGGCTGAGGAGGAGTACTCCTCCTTGGTGATAGCTCCTCCCTTCCACTGGTTGTACACCTCCCTTTTAGTCCTCAGGCATTGCTGAATGCCAAGGGGGTTTCTGAGCACTCTTACCTGCCTTGCTTCTCTCAGGGATTGAAGTTGGACACAGAAGATGACAATGAACAGGAAAAAGGGGAGAATGTATTTTATGAAGCATTGACCACTGAGCCAGTCCCCTCATTATTCTGTCATCTGAAGAATGCAGTGAGGAAAATATATTGAAGGATTTTCTCTACCATACCAGCTTGGTTGCATTTGGTAGGAAATGTGACTGAGAGGTGGCTCAGGGCCTCAAGAGTAAGAAAGAAAATGTTCTTGACTAAATCCCTGCCCATAATAAGCTCTGGGAGATCAGGCACTGCTGTGGGAAACTTCTGGCCTGATTAGAATATTCTTGGGTTTAAATATTATGTGGTCTCATCCTATTCAGTCAGAAAATCCTGATAGTACAATATACATTAGTGAGTAGTCAGTGCCTGTGGGGTTTTGATAGAACATTAAGATACCCTATTGTAGCTTTAATTGAAATACAGTCTACTGAATAAACTCCACATCATAATGTTCAACTAACAAACAGGTTGACTGTTTTTAAAAAAGCTCTTCCATTTCTACTTCATTCCAATGTATTACAAGCTAATACCAAACAAAAAAATCAACAGAGCATTTCAGTGACAAGCAATATGCCCTCTTTCACCCACATCATACCAAAGTCTCCTGTTAAAGCACTAATTGTGCTATTGAATCATTATTTTTATTGAACTGTAACTGAGATAAACCATTACATGAAAGAGAAACTTCTGCTGATAGTGCAATTACTATATTTATAGTAACGGCTGCTTTGGAAAAACAAACATTTATTTTTTAAGTAGTCTTCTGTATTTACCCAGCTGACCTCACTGGTTTCTTATTATTTAATCAATACCTGCTTTGGATGTAATATTTGATTCCTAGTTTCTGAAATATTTTTGTGCCTATATGAAGATAAGTTGTTTTAATTTTGATAGAATTTGACATAGAACAGTGGAAAAAAACATCTGCCTTGCTTATGGGATGGAGCGAAGCAAGAAATTCACAATAATTTGTATAAATGATACAGCCTTACTCCTACTCCAATTTAAGGCACCTAAGTGCTACAAACCCTCCATGGGCAGGTGTTTAAGTGGGACTTTCTTCTTCATACAGATAGTAAATCTTACCAGCACAACCATGATTACATTTGTTCTTCTGAGTATGTTCAGAAGGGGTCCATAAATGCAATATATTCTGTGTTGTAATTCTACTCTGCCTAGTAAAGTGCATAATTCTAGGTCTCTGTAACTTTGGTCTGAGGAAAACCACACCTAGGACATGTCCAGATGAGCATGGATGTGTGTTTTGTGGTGCTGCAGACCTGTGGTGCTACACACCACACATGCAGGCATTCCCTGCACCTGCTGCCTTGTGGTGGGGGAGGGAGAGTTGACCCTGGACGATCTCAGGGTAAAATAAACCACGTGAAAAAAAGTGAGGTGGTACACATGGCAGCAGTGCGTGTCACCCAAAACTGGAGCCTGGCTGGCTGGAGCCATGCTCTGGCTGCTGGCTAAGCTTCCTGCCATGGCTGCAGCCCTGGGAGGCCCTTAGGACCCTACATAAGGCTGCCCCAGCCTCCTGAACGCCACCCAGGGTAGTCTTCCATGTGTCAGAGTGTATGTGGTACAGGCATTCCCTCAGGACAAGTAGATGTGGCACAAGGTTCTCAAGAGGGTCCAGAGGAGGGCTGCTCATATGGTTAATGGTTTGCAGGCCAAGTCCTGTGAGGGTCCTGGATCTCTTCAGCTTCCACAAGAGAAGGCTCAGAGGTGATTTTGTGACCACCTACAAATTCATTAGGGGGACACAGCAAAGAACTGGAGATGCTCTGTTCCCCAGGGCACCTCTTTGGGTAACAAGGAACAATGGTCACAAACTGACAGAGAGCATAGTTAGGCTGGACATCAGGAAGAACTTCATGGTAAGGGTGGCCAGAATTTGGAATGGGCTTCCAAGGGGGGTGGTGCTCTCCTCTACTTTAGTGGTCTTTAAGAGAAGGATAGATAGGCGTCAGATGACCCCAGCCTCTTTCCTCCCCAGGGCAGGGGGTCAGACTCAATGATCTGTTGAGGTCTCTTCCAACCCTAGCATCTATGAATCTATAAGGTGTACCACTGCTACTTGTCCCCATGGAAATAAACATCCACGCTCATCTGGATGCGTCCTTAGTGACTGATGGATGTAGGAGGAAGAACAGAGGAGTAATACCTAACCTTTATCCCAATAGCTTAGTAAATAGGCACTTACCCAGGAAGCAGGAGATCCTGGTTGTTGCTGTCCTCCCCTCTAGTTAGAAGGCATTTGAACCTACATTTTCCACTTTTCTAGAAAAGGTCCCTAACCACCATGCCATGGACAAAGTAAGGCTGAGAGCAAACTCTTCTGAATAAGTTGCCACACTAGATATCTAAGAGTGGAAGACATGTTGAGTCAGAAAGACAGCAAGCCAGAGGCCAACTCCATGGCTTAGGATAGGAACTACTTCAGAAAGGATGCTTCCTAGAGTTTTGGCCATGGTTTCTATTCCTAATGCTATCTGTTTTTTCCAGTCATTACGGTAAAATGTGAAAGCAGCATTGGAAGCAGATTCCTTCCGAATATACTCAAAAGGACAAATACAATGACACAGGTGGTAGTAGGATCTAAAAATCTGTGTGAGTGGTACTATGTGCTATGGTTCTGCACTTAGATCAGTGGTTTTTGACCCTTTTGGACTTGAGGTGTTAACTCAATTTTTGATCAAGGGGTGGCATGAATGGAATGAAAAGATCAGTGGTCTCATTCCAGTCCCAAATCCAACTTCACTGAACACATAAGCAATACTACTACTCATGCAAAGCACCAAACACTCTGTAAACGTATTCTTACAGAGGCCTTCCTAATGATGCACAATTATTCAGCTAGCCAGGCATTGTCATGCCATTGGGGGTTGCAGTGTTGACCGGCGTAATCGTCTGGCTTGATGACAACTCCCCGAACTGGAGTCATTTCCTTAGGCTTTTATATACTTTTACATCCTTCTTCTATATATTTTGTACATGGTCCTGTTATAAATCCTCACCAATTACATTTTACAGCATCAATCTGTCACTCTTTGTTACCTCCAGCCTGCTTCTTTTTCAAATGACTTCCCCCCTGTAGAGCTATCCTTGGATTTGTTTTATGAATGGATCCAGCTTGGTTTTGCTATATTTCTCTATTCTATCTTGTTTTCCTACTGTCTACAGCAGGGATGGGCCTCCAAGCACAGTGGAAGCTCCTACTGGGAGCCCCAACCTGGAACCTGCCAGCAGCATGAGCTGTGTACCCAGGCAGGAGCTTCTGCTGCACCAGGTGGGCAGCAACATCAGCTGTGACACAACCAGCAGGTTCTATGTTGAGATTTTGAAACCTGCTGGCTGTGCCCACAGCTGACACTGCTGCCCACTTGCCATGGCAGAAGTCCCCGTCTGGGTCCACAGTTGAGTTCTGGGGCTCCTAGTGAACTACAGCTCCAGCTGAGTTCTGACAGGTGGAAAGGAGGGGGAGAGAGAGGCAGAGACGAGAGAGGTGAGGGAAGGCGAGAGAGAGATGGATGTGGCCTTTGAAAGGTCCCCAAAACTTATTAAGTGATCCTCTAGTCAAAATAATTGCCCATCCCTGATTTACAGCTGTCTACTTTTGTTTTGTCTACCACAGTTGTTTACATTAACTTTGTGCTTAGTTGCCTCTGTGATTATTTTGCTTGCAGTTTTGCTCATGGTGTCCATTCAGAGTGAGTGAGATGACATCAGGCACACCAAGGCTTTCAGCCTATATATTATCAACGCTCCAGGTACAAGGTGAGAGTCCATTCTTTTCCCTGGCCTTGCCTGTTGCCTGTTGCCAGTTGCCAGTAATGCCGAGGCAGCTTTTCAAGCCTACAGAGGCATCTCTCACTGGAATCGAGGAAGCCCTCCATTACTTTTGTTAACCGAGCGGCAGCATATTAAAAAAACTATAGAATACACTACTTACCTCCTTGCAGGGGGGCCTGCCATCGGGAATGAGTGAACATTTAGGCAGGGACGAGCCTGAGCCCGCACACTTATTCTTAGTGTGCCTGCTTATCTCCTAACACTTATCTCCGAATACCTCACGGCACTCTTCAAAAGATCTAGCAACATCCCAGAGTGTCCAAGCACCATAGCTGAGAATCGCTGATGTAGATACTTACAAGTGGAATAGAATATGGGCTATAGCATTTAGAATAATTATATAGAGGTGTTTGTACCCAGGCTCAAACATATAGATTTACCTTATTAAAAACTGCTGTCCTTGGCCTGGCAAGGCTAGATCCCTTAATTAAAGAAGTCACTTAAAACAAATGAATTGCTAATATATTTGACATAAATAATGTTTATTCATCCTATCTTGAGCACAGAAGGGTGACAAAGATTTAATTTTAAAATGCATAATATTTCTAGAGTTTCAAAAAGAAAGTGATAAAAAAATGGTCCGTCATATGGGAGTACAGCATGCAGCAAAGGGCATTATGATATAATCAGGAATGAAATGACCTTCACTTATCTGCCAGGCATTTGGTGAATATTTTAACAATGAGCTCTTAGTCTTTCTATGCTGCTAGAACTTTTTCTAGGCTGCTGTCCTTTTATTTTCCCTTAGTATTTTCTCTAAAATATCAGGTACTTCTGGCATAAAATACGTTGAAACAGCTCTTCAGGCAATGTAGAAATTTACCACCTGATAGAATGAGTAATAGCATCTATACAGATTTGATAACAGAAGAAAAAGAATTCAGTATTTTATATTATCAATTTATCTGAATATAAGAAATAGGCTGTGGAATAAAACCCCCATGTCAGCTGGAGAATGACAATGGCATCTATAGAAGTTAGTTATATAATTTCTGGGACTGCTTTCTTAAGCTAATCAATCCAATAATAAAAATGAAAGTTATGCTGAATGTATGTCTATAAAGGAGCAGAGATAATGTATGCAATTCTGAGATGGTATCCATTAGGATATTTATTTGGTTTAGTTATTTTTATGTGTAAAATAGTATTTTCTCCAGGAGTGAACTGGAGATATGAAAAGTAAACTAGCTGTATGGTTCACCAAAAAGTCAGCCTCCCCTTAGGTTGTCCTGTCACACTCCACAGCCCTGCTTCCATGGCATCTACTTTTGGCTAAGAAAAAGATTGAATTTAATGGCCAGAATTTAAGGACAGATAAAACTTTAGGAATTCCTGGCAAAATAGCAAATATCCTCACTGATGGGATCAGGAAGGTAATGGTTGTGGTTTCTTTGGTATATGCCTTTTTTGGCTGTAATTGAGCAGAGAATATCCTATGATGTGGGATTTCATATCTGATAAAGAGAGAGTAAGAATAAAATGTTACAGGATGGTCCTTTATATGAATTCATTAATGGTGATAACAGTTGAAATGAAACAACCTTCTCTTATCTGTCTTGTAGTTGGTGAATATTAGTCATACGCTTCCAGTCTTTCTAGCTGAAACTAACTCTGCAGCTCTGTCTACTTTCTTTCTTAGTACTTTCTAGAGAATGGGGTTCCACCTTATACTAATAGAGAAAAACAAGTAAATATTGTCATTTTTACTATGTAGTTCTCTTCTTATCATTTAACTAAGCATCTGCTGACCTGGGCAGTTAAGAGACAATTCAAATGAGAAATTCTGTTCTGTCATTACTGGAGGCATGGGCAGAGAAAAGAGAGGAGAACCACGTTGACTGCATTCCACCAGATGGATAGGATATGAATATGGAGAACTGATGCAGAGAGCCTGTATAATAGTTTTAGGTATAGTGGTGCTCTACTTCTGCTGATCTGATTATTGGGTGATGGGGGCAGAATGGACATAGATTCCCATGTAGGACTGGGCACAGCTACTGAAGTGGCCAGTACCATAGGAAAGCTGGTACAGTCTAGCATAGGGAGTGGCAAATCAAGTGTGGCTCCAGTCACCTACTGTTACCCGTGGACAAGAAAGGGGTTTGGTACACACCCAATACATGTACACACTTACAGCATAAAGATGTTTATCCCCAGCCAGCACTACCTGGTTCTGCCAGTGCCAAGAGCACACAGAAGACTTGGCCCTTACACATGAAACATAGCACATGATGTGCACACTCAGTTAGCATGTAGCATACAACATACACACAGAGACACGCATAGACACCCACCCAGCACCACAGATATAAGCATAGCACACACAATCCATACAATCCCCATTACATAATACAGGGATGGCCAACCTACCAGGTGTGTTACAAGTGGCATGGGAAGACCGTGTGTGGTACATGGCAGAGCAGGGAGGGAGCAGGTGGCACAGTGAAAGATAGGCCAGGGAGCAGAAAACAGAGCAGGCAGCACAGAGCAGGACACAGAAAGCAGAGGAGCAGGGAGCAGAAAGCAGAGCAACTGGTCAAGCAGGGAAAGGGGATCAGAGTAGTAACTGGGGAGGTTGTTGGGATTAATTGGAGCATGCCTGCCAAAAAGGTTGGCCTCCCCTGAAATAATGTGTAACCCTTCTGCCAGGCACCAGTTGGCAGCAACAAGGGCTAGGTTCAATTTTGGAGTACTAAATATATTTTACCCTGGATCAAGCCCCCACCCAGACCACCTGGGAAACATTAAATGAATTGCCAGGGTGTCCCAAAGAAAAAAAAACCCTCTTCACAAGCCATGTAAAGACAAACACTCAAATTTATTACAGAAAATAAAAACAAACAAACAAAAGAAACATTAAAAATAATTAAAAAAACACAATTAATTACAAAACAAAGTCTATAGGTGACACCCTTTTGGGGGAGGCTTCACTCAGGCAGTCTGGGACTTGCAGGTCCCCAGTGGGGGTTCCAGGACCCCCTAGACCTGTCCTTCAGCAATGGGCTGGAGGGGGGGCCCACCTCGGTGAGTCCTATGAACAGCTCCTTGAGTTCTCTGTGTCCAGGGGGAGCTGCTTGAGAGTGTGGGTCCTTCTGCATTGCAAGGGACTCTGCTGCTCCTGAAGATGTGGTACAGCACCAACCTCCACTTCAGCACAGTGGCTTTGAGGGGTTAACTGCAGCTTTTGTCAGCATACTGCACCCCAAAATTCCTAGTCCCAATCCCAGCTCTGCTGGGCAGAAACTGCAAAACCCCCCAAAAACAACCCCCCTGCCCCACCAAGTTTGAAGGAGACGAGAGGTCAGGCCTATCTCACTGGGCCTGAACTGGGCAGCAAAAGCCAGGCAGGCCTATATCACACTGAGGCTTGGATCAACAACAAGAAGTGTCAGGTCTTACCTTCGCTCAAACCATGCCAGGCTTTACCCTGGCCCAAATCTGCCAGTCAAACAGATGGCTGAGGTTCAGCTGCACAGCTAGGCTGAAATACAATAACTGAAACAGCAAAAAGGGCCCAGGCCTATAGCTGCAGAACAAAGATTATGAGGGCCTTAAATCAGACTAAGATGACTTTATTTTTCAAGTAACTCCTAATGTCATGGTATCAGTTATTATGAAAATTGTGCCCTGACTGAGCATCCCAAACAAAACAGCAAACACAAATGCCATAATTATTCACATAACACACATCCCTGAATAGGACACATTGTCTTGTTCTGGGAAGGCATCAGAGCATAAGAAGTGCCATACTGGGCATGTCTACACATGTGCCCCACTGTGCAGTACCAGCTAGTACTGCATGGTCCCAGCAATGCATCGGTCATTTTTGACCCTACTGCACAGTAGCAATAAAAAGTAGCTCATTTCTACTGTGTAGTAGTTGTGGCATCCTGGTCAGTGTCTGCTGATGCTACATCACCATAGTGACAAGCTATATCATTGTAGCTTATTGCTATGGTGATGTAGCATCTTGTGTAGATGTGCCCACTGGGTCAGATGAATGGCAGTATACTGTCCTTTCAGATGTTGGGACCAGAACTACATACAGTATTCAAGATGTGGGTATAATGGCATGATGATGTTCTCCATTTTGTTTTAGTTCCCTTCCGTATGAAGCCCAACATTTTATTGGCTTTTTGGTCACTGCTACACATTGAATTAACACTTTTGAGAACTATCAAAGGGTTCTAGGGCCTCTTTTCTGGATCATAACAGCTCATTCAGAATCCAACATTGTGTATGCATTGAGGTTATTTGTCCTCAGGTGAATTACCTTGCATTTGTTCACACTGAAGTTCATCTGTCATATTTTTCCCCAGTCAGCTTGGTGAGATCTTTCTGCAGCTCCTCTTCATCATTTTGGGACTTGACTAATCTGGAATAATTTGGTATAATCTGTAAACGTGGAGGTTTTACAGTGCACCCCATTTCCAGGTTACTGATGAAAATGTTGAACAAAAGGCAGAAAGAATGAAAAGAGATTTTCCAGGGTCTTACTTGTCCTGGCACTGACTCACTTTATCTGCATGGACTGGAGGTGGAGTCCCATTGTTTACATCACACTCCTTTCCTTGCTGCAGTCCAAAAGCTATTGCCAATTTGTCAGTGACTGTGAGTAGACTAAATCTGTAGTTGGTTGGCCCTACAGCAGCGGAAGAGGAAGTGATGCTGACAACAGGACTCTGTCTCTACTCCATGTGGATAAAGGCTTCAGCCCTGGGTAAGCTGGTGCCAAGTACAGCCCCCTGACACCATTCCAATGCTCCTCTGCTTCCACACTGGTGTAGAAATCAGCCTTTTTTCTTTGCAGCTCAATTATGGTTGGCTATTTTTTTCTGAAAAGGTGCATATGGCATACAAATAAATATGGCATTTAAAAAAATACAAAGTCATACTGATATATTTGTTGCAGCTTAATGTTCATTACAGTTGATTTTTAAAAAAATTAGACTCATGCCTGCTTAATATAATGTAATGGTTGTGTTGAAGAAACATTCTGAGGAGGAATTTGACAATACAGAACAACACTGCAGATACTTGTTATGCAAACATACTTGAGACTCTAAGCAGTTATTGTCATATGGAAAGAGGTTTGTAATTCTTGTGTTGAAAAACAGGACTGTATTCTGTCAGTCTAATTGGATAATACTGTCACGTATTATTTGCTGCTCATACTTTACCAGAATAATTCTCTTAGCATATAATATTAAATGATCATATTGCTAATTTGGGATTCTATTCTTCCCTTGATAGCAGAAGATGAGAATTATACACACATGAACATGATAATTTAGCTCTAAACCAAGAGGAGAAAAGTAGTGGAGGTGTCCAGATCTACTTGGATGAATAGCCACCTCAAGAAAGATACTGAGAAAACACTGAGAGCATACAAAGAATTAAAACATGAGAAAGTGAACATTAAGAAAGCTATATCTGGGAAGTACGAATATGTGGGGATCAAGTGAAAAGTGACAGAAGTGACAAAAGTGAAAATTGACAAAATTGACAAAAGTGTAAAGACCATTAAAATGAAGAGCAGAAGGTTTCTTATCTACACAATTAAAAATAAAACAAGAAAAGAAGTTAGGCCATTATACAATGAGGATTAATAAGATTATAAACAATCTAAATCTTTAAAATATCCAGTTGAATACTCTGTCAGCTTTCAATAAGGACAATAATGTTGGACGTGACGTGGGGAGGAAGGAGAGGCAAGTTTAGACTGGCTACTGGGAATCAGAGTATGAAAATGGAAATGACCACATCTGCTGTGGAAGCAAATCTCAAAAGAGCTTCATGTGCTCAGTTTGAGAGGACCAAATAACTACAGAAAGAACTGGTACATGCAATTGCAAGCTTGTTAGCAAGGTTTTTATGAGTCTGTCAGATCAGGAGTACTGCCACCTGATTGGAGAACAGCATATGGAGTGCCTATATTTAAGAAAGAGATACTCCACAATCAGGTATAGGCCCATTAGCCTGACCTCAATAGCATGCAAAGGTTAAGAACAAATTTCATGGGAAAAAGTAATTAAGGACATAGTAATGAATGTAAAATGGCATAAAATCAAAATAGATTTCCTAACAGTAGACTAATTTGAATATATCTTTTAATAACTGATTTTTAGATGAAAAATTGTGTCTATTTCAGTAGAGCATTTCATAAAATGCCAGAGGAGTCAAGGAGTGCTTAAAAAAGAAAAAGGAGGCTTATGGACAGTAAAAACAAGGGGTAGTCACCAAGGAGGAATACACAAGCACAACCTTTATTTGTAGAGAAAGGATAAGGAAGGCAAGGGTGGCGACTGAGATCAGGTTAGCAACCAAAATCAAGGACAATAAGAAGTCCTTCTTTAGGTATATAAGGAGCAGGAGAAAGACCAAGGGAAATGTGGGGCCCTTGCAGAATGGGATGGGACAGCTGATAACAGACCATGAGAAAAAAGCAGAACTATTTAATGAATACTTTGTGTTGGCGTTCCTGCATACAAATGGTGGTTGTCCACCTGGCCAGATACTGGACAGATCCAGCGGGGGTGATTACCAGCCAACAGTCAGTGTTAATCTGGTGAGGGAACACTTAGAGTGGCTGAATGTCTTCAAGTCAGCAGGACCAGATGGACTACACCCAAGAATGCTGAGGGAATTGGTTGGAGTCATTGCGGGACCATTGGTGAGGGTATTTGAAGACTTGTGGTGCTTGGGAGAGGTCCCAGAAGACTGAAAAGGGACCAATGTACTACCAATCTTTGAGAGGGGAGAGGGGAGGGTCTGGGGAATAGGCTGGTAGGTTTGACATCAATACTGGGTAAAATTATGGAAAAAAATTTCCAGAACTCCATTTGTGAGAGATTGGCAGAAGGCATGATGCTGAAAGATAGCCAACATGGTTTCTTTGCAGGCAGGTCACATCTGACCAACCTTATCTTGTTTGATGATCAAGTAACAAACCACTTAGATGTGGAAGACATGGTTGATATCATATACTTGGATTTTAAAAAGGCCTTTGATATGGTCTCCCAGAACGCTCTTATAAATAAAACAGGGGATTGTGGGCTGGCAGAGTCGATGGTCAGGTGGGTTGGGAACTGGCTAAAGGGTCAAACCCAGAGAGTGTAAGAGGAACAGTGGAAAAAATCTTGGTTGTACCCTATTCATTCTTCCTTTCAGCATCCA
>NW_017728992.1:144088971-144091174 GCF_001723915.1 Gavialis gangeticus
AACCCAGAGAGTGTTAGTGAACGGGTATGTATTGTCTTGGTTGGGGATGGCCAATGGTGTTCTGTAGGGTTCGGTTTTTGGCCCTGTGCTGTTCAACGTCTTTATCAGTGATTTAGATGAGGATGCAGAAAGCACACTGGCCTTTTGCGGATGATACTAAGTTATGGGGAAAACTAGGGGATAGGATGTAGTCATGCTAGGGGATAGGATGTGGATCCAAGTGCACCTAGACAAGCGGGAAAGGTGGACAGAGTGGAACCGGATGATGTTCAATAAGGATAAATGCAAGGTGCTTAATCTGGAGAAAAGTAACCAGTGACATGAATATATGTTAGGAGATGTCCTGGACAGCACTATGGTTGAAAGGGACCTTGGTGTTATGGTGGATCACAGGATGAACATCAGCTACCAGTGAGGCACTGCAGTCAACTGAGCTAATAGCACACTGGGATGCATTAGCCTATGTGTCACAAACAAGGCTGAGGAAATGATAGTTCCTCTCTACCTAGTGCTGGTGAGACCCCAGGTGGAGCACTGTGTCCAGTTCTGGGTGTTGTACTTCAAAAAAGATGTGGAGAATCTTGAAAGGGTCCAGAGAAGGACCACAGGAATGATTAAGGGCCTGGAGGACAAACCTTATGAGGAAAGACTAAGGGATCTGGGATTGTTCAGCCTGGGGAAGAGAAGACTTAGAGGGGACTTGGTGGGCATCAATAAGTATGTAAAGGGTAAATATCAGGAGCTGGGAGAAAAATTGGTCACTAGGTCACTCCAGGGGAGGACCAGGAGCAATGGCCATAAATTGTTAGAGAATGGTTTCAGGTTGGCTGTAAGGAAGAACTTCTTTATGGTAAGTGTGACTATAATCTGGAACCGATTTCCCAAGGAGGTGGTGCAGTTTCCAACCTTGGAAGTCTTCAAGAAGGGACTGAACAGACACCTTACTGGGATAATTTGATCTCAGCAGTATTCCTACCCAGAGCAGTGGGTTGGACTTAATGATCTTCCAAGGTCCCTTCCAGCCCTTAATTTCTATGATTCTATGAAAAAAATAACATACATTATTATGAGTTAAAGTGGAGAAGATGAGGTTTAATACAAGAATTGTAAGGTGAGTGAAGGACTGGCTAATGGAAAGGCTAAAACAAGTTGTGCCAAAAGAGGAATTATTAACTGGAGGGAGGTTGCTAGTGAGGTTTCTCAAGGATCAATCTTGTGATCAGTTCTATTTAATATTTTCATTAATTAACTTGATTCAAAAAATGAGAGTATGCCAAAAGAATTTGCTGATGGGCATCATCAACACAGGAGACTATCATACAGGAATATCTGAATGTCCTTGAGATCATGAGTAATACAAATGGGATGAAATTTAATAATACAAAGTACAAACTCATTCATTTAGGGAATAATAACAAGTTTTTTTACTATAAACTGTAGGCTCATCAGTTGAAAATAAGAAGACTAGAAAAACGTGTGTATATTAGCCAATCAGTAAATCACTAGGAGCCACCAATTTAATACAGCCACTTTGATGCATCAGGCCAGGTATTTGCAATAGAGACAGTATTAATACCATTTATGAAGCTTTGGTAAAGCTTATTTGGAATACAGTTTATTATATCTGGAATACAATTTATTATCCAGGTACAAAAAAGATTATTTAAAACAGAAATAAATGTAGACAAATACTGCTAGCATAATAACTACTGCTAAGTAAGTTACTTTTTTCTCTAACTTTTCACTTTACCATGAAAAAACTCACCCTCTGTAGTCTACAAAGATTGCTGTTCATTGATGATCAAACCAATGACAGAAAGCACTATTTTTGACAGGCACAATAAGGACACGAAGCCTCAAGTTTTGCTCCCATGGCATGATTATCACTTACAAAATTTTTAAAATTATTTCTAAAAATATATAAACATATCAAACATTTTTTCCAATTTGTGTATGGACCCAATCTTCCAGGCAGTTGGATGTGTAATGCACATACTCTTACAAGTAGAGGTGCACCGATACATAGGTCCCATATCAGATCAGCACCAGTATAAGGCAAATTGACTGTATTGGCAGTTGGCTTTTTTTGGCTGATGTGGCCGATAATGCCACCAATACATGCCCCATGCATGTGCACAGCTGCAGTGTGCAGCTGCAGTGCAGTACAGCCAGGAGAGCAGCCCATCAGTATGGAGAGCAGCCG
>NW_017728992.1:144096174-144119906 GCF_001723915.1 Gavialis gangeticus
TTATGCACCAGTATAAGGCAAATTGACTGTATTGGCAGTTGGCTTTTTTTGGCTGATGTGGCCGATAATGCCACCAATACATGCCCCATGCATGTGCACAGCTGCAGTGTGCAGCTGCAGTGCAGTACAGCCAGGAGAGCAGCCCATCAGTATGGAGAGCAGCCGGGTCTGCTTGGTAAGTCTGTTGTGAGGGAAGGGATGTGGGGAGGGGGCAGATTGAGACCCTCACAGTGAGAGAAGGAGTGGGGCTGGGGCAGGCACTGCACAGCTAGGGTGGAGCAGGGGATGAAGCCATGAGTGGCTTGTCTGGGGAGTTCCGGGGAGGGGTGGCTCCTGCTGTTACATGCACCCCCGGGAGGGTATGGGGGGGTGTGCCCCCGGATCTGCAAGTGGGGGAAGGTGTGCTGTCGCTGTGGGCTGGAGCCAAGGTGGTGCTGGGCAAGGGGCTGGGCTTTGCTGCACTTGAGGCAGTGCTGGGAGGAGGTGTTGGGGGGGCTATGGTGAATTTTAGGGTGGCTACAGCCCTCCCCAAAGCCCCTCTCCTAGCACTGCTGCCACTGCCCACCCCAAGCACAGCACAGCCCAACCCACTTTTGGGAAGAGCTTAGTGCCACCCTGGCCCTGGCCTGCAGTGGCAACCCACCGTTGCCCCATGCAGCTCTGGGGGCACATGTCCCCCATGCCCTCCTGGGGTGTGTACAGCAGTGGAAGCCTCCCTGCACCACACTCCCCAGATGAGCCACTAGTGGTTCTGTCCCCTGTTCTGCTCTGCCCGTGCAGCGCCTTCTCCCTTCCCCACCCCAGCCTTGCTCCCTCCCTCACTACAGGGGCCTCGATCTTCCCCATCACAACCCTTCCCTCCCCCCTTGCCCCTTCCCCCACAACAGACTTACCAGCTAGATGCCCTCTCCATGCTGCCCAGCTGCATATCAGAATTGGATTGGTATCAGTCAATATGGCTCATTAAAAATTGGCCATCGGCATTGGCCTAACAATTCTCTATTGGTGCACCCCTACTTATGAGTCTCCATGAATTTTACTCATGTAATTGTTTTCAGGATCACCCTTCATCACTCTCTGTCTACTACTTATATATAGAATCTTCTAGAAGGAAACTTAGTGTCTCAACTTTTAGAGGGAAGGACAAAAATGTTGAAATACTCAGTTTATGGAACAATTATAATAACCCAGCCTGAAGCACTGGGATATCTGAGATTAGAAGTATTGCATTTAGAACAGTTATAATTGCTTTTTGGTATCTTTTTAATTGAAGATCAACTTTATATCACAACCTTGACAATTCTACCTGTATCACTCACTCTTTATTTCTTTGAAAAATCAATGATACCATAGCTCAATGGCAGCATTCCAATCTCATTTACATTTGTTTTACAGTGACATGAGGTAAAAATGCTGTTTGCTGGAGTCAGACCTAATCATACAAAGAGGTAGCTCAGGGTTGCTAATTCATTACGGTATTTCTAATAGCTGTTTGGTTTTCTAGAAGGTGAAGTATCAAATGTGTAACCCTGAGTCAGGTGCCTAAACTCCTGGCAGGAGTAGGAGTTTGTATACACTCTTGTGTTCAGGCTAGCTGTAGGTGGCTCCCTGCTCAACAAACAAATTGCTTTTTGAAGGTTCCTAACTTCCCTCCCCTCTCCTCCCCCTGACTGTTGCTGAGATGCCTTTTTTATAGACATTTAAGGTGCCTAAGTTGTCAATTTGTATTTTGTACACAGTGATTTTCTAACGGTGACACAGGGGATTTGTGATTGGATCAGAAGCAGAACAGGGATGTTGAGTACATAAAATTTACCACCATTCTTCCTTCTTGTAACCGGGAAACTTAGCCCTGTTATTAGGAAGCACGGCGGCTCCTTTAAGAACAGAACTTTCAGAGCACAGCAGGCCAGCAGAGCTGGGGTTAAAAGCTGAGCCTGGCTTTCATACAGATTATATAAATAGTTTTCACACAGATTATATAAATTACTAAAGCTAGGGTTTAGCTATCATAATTGTCTTTTCCTAGCCCATTGGACTAATATGCTGTAGAAGTTATGTTCACCCCAGCAAAAACATACACAAACTTAAATACCATCTATAAGGACATAATAAAAATACACAAGGGAAAAAGTTTGTAGTCAGCTGACTGGGGCATCAGGTGATCAGAAGAGAGCTCAGGCCAGAGCTATATAAACCCTGGTTTGAGCTGGCCATGGGGTGGCCAGCAGAGAGGGTAGACTACTGAGAACTCACAGAGACCTCATTAGCGTCCACAGGGTGCAGCAGCACAGGGGCTGGAGATCCCAGTGCCAGAGGGGCACAGCAGACAAGGGCCAGGGGCCTAGTTGGGAGCTAGGGCCTTAAAGCTGGGCCTGACACAATAGGTCTGGGCTAAAGGGCCTAGCCATATAAAAGGGGATGAGGCCAGATAGGCCTCAATTTGCCCCACATTGAAGTGCATGTTCTGACGTGCGCTGAGGCAAAAATCTCTGGGACAATTTTGTGCTGTTCCTATTTGAGCTGTTTCAAGTGAATGTACCTGCATTTGTGGACAACCCATAAAGTATAATTTTTAAGTGCAAAAAAAGTCTGTTGATATTGATTAATCTCTTTTCTTTAAATATCTTTGAGTGTCATATTTCTTATCACCATAGTAAATGTGAAAATCCTGAAATACGAGATGATTTCATAGATTTCATAGACATTAGGGCTGGAAGGGACCTCAGAAGATCACTGAGTCCAGCCCCCTGCCCAAAGGACAGGAAGCCAGCTGGGGTCATAGGATCCCAGCAAGATAAGCATCCAATTTGCTCTTGAAGGTGTTCAATGTAGGTGCTTGAACCACCTCTGATGGCAGTCTGATCCAGACCTTGGGGGCTCGGACAGTAAACAAATTCTTCCTTATGTCCAGCCTGAAACGGTCTCGCAGTAGTTTATGACCGTTTGACCTCGTCATCCCTTGGGTCGTTCTGGTAAACAAACGTTCCCCCAGACCCCTGATAAACTTATAGGTGGAATGATGAAGTAGCATTTTAGGATTAAAAAGGACCAACAAATTTTAGGCCAGGGAGTAGTTTCATAAATGGTTACAATCTATAGTCTCAGTCTTCAATGAGTTAATGCCACTGCTAATAATCCAGAAGACAGAGAAAATAGCATGTTAATAACATTTGTGGAGGATACTGAAATGGGGGAGTTGTGAATACCAATGAAGAGAATACCAATGAAGGGAAAAGTAATATAAAATGATCAGAGAAATGAGAAATATAGATTAAATTGGAGGGAGCTTAGGAAACAGCAGTAAAAATGACCAGTTACAGAAATAATTGACTTAGGGAGAAAGATTAAAAGAGGTAAATATGTATTGTACAGCCAGGTGTTAGGTCCTTAGTTGGTAGAAATTGTTATAGCTACATTGAAGCCAAAGATAATACACTGATTTATGATCCCTCAGCATCTGGCCCACATGGGTAACACTGAACCAGTTTCTTACATTATATTTTGAACTATAATAGACCATTTATCACGTGCCTATTCTGTACTTTAAAAAAAATGTATCAACACTTGATATAATGAAAAATCACAGGAAGGATTATCTACTCTCTTCTTATATAAGAATAATGCAAACAATTCTATATCTACTGGTCCCAGGGTTCACAGAATCCAGGTACATCTGGCCAGTACACAAGCTTCACTCTGAGGTTTTCTCTTGAATGTCAGATGTCAGCAGCCTGGAGGTTGGAGGCCAAGTCTCCCCACACCCCCCACAGTGGGGTGCGTGAGAGGGGCTGGTGGTGTGCCCTCTGTGCATGGTAGCCTCAGATTTTCCCTTTGCTGCTCTGAAACCCCTCCTTTTGTATTTTTTCCCTCTGTGATGACTCTTCATTTTGGGCATTGTTGATTTGTTTCCCTGTGTTCATCATACTGTCCACATTCTCTCTTGTCAGTATATTCCTTTGTTTCACAAACCCAGCACACACACACATCCTAATCTGGGCTTTTTCCAGTTCTCCTCCTAATTTGGTCTGTTCCCCAAAACCAGAAATCCACAAGGACTGATGCCACTTTATCTCATCTTATGGAACATTGTGGTACATGTCATCAGTTTCCCAGTGTGTGTGTCTGTTTGCTGCTTGCCTGTGTCAGACACAGTGGACCTTGAAGCAGCCTGTCACAAACAGGCTTTTAGAAATCAATTAACCCTTGCCGTTGCTCTGGACCATTGTTCTAATGCAATATCTACTTTACCTACAAGCCAATTCCCAAAAGCAAGCTTCTAAATAGCATTTTCTAGCCATCATGATGCATTCTCAGTTGTGCAGCCATAAACAAACAGAGGAACTGTTTGGTGGTATTTTAAAGGAAGAGAATATTTTTCCATCCGAAGTGGGGAAGACATGTAGAAAAGCTTTTAGCTGTTAAAGAAAATGGTATGGAAAGATGAAGGGTGAATTTAAAGGCTCTTTAGGCAGAATCCCAAGTACAATGCTGCACTAAAAGAACAGTATAATAATGCCTTGCACTTCAGAAGCACATCTGCACTATATAATTCTCTCTGATCTGGTTCATGAAGCCTTGTTATCTGGCCTTCAGGGTCCTTGATGGATCTGGAAATTTGGCAGCAGGGGAGCTGTGGCAGAGTTAATTGCTACAGTCAGATCAGTGTGTGGGGTTGCTCCATGACTTGATCCAGTGTATGGATTTGGCCAGCACCATCACTGAACATAGGATCCAGCTCAGACTGGTTTCATGATACTTATTTGTCCTGCAGGGCTGGGTAGATTGAATGTTGCTGCTGTAGGCTTATGCCAGCTTCCAGTTGCAACACTCCCTAAGGTAACTCAGTTGTGTGGGCCAGTGTCTTGGGAAGGTAATTCTAAGACATTACTCACTTCCTACTAACTCCAATTTCACTTTCTGCTTCCTGGATAGAGTAACAAACATACATAGTAGCTGCTTGCCTCTATAAGCATGGACCTAAATCTGGGACACTGTAGAGGCTGCAGAGAATTCTTGTGCATCTGAGATCCTCAGGGACCTCACTTGAGCACCACAAGTGCTTAAACAGTCATTCCAGTGGCTACGCTATGACATTGGCTAATTTTTTCAGCACCCTAGGGTGGAGCTCATCTGGTCCTCCTGATTTAAACATATCCAGCCCCTCCAAGTGTCTCTTTACTAGGGCTGCATCATAATTTTTAATGTAGCAGCAATGATCAAGCATTTCCTTTTTCAACAATTTTAGTGGATAATTCATGGGAGAGAGTTATGTAGGGGGTAAATGAATAAAAACAAAGGAAGCCTCAAGCTTAAGCAGACCTCTAAACCAGAATACCTGCCAGTCATGCAATTACAAAGAAATAGGAAAATGTTTTCTTTGTTCTGAAAGAATAAATCTAGGTCAATAAATCTCTTCAGCAGACTTAGTTATTGCAAAAAAGTAAAATGCCATAAATGCTGGGGATCTGGGCAGATTAGTTGGATGTGCAGGAACCAATATAGCTCTGAACAATGGTGGCACATTGACTAGAAAGGAAAACAAGAAACAACAACAATTCATGAAAATCACAATGTATAGATAGTTGCAGTAGTTTGAAATGAAACAGGAAAGCCCTGCTGAAAAGAAACTGCTCTAAACAAAACAGGGAAATCATAAAAACTGGGAAATCAGAATATCCTGAAATTATGATTGAAGTGTATTGAAAATAGAGAGCCACAGGTTTGGAATCTACTTGAGTGAATCAGATGACTTCCTGTCTTGAACCATTTGAAAGAAATATTAAGGAATAAACACTTCAATACCCTAAAAGTTTCACAGTTCAAATGATGCTTGTGACTAGAAATCTAGTGGTGCCAGGCTTCCTAAGAAGCCTATTCTACAGATAAATACTCAAAGGGCAAAGTTTGAGTCACTACGTGACTCAAAGAGCAAAGTTGCTTTCTATAGTCCAGATGTCTGGATCAGCCTTATTAGACTGACATTGGCTTTCTCTCCTTCAGGTAAATTGGCAGAAGAACATGAAGAATATAAAATCTTACCTTGACATTTTTTTGTCCAAATACCAAGTACCTGATAATGAAGTGGGTGATACTGGGGGCATAGAAGGTTATCTTGCACTTAATGCCTTTCAAGACATGTTCTGGAAGACAAAATATTAGATCTGAGAAGACTGAAAGTTTACGATGTTGTGGAGAAAGCAGGCTATTCAGAATGTATTTTAATACAGTATAACCTTATAAATCCAGCATGCTTGGGACCTAACAACTGCTGGAAATTTGAAAATTCAGGATTTTGAAACAGTGTGCAGGAGCAGCTGCCGCTACTCCCCTGCCCCGCTCTGCCACTACCCTATCCCCCCCAAAGACGTGGAGGGGGAAGCTTGTACACAGCTGCTACTTCTGCCATCCACTACCCTGTGCCACTGTTCTGCATGCACCCAATGCTCCAGGATCAGCAGCCATTACTCCCCCATGTAGTGTATTTTTAAGAAGTGCCGGATTTTTGAGAATCCTGGAATTTTGAAAACCAGATTTATGAGGTTATACTATAATTGTATTGAACCAAAATTCAAAGAAATGATCAATCCTGATACTATAGCATCTGAATACTGTACTAAGTTATGAAGAAATGTGATTGTGATTGACTGGTGGAAAAATTCTTTAAATGAATCCTCCCTCAATTAATAGAAGATACAAAAAGTCATTTTTTACAGCCACTAACTCTTATACTATTGCCAGTGGGTAAAATTCAATAGTTTTACAAGTTTCCTGTGAGGACCTATGCACAAAAGTCTACTAAGGAAAGAAATATATTTTACCTTCATCTATTTACTATATGAAGGCAGTAAATATAAAGGGGGGGTGGGATTATTTGTATGTACACCCTTGATATGAAGCTAAAAAAAAAAGCTGTCTTAGTAGCAGGATAACCTTTCTAACAATGAGATATATTTATCTGTAGAACCGGCTTCTTAGGAAACTGGATGGTGGTTCATCACTTAGGTTTTTTGAACTAAAATGGACCAAACAATAAAGGACAATGCTACATGAGCCAGAAAATGGACTAAAAGGTCAATACCTCCTTTAATATCTAGGGGCACTTTTACATGTGCTCCGGGAGGTGGGAAGGGAGACGGTGCTTTTATTAGAACAGCTCCGAGAGCCAGCCCAATTAAAGCACTGCTGCATCTCCTGTATCAGAGTCCCCGCACTTGACAGCGGTGGCAGGGGCACTTGAACTAAAGCCCATTCAATGAGCTTTGGTTCAAGCACCCCCTCTGCCATTTTTAAGTGTGGGGACACTGATAAAGGAGACACAGGAGGTTGCTGAAGCGTGGCAACTGCCATGCTCCAGCTGGTTCAATTAACTGAGTCTGCTCTGATGTGCTGGCGTTCTACAGAGAATTACATTAAAACTCTTCCCTCCCCTCTCTTATTAATAAAAGTTGCTTATTTTTAGTTATTTCAGTACAGTATAATAATCTAATAAGTATAACAGGAATCTTATGTGTAATTAGATTCTGAAATACTAAAACTAGTCACTACTGTACTGTCTCAGGCTCCCAGCTATGCCTTATAATAGTACTGGACCGTAGTTCAAAACTAAATTTCTAATGAACAAATTTAGGAGGTTAAAGGTGTTATGGATAAGCAACCAGGATTGGAAGTTTCCCAGTACTAAGTCAAGCCTCTCTCTTTTGGAAAGAAAATTGGCAATTTTAAAAGATCATCAGATAGGAACTAATACTTCCTAGTTCATGATTGTATGCTTTTATGGGTAGCATTTGTGCAGAGCAGAGCTAGGCATGTTTGGACAGGTACCCCAAGCTGACTACTATAACTTTTGCTGCTGGCTTTAATTAGGGACCCACTGTTCTGGGTCCTCGCCTCTGCTGCATTTAAGTCCATAACATTGCCAGCCTGGGCTTGAAAGAGATGCAAAAGAAACAGTTAAACAAATACACTGCCACTTAGCTTTTCACTGGTTTCATACCTCTGGCTTGCTGTGCCTTTCCCAGGTTTCACTTGCCCCTAGCCTCTTATCTTTCAGAGACTTTGAGGGCCTGCAGGGCTTGTGCAAACAAATAAACAAACAAAAGAGAAGTTTTGCTCATGGTCCCTCCCTGAGGCTGCTTGACTCTGGCTAACCCCAAGTACCAGGCGGACTTGCTCTCTGCTGGTGCAGCAGCCCCCAGAGGCTGCTTTCAGCATCTTTTATTCCTCCCCACCCTGACCTCCCACAGGTTCAGATTAACCCTTTAGTGGGCCCTAGGCAAATAAACTCACAAGCCCCCTACTTTATACTGTATATTTATTACTGCCCCCCCCAATAATTATAATGTGTAAAATGAGCACAACTGGGCCCTTTCTTTATTTAGGGCCCTAGACATGCCTAGTTTGCCTATGCACTAATCCAGCCCTGCCCCTGCTGGTTCATGTGTCTGGCTCTCCCTCATTCCTCACACCTGGCTTAGCTGCCTTGCTGGGAGGCTCCCTGTGTCCCCAGACCTGGGTTCTCAGCATCTGGTGAGTCTCTCCAGCTCTGGGGTGGGTGTGGGAGAATGCTTTCAGGGTGTGGAGCTGTTGGGGATCCTCCACACTACTGGGTTTTCTCCCTCAAATGTAGAATTAAAAGGGTAAAAATTAGCAAAATATTAACTTCCACATTTCCAAAAATGTTTGATTTCAAGTTTTTCATGTGTGAATTCACATTGAACCGTATGTTTGACTGGCCTGTTTTATTTTTTTAGATGATAGTACAGTGCTCATATAGTTGTTATTGAAATTTTGGCCCTATGATAACTTCAGTATCAGTTAATCTTTATGTTTAAAATCACCAGATAACGTTAGCTTGAGTGATGAAGCAGTGTGGCTGATGTAGCCGCATTAGATCTTTGGGATGCAGCCTGATTAGCTTAAAATGATACATTTTCTTTCCTTTCAATAAATATGTACTTTGTATGTATTTTAGATCTTTGGTATGATTATAAATAATGCATGTGCTATATCTGGCACCTTACCATCAAAAGCAATTCCAGAGTTACTACCTATGCTTCTCCCAAATACTCTTAGACCGCAGATAAATCAATTTGTTTTAGTTTCACTGCAAAGATTTGCAACAACATAATACCTGGCACACTTTCCAAAATAGTATTTCCCTGACATTTTTAAGATGGAAAGATAGCTTTGAAATGTCTTGAACTCTCCTGAGATATACTATTTACCAGTGAAATCCAAAATACTGTTGCCAAGCTAATAAAATGGGCTAAATTGTAATGTGATATAGTATAGCAACTGATAGCAGTTTGCTAACAACTGCTAACTCGAAACTTGTTGAAGTCCTTATGCCAAGAAATTGTAAAAACAAATTATTTTGAACTAATTTTAAACTAGCACTGTAGGTAGGATACCTTTAGTGCAATATTTTTTAAAAGATCAATAGATAGTTGTTAACGATTAATACATATTTACATATCCTTATATTTCAACAAAACCATCAAAAAGTCTACCCACACATTTAGCCCAGTGAATCAGGATGGTTAAAGCACACATATTTCTGTAGGCAGTGACACACAATAGCGTGAAGAACTTAGCATCCTGTGCAGCCACATTTGACTCTACAGTCCGAATGATCAACTACTCATTTACAATGGGTTTAATAAGAGAAGCCTCTGACTAAGTCCAAGCGAGGTTTGAACTCACGCCTCTGGGTCCACAGCAAAATCTACTTACTGCTCTGGCACTGTACTTCTACCATTTTCTAGTTAAGGAAATATCTTAAATATAAATATATTTAGTTGAGATTTTTCAAAGGCTTATAACTGCCTTGAGTGGGAGGATGACCTCCAAAGCCATGTCCAGATGAGGATGAATGTTTGGTTCCCTTGTGCCTGCCACTAGTTTTGCCTGAGGAACACCTGTTCCATGCATGTTCTGGCACATGGTAAGTTATCCTGGGTGGGGTTGGGTAGGCTGGGGCCAGCACTGGGCTGGACCCAGTAGCCTTACTTGGAGTTCTAGGGGCTTCCTGGGGCTGCAGCAGCTGTGATCTGGCCACAGCACGTCTCCAGCTGGCCAGGCTCTAGTTTTGAGCTGTGCATGCTGCCCCCACATGCTCTCCACTGCTTTTTTTTGGTGGGGGGTTTTTGACCCCTGGGTATCCAAAGGTCAACCCCCCCATCACCCCTTCCCCCGACTGCTCCTTTGCAGTGCAAAGAACAGCTGAACACATGGTATGTGGTGCTGCAGACGTGTCTGTGGTGTGATCATCTGGATACAGCCCAGAAGTTCTTCCAGACCTAGTTTTCCATGATTCTATGAACTTGGGCAACTTTGGAGAAATTTAACATAGGAATGGCAAAAAGCACATCCTTAAAATGAGGGTAACACCTAGTTTTCACTATTTGTTATAATATACCATATGTAAAATTCATGATCCAAGCAGAGATGCTCTAGGTCTTAAAAAAAATCCCTACAACTAGTTTGTTAATATGGGGGAAAACATAATTGGTTGGATCATTTTTCATGGAACTGTTCATAAACTTCACCAGATGATATCTATAATGGAAAATTTTAGCCTGAAATAGTCTAAGTTTGGCAAAATAATAAACAACATTAAAAATGGAACTTTTGCACAACCTTAACTATTAGCATTGCCATCTGCAATGTCTGTAATATACACGCTTACATACTTTTTAATAATGTTCACCACAATATATTTTAAAGGAGCATAGGATGAATAATTTGCATTTATATAATTAGAAATGCATGTAAAAATTCAACCTGGAACTTTCTCACCTTGCAAACAAAATGTCTATAAATTATTAAAGTTTGCCACTCAATAAATGAAAATATGCTGGCAGAATGAGAACACATGTAGCATGATGTACTTGTTCTATTATGAAAATGTGTTTCATTTATTTTGTATAAGTTACTCAAACTTATAATGTAGAAGTCCAAATAACCACATTAATTTGGAAGGACCACTAGGCAGTAATGAAAACATGAATCAGTAACCTCCCTAAACAGAACTGAACACATATAACAAAAAGGCACTTCATTTTAAATTGTTTGTTAACCAAATTACTATTCTATGAACTGGAATGTCTTGATTTTAATTCAATATAGATGTGTGTAGATATGTTAATTAAGAATATTTTGCCTTTTGAGTAACTGTGTACAATGTGAAAACATGATATGAAATGTGCTTACTTAGCATGGCTCTGTATTTGAATGGGTTGGACTTTTTCCTACATGCCAATAGAGGGAGAAAAGAGGTTGAGGAAATCTAAAATGGCTGAACAATGGAGTAACAAAGTATGAATTCTGGCCAGTGTAAAACGGTAGATATCTGCTTATTAATATATTTAGGATTCTCAAGTAGCTGGTTTCTGTAAAAGACTGAAAATCTATGATGAGCATTTGAAATACCTGATTTCTGTTTTCTTGTTGGACTCTTTCATCTCTCTAGCCTAATAAATACCCAATTTTACTTTTCCCCTGTATATTATAATCTCAGATTTGAAAAAAAAATCTAGGACTAGATAAAATGAAAGACTTAGGTATCTATGAATTAAGCACTTACATACTGAAGACATCTAGCCCTTGAAATGGAATCTAAAACTCAAAATAGTTGACATAAATGAACCAGCGTATTGAGTGGGGAGTGACCTACTAGGAAAGAAACACATAAACGAATCTATAATCCTATCCACTCTCCTAAGATTAGGTCTCTGAGTGATGGCTCCATTCACTTTGGATCTAGAATGTTATTTTTGCACCTGAAGATGGGTGTATAGAATTATTTGAAATAAGTGATCAATGTTTTATGTTTTAAAAGCACTTATTTGTAGCACTGCCACCTCCCTCTTTTATACAGTAGCCTAACAGTTGCCCTCAAAGTGGCAGATCCAGCTTCAGGGCTCTCCTTCCCCTAATTAACCATTTATCTTCCTCTGCCTTTGAGAGTTCCCTAGTCACCTGGCTAGGAGCTTGACTGGTTAGGGCATCTACTACCCTTCCTGCTGACACTTTGCTACTCTGCATAAAGAAATGCAAGATGCATGGGGAAAGAAAAAATTAAGAGCAGAAGAGGAAGGCTCTGTAACCTAGTGAGTAAGGCACTCAGGGCTGGATTCCAGATCCTGTTCCCACTGCTGTTAATACAATTGTATAGCAGACATTTGTATATATCTTTGTATATAGCAAGCCTGATCACTGGGATCAAAACACAGCTGGGACAGGGAAGTCCTGAATGCCACAGACCATAGGCCATGAGGTTAAGCTCACTCTTTCTGGCCTACTGAACTTTGCATCCTTTATATTTCAACAGGAAGATTGGAACTCCACCTCCCACCTTCCAACCTTTTATCTGGCAACCAACAGATAAAAGGTTAATGGTGGGGGAATTCCAAGGACACATTTTTGGGAGATATTGACTGTGGGTATGTGCAGACATTTGCTGCACCTGATCTACTATCACAGAGCTCACTTTAAGAGAAGCAGATCTGTTGGGAGATGCCATCCACAGCAGGGAGGGTCAGGGGACTAAAAAAGCTTGGTCAAGGTGTGGGGGTGGGGGGGAGGCAGGACAGGAATCTTACAGTTGGGATAAGCAACTGGGTTTTCCCAGCACTCTGAACATGTAAAGATCATGGTAGATCAGGCTAACTCTTTTCCCATCTAACTTAGTTCATGTCCTCAGTTGAAATAATTTAGACTAAACCAACCATTTTTTGTCTGATTTAACCTCCTTGGATGTTTGCACAGATCAGCGCTTAGATAGACCTAACCCTCATTAGGTCAATCTAAATATAATGTCTGCATGAACTCTTAAAGGCTTGAATCTCCTCTGGATGAGGAGCTCAGTGAGCCTGGATCTCCCACTTTCTAAGCAAGTGACCTAACCACTAGGCTGCACTCAGCCTTCTCAACCTATATTTTAAAAATAAGTCAACTGCAACTACATTTTGGGAGAGGCCTGGTTGGTGTGTTAGGTATGGTCAGAAATTACCTTCCAGATCTGGTCCCTCAGGCAATTCAGGTACTACTTCACTTAGCTTTTAATTCCCAGTGGGGCATGGGCAAGAGCTAATACCTTTTTATGGGGTGGGAGAAGCTATGTGTATGTCCAGAATGGCAACTTCAGGTACTAGAATACTTTCAGGACGAATGGGGAAGTGCACAGCAGCCATGTCTACATGAGACACTGACTGAGCGGTCATTATTTTACCATCATTTCGTACTTGTATTAAAAAGTACTAAATGACTGCACAGTAACTGGAATTACTGCACTAGTGTCACTGACTGGCTTTTTCATGATGCTGCCTGTGTATTGGTTTGTTACTACTGTACAGTAGCATTGCGTCACGCTTCCTGACATGCAATGTTATTGCACAGTAGTCATGAGGTACTGCACAATCAGTGTCTCATGTAGACTCAGCCAGTGAGTACTAGGTGTGTTCAGGAATATTTATTAATGTATATCAGAACAATTTATATTTGAACTTTACAGCTATTATATTAGAGATAATGTCACTGTGGTAGCAAACCACATTCTCCACACTTCTTGGTCACCAGACCAGCAAGATAGCAACAATATTAGTCACATATTACTTGGAATAGTCTACATTCATTTAAAACTCAATATAAAATAAGGTCTCAAGTTGCTTCCTCTAACGAGTGATATACTCCAAATATCTATCGAATGTATAACTAAGAGCAATAATTCGATTAAGAGAACCACAATTTTCTTAGGTATAACCAAAAATTATGATGGGTGTTGAATCTACTATCATTGTTGAATACATTAGCTATATTGAAAAGAGGCAACATACCACATGGCATGTCATCAAAGCCCCTCATTTTGAAGGAAGGCACAGTTGGAGAAGAGGAGAAAACCACGTCTAGTACCCCCAGCTGCCATTTTCCCCCTTTGTTACCACTGCTGAGCTATTTAGATCTGCCAAATATCAGTGTTTTAATAGAAGACTTGAGTGATGGTATTCTAAATGTGAATATTAACTTCAGGGAATAATAAGATTCTACCATACACATACTTGACTTTAAATACTTTCTTCAGAAACCTGTAAGAGGGTATTTGAACAAAAATGAAGTTCCGGTGAATATAATGGAATGTAAAACCAGCCCTTTTCTATTAGATTTGGTTGATCAAGAACATTAATGGTCAAAAAAGCCATGCCATGTAAAGCTGAGCTTTTTAATGTGCCACATATAGAAGGCATCAAACTTTGTGATTTGATTCTTATGTAAATGGACCAGATCTCGGAACATTAAAGCAACCTGGTTAGCGCAGCCACCTAATGTATTCACTCTTAATATATGAGTATATTTATGTAGTCTATTATTTTTCTAGACACGTTTAATGAGCTTTCCAAAGGTGATACTAGTTTTTGAGAGTGGTGGTTTCAACATCAATGACAGCATAATTTAGCATAATGTCCTTAAGTGAAGAAAAGTATAGCTTTTCTGGCAGTTTGTCACAGATGCAGACTTTAAGATTAGTGTAGCTGTTTGAAGTAAAAAATAGAAAATAATTTCCTTTTTTTATACAGACACATTCTTAGATAACTTATAATAAGTTACCATTTCCTAGATACCTTATTCACAGTAAGAGCATCAGTTACATGGATGACCTCTTCAGTACATCTAGCAGAAAAATGAAAATTGCTTTTAATGGAAAACTTGAGAGTTCTTTTTAAGTATCATTTTTTGATAAAAATACTAAATTGAAAATGAGAAATAAAATGATTACCTGAAAACAAATAACATCCTTGCCATTTTCATTTTTATAACTGAAGAATCAGAAAAAATGGCTAAATGAAAAATTTTCACAAAAAATTGTTTTGATTGAAAAGTTCTAAAATGTTTTGATAGAACAGTATTCACAGACTTCACCTTGGCTTGTTTTTGTCCAAATATGGGGCAGACAAATGAATTCATATTCTGAAAATTTGGTATGGACACGGATTTGTAATTTAATGGTAGCGGCAGCTGTGACGACAATAAAAAGCAAAGATTAAGCCTGTATCTCTGTTTGATGCCTGCTAAAATAGAGAAAAAATCCAAATAAATGAAGCAGGGTTGATCAATCTCTAATTTCTATATATACATAATGTACTACATAGTGGGTGGCTAGGGACCAACATTCAAAAAATTGATTCAGTCTTTGCAGGTTAGTCTAACCTGGCTAGGCTGAATCTCTTTGTAACTGTACAGACATCCCAGACATGCAGGCACATGCCTGCAGTGCCTCAGGCTAGAAGCTGGGAGGGCACTAGAGCAGCCCTCCCTTCCTTCCCCAGCATGGAGCTGAGGGGGGCGTGGCCAGGCCTGAGCTGGATTAAGGAGGAGTTCTCTCCCTGCCCTTTTGAATGATAACAGCGCATTTATAAGCTCTGTTATCAGCATTTATCACCCCATCAGAAAAAAACAGCCACTCTCATTAGTTCAAACTCTTCTTAAACAAAGAAGGGATGGAGGGACATTACCAGCTGAGCTTTGATTAGCTTCAAAAAGCCCTAAAATGACACTGATCTCTGACACAGCATGGCCCTAGCCAGCATGTGGTCTGCTAGGTATTACTGTGTGTCTATGTAAGGCAGAGGGGACACGGATCCCTGCTTAGCAGGGAGTGGGGAGAAGAAGGGGAAAGCAGGCAGAAGTTGCTGTGCCTACAAGTCTCTGCTGGAGCTGCAGCGAGGGAGCAGAGGGGTGGGCCTAGGTCTGCTGTGGAACAGAGAGCCCTGCCCAGCCCAGAGAGCATGCTGGGATGCTGGTGGTATCTGGTTTAGCTTAAATCAGCAAGGAGTCTGGGACAGACATTACATAAACCGGTTTGAGCCAAATCAGTTAAGCCTGTTATTACATTTAACCAGATTTATCTCAAACTGGTTTCGGCCATTTTCAAACTAGTTTATGTGCACTAAATGTCTGTTCTGTTACAGGTTTAAACCAGTTTCTGGTCACTTAAACCGGTTTATATGTAATGTCTGTCCCTAGCCTTAGCCATTGGAGTTTACATGTGTGTACCCTGTTAGTCTCATAGGAGCTATATTGATAAATTTAGAGTTGTAACTAGCAATTTTGACACCCTGAGCTGAGATGTCAGAGAGCCAGCAGGGATGGAGAGAATTGTGATTGTGCTGAGTGCCAGAGGGTCCTACCTGACTTCAGAGACTCAAAGATGCTGGCTGTTGCTACTGCAGCATGGTCTCCCCACACTCAAGGCTGGTGTCCCATTTGACCACCCCTAGTTATGCTACTGGATAAATCCCTCTTTGCAAAGACGGACTACAGAATAACAATTACATTAAATACCTTACTTATAATAAAAAATAGGGATGGAACAAACCTTGAGAAATCACCCAGTCCTTCCTAGTGCTGCAGTACCTAAATCACGTTTGCTAACCTTTCTGCTTAAAGGGGCGGGGTGGGGGGATCTAGCCAAACGAAAAACCTCTCTGTCCCTGAAAACTGCAGTAAGGGAGATTTTCCACTCCTCTGGATAGCTATTCTCTGTTAAATCAGGAAATGCAGGCATATGCCTGCAGTGGCTCAAGCCAGAAGTTGGGATGTGCTAGAGCATGCCTGTCAGCCACTGCCAAAGGGGAGGGAAGAGAGATGCCTTCCAGGGCTCTCCCCACTCCCTGTTGGAGGTGGGGGGCATGGCCAGGCACCAGCTCAGGCTGGCAGGACACACAGGATGCCTGCCACCAGCCCTGGGGTGGGAGGTGGGGAGCTGCTGCCAGACTGAGGAGTGGGGATGGGAAAAAAGTTCTTTCTCTGAAGGAAGCATAAATTGAACACAGTGATTTGCAAAGCATACAACAGGGAACTAGCAAAAATATTTGCCTAAGTTAAGATAGAGCCCAGTAAAACACAGCATACACAGCTTAGTCTAACTTAAAATGTAAAGCAGGAAGACAAGAGAAAACCTTGCATAAATGTTACTAATCCTGAGGGCAGAGTGTCTGCTTCCAGCCAGGCATTCAGAAAGGCTTTGTTTAGGTTTTACAGGTTCTGCTTTATAATGTAAATGTAGCTGTCTGCATTCTTTGGTCTGCAACTTCCCTTACCTCCATCTCCAGCACATATGTGTGACGATTGCCAGGTCTTTGCCAACACTTCCCACCTCTCAGTCTGGTCCTGCAGGTCTTAGCTGTGGGCTCAGAGGTGCAGGTCGTGGATTTGCACACAGAACATTAGCTTGCCTCTCTCCCCCACTCCAGGATTGTGGAATTAATCCCCTCCCTGGCTGCAGGCAAGCTGGACAGAGGGAGGAATTAATTATCTCTGCCTGGCTGCAGGAAAGCCATGGAGGTGCAGCTGGGGCAGGCAAACCCCAGCTGCACTCTGCAGGGTTTACCAATGGGGAGTGGCGGAGACAGGACGGAGGGAGGAATTCGCCTCTGGGGCATGGCAGGACAGTGCCTGGCCATGCCTTACCTCTGCTCTGGCTAGAGAACAAAAAGGAGGGGCCAGCCCAGGTCTCTGGAGCAGAGCCAAGTCCAGAGAGCATGCTGGGATGCTAGAGGAGTCTGATCTAGCTGAAACCAGCAAGGGGTCTGGGACAGACATTGCATAAACTGGTTTGAGCCAAATCAGTTACATCTGATACTATGTTTAAGCAGGCTTATCTCAAACCAGTTTCTGCCATTTTCAAACTAGTTTAAGTGCACTGAACATCTGTTCTGTTACAGGTTTAAACCAGTTTCTGATCACTTAAACTGGTTTATGTGTAATGTCTGTCCCTAGGTGGTGTGTCTGCACACAATGTTTACTGTGGTGTAGACTAATTAGTTCCCTAGTAAACATCTTGACAGCTACACAGGAGGCCCTATTAGGTCATAGGAAACTAATTCACTCCATAGCAGGTTAGTACTTGTAAATACAAGTACTATCCTACTGCAGAGTTTTTCTTGAGCAGCAGTGCATGTGTAGACACTGACATGGCTGGTTGGGGCATGAGGGTGCTTCAGTGCTTAGGCTGCCTGCTGGCTAGCCCCACACTGATGCACCCTTACATCCCAGCCAGCCCCTCCACAGCATGTTGAGCTGACTTGGAGCAGCCCTGGGCTAGCCAGCTGACCTCCTAGCCTTCTTGCCAGATGGTGCTGCTTCAACTTGGCTCAATGTGCTACAGTCCTGGGTGTGCATGGAAATGTGGCACCCAGAAGCAACAAATGCTGGTGCAATATCAATATGCACTGAAATTTATTGCTTTGCATTAATTTGCATGTGTAGGTGTGCCCAGCAAGCAGACCTGGCTGATTATCATGCACTTAAGCACTGCTCAGTTTATATTGGACAGTTTATAGAGCATCAAATAAAAGTATACTTGTGACTTGAATTCAGTTAGATGCTTTCTCTCAGTTTCAGTGGGTATTGGATCAGGCCATAAGTGAACCATGAGGATAAAAGTAATAATACAGTGATGATAAAAGTATTTATGAAAGAGATAACACAAACATAATAATTACTTCTTTTTAAGCATTTGCTTAATGGCAACTTCAAAGAGAAAATAAAATATAAAGGAACCTAACAGTGGACACACAAAGTCATGGCACAGAACAAGAAAATACTTCACTCTCTGAAGCACTAATTCTGCTTTCAGTTACACAGAGAACAGAATTCCAAGTCTATATGAATTAAATTAAGTGTTGACTGCATAAAAGCAGTCTTCAACTCTAGTAGAGGCTGTCAATCTTAGAAGAGTAAACAGTGAACTGTTCTCACTATTGAACTTTTACAGCTCTATTTCAATTATTTCTTAGCACAGACAAATAATGTGTCATGTTTCCAGGCTTATGGAGCTTGTAGCATCACTTCATTCCAAACACTAGCAGACACAATGAGCACATCTGATCTCTGTATACTGTAAATGGAGATTACGTTGGAGAACATATACTTAAATCCATAGGAGTTAGAGTATTTGTAGGTATGGGTGGTAATGAAGCTGGAAGTGAAACTGTTAATCTTCCCAATGGGTAAATGTGCCTTACTATTAGAATGTTATTCCTGTTTTGGATTGAATAGCTGTTCTAAGCTTTAGGTGCATTTTTATAATAAAGGTAGTAAACAAAAATAGAAAATGATTCTTTATTTGATTTTCTTGCAGTACATGAGAAACTAGTGTCCTGTATCCAAGTAAATCAAGGAAGAGTTTCTCACAATGCGTTTTACTTGTCCAAGAGATGTAGAACAAAAATGTTTCCAAAGGTAGGCAGTGAAACTAGATATCAAAATAAAAAGCATATGGAATCTTCATGTCCTCCTGCTGGAGTCAAGACTACTAACTGCAAGAGAAGCAAAAAGGGGGCCTTTATAACCATTTTATCTATGACGGTGTTAAATGAAAAAAAAAATCAGATATTGAAATCTATGTGGATCAACTCCCAAAGAAGGGAAAGATCTTCATTCTAAATGGAAAGATTACTGTATAATAGCTATTGGGAAAATTACTGGTCACAAAGAGACTCAATCTGCAGTGCAACTCATTAATGCAAATGAAATATAGTAGGGCAAATTCTGTTATTTCCAGTACCATATGAAAAAGATTCAGCACATTTTATAAAACTTTAAAAAAGAGCATATAAATAAAAAAGTGGGCTTCAAGACACTGGAAGAAGAGCTGTAGTAGATATTGCAAAAGGGAAAGGGGTTATTGTAACCAAAAGGCGAGATTTTCAATTTACACTAAGATTTTCTTGAGGGACCTTGGTATAAGAGCGCAAGAATGTAAGAAGTGCCATGCTGGGTCAGACTGTTCTAGCCTACTATTCTGTCTCCAACAGTGGCAGAAATCAAATCTAAAACTGTCACTCCAACCTTTTCCCTCAGTGCTGTTGTTTATAGGTTGTTTATAAACTGTATAGGTTGTTCTGTCATTCGGTTGCGGTTTTCCATATAAATAAAAAAGCCCTACTTCTCTATGACGTATATGACCTTGATCTGAATATTCTGCATCAGAAAATTGTGTATATGTTTATTATTTTTATCTTCTAAAATTAAAAATTAAATATTCCCTAAAAAAGCGGTTTTATATGATATGCATAGGAAAGGAAAACTTCTAATTTTAAAAGAGGAAGGAGAGTAGCTCCTGCCTGCTTTCTAGATTTATTTAATTATGTAATAAATTCTCTTAAAGTAAATTACAGAGTGATGTGAATGTTAGGAAATGGCAGAGAGACCCTATTAGGTAATGGAAACAAAAAGTTAAAAAGTTATCTTGAGATCCCATTCATCTGGTAATTAAAGTAGCTTTGTATTGAGGAAAAAAAAACAATGTGCCATTTTCAAAAAATAGGACCTGACTACAACCATTAAGTATAGGAGTATCTTTCAGCCTAACAAAGAAGTTGAAAAGAATGATATAGCATATCATTGTGCTATTATAATGACAATAGTTAGAAAATATCGAAGTAGAGCTTTCAACAATTTTAAATCAGATGTTTTACATGCCTACTATTTCACAACATAAATTACTAAAGGTCTTAAATTCCCAGATGGATATACAATCCAAAGATCTCCAAGCATACATCCTTCCCCATTTTTCTTCATGTGGATGAAAGGGAGTGCTCATTCCATGAAACTCTCCTGTTGAGTATTCTTAGAGATGGATCTAAAAGGAATTTCATTTACATTATGGGCCCCTGATTTGTTGTTTTCACTTTTGAAAATTACTCATGGCAGAGTATAGTAAAATATTAACTTTTGGGAGTTCTTTATCATCCTAATCATAGACTTGTAGAAAAGTAAGGCTTGTACGAACCCCAGAAGTCATTTAGTTCAACCCCCTGCTTGAGGCAGGATCATCCCAATCCAAACCATCCTAAATGGTACTGATAACCTTCGGAGAGGAGCAAGAGAGGCAATGCTGACATAAAAAACAGGCATATAGGTAACTTATAGTTTCATAGTTTCATAGATTTAGGGTCAGAAGGGACCTAGTAGATCTTCCAGCCCGACCCCCCGCCAGGGCGGGAGAACAAAAAAAACCCCAAAACAAAAACGGGACTCAAATGAGTCCAGCCAGGTAGGCATCCAGCCTCTTCTTAAAGACCCCCAGGGTAGGGGCCAGCACCACTTCCCTTGGAAGTTGGTTCCAGCTCCTAGCCGCCCTAACTGTGAAGTAGTTTTTGCGGATGTCCAATCTATACCTCCTCTCCATCAACTTGTGCCCATTACTCCTTGTTATGCCAGCGGGCGCTAGGGGAAACAGCGTCTCCCCCAAACCCTTCTGGTCCCCCCTAGTGAGTTTATAGACGGTCACCAGGTCCCCCCTCAGCCTTCTCTTGTGGAGGCTGAATAGGTTCAGGTCCCGCAGTCTCTCACTGTAGGGTCTGCCCTGTTGTCCCCGGATCATGCGGGTGGCCCTCCTCTGGACCCTCTCCATGTTGTCCACATCCCTCTTGAAATGGGGCGCACAGAACTGGACACAATACTCCAGCTGTGGCCTGACCAGCGTCGCGTAGAGGGGGAGGATCACCTCCTTGGCTCTACTCGAGATGCACCTGTGGATGCACGACAAGGTCCGGTTAGCCCTGCCAACCATGACCTCGCATTGTCGGCCCATGTTCATCTTGGAGTCAATAATGACTCCAAGATCTCTTTCTGCCTCCGTGCTCTCAAGTAGGGAGTTCCCCATTGTGTAAGTGTGCTGCTGGTTCCTACTGCCCAAGTGCAGCACCCTGCACTTGTCCGTATTAAAACGCATCCTGTTCCTGTTAGCCCACCCCTGTAACCTATCCAGATCCCTCTGCAATCTCTCCCTCCCTGCTAGCGTGCTCACCTCCCCCCAAATTTTGGTGTCATCAGCGAATTTAAACAGGTTACTTTCCACCCCATCATCCAGATCGCTGATGAAGAAATTGAACAGCGCAGGCCCCAGGACCGAGCCCTGGGGGACTCCGCTACCCACCTCCCCCCAGGTCGAATATGACCCATCCACCACCACCCTCTGAGTGCGACCCCTCAGCCAATCTGCAATCCATCTGACTGTGTAGGCATCGATGCCACAGTCGCCTAGTTTTTTAACTAGGATGGGGTGAGAGACGGTGTCAAAGGCCTTGCTGAAGTCCAGAAAGACTACATCCACCGCGACACCTGCATCCATGGCCTTTGTGACCTGATCGTAGAAGGCAATCAGGTTGGTCTGACATGATCTCCCCCTAATAAATCCATGCTGATTGCCCCTGAGCATCATTTCTGATGCCGGCCCATCACAAATGTGCTCCTTGATGATCTTCTCAAAGAGTTTCCCCAGGATTGAGGTAAGACTGACGGGCCTATAGTTGCCCGGGTCCTCCCTCTTCCCTTTCTTGAAGATGGGGACCACATTTGCTACCTTCCAATCATCTGGCACCTGGCCCAAGCACCACGATCGCTCATAGAGCCGTGCCAGGGGCCCTGCAATAACCCCAGCTAGCTCCCTCAACACCCTGGGGTGGAGAGCATCTGGACCCGCTGACTTGAACGTGTCCAGCCCCTCCAGAAGCTCTCTAACCCGGTCCTCCCCAACCTGAGGTCTGAAGGCGATCCCCTCGAGTCCAGCTTCTATCACAGCAGGGAAGTCCCGGTCCCTGCACAAGAAAACGGAGGTGAAGAATTGGTTAAAGAGGTCCGCTTTCTCCTCTGATGCAACCACCAGATTGCCCAGTGTATCTTGCAGGGGTCCCACATTACCCGGCGCCTTCTTCATCCTCCCAATATATTTGAAAAAGGACTTTTTGTTATCCTTAATCTTGGATGCTAATCCGAGCTCTATGTCCGCCTTGGCCTTCCTAACAGCTCGCCTACAGGCCCGAGCAGAGGAGGTATACTTCCAGTTCTTCAGAGCACTCAGAGTACACGGTGGGCAGAATTTGGAGGTGGGTGCTGAGAGCTAGCAAATAACCCAATAAGGGTGTAGTCAGGTCCTCTGAGAATTTGTTGTGTGATCATAATTTTCTTAATGTACATTTCTTAGTGTACCTTATATTTGATGTAAAGTAACACCTGATTTGGAAAACAGTCTTCTGCTTTTGGATCTACTTGAAGATCCAAGCGTACACAAAACGGGGTGGCCTAATATAAATTACACTAATACACTGTACGCTAATGTTCATAGCAGGGGGAATAAGCAGGAGGAACTCACCCTCTGGATTGCTAGTACAAACCCAGACAGTAGGGCTGACTGAAACCTGGTGGGATTCATCCCACGATTGGGCTGTAAACATTAGGGGCTATAGACTATACAGGAAGGATAGAACGGGGAGGAAAGGTGGGGGTATGGCGCTCTACGTCAAAGAGCAATACACATCCTCAACTAACAGGATGGAGTCAGAGGAGGGGCAGGCTGAAGTGCTCTATGTCAGAATACAGGGGGATCATGGGGAAAGGGACTTAATGGTGGGGGCCTTCTACAGATCACTCAACCAAGGGGAAGAGCTGGACTGCGAATTCTCAAGTCAGCTTGCAGAGACACTTAAGGCAAGGGATGTAGTCATCATGGGTGATCTAAATTACCTGGACGTCTGCTGGGAGGGGCAGTCAGCCAGGTCAGAAGGTTCCTTGCTGAGATACAGGACCTCCACTTAACCCAGGAGGTGCACAGTCCCACCAGGGTGGATGCCCTGCTGGACCTGGTCATGGCCAAAGGCGATAACCTGGTGAGGGGACTCCAGGTTCTTGACCACCTGGGTGACAGTGATCATCGCCTACTGGAATTC
>NW_017728992.1:144120578-144121991 GCF_001723915.1 Gavialis gangeticus
ACTTCTGGAGGGGCTGGATGTGTTCAAATCAGCAGGTCCAGATGCTCTCCACCCCAGGGTTCTGAGGGAATTGGCAGGGGTTATCAAAGGGCCCCAGCATGGCTTTATGAGCACTCGTGGTGTCCTGGCCAGGTGCCAGATGACTGGAAGAAGGCCTATGTGGTCCCCATTTTCAAAAAAGGGAGGAGGAAGGATGTGGGCAACTATAGGCCCATTAGTCTTACCTCAATCCTGGGGAAACTTTTTGAGAGGATTATCCAGGAGCACATCCGTGAAGGACCAGCAGGGGGGATGATGCTCAGGGGCAACGAGCATGGGTTCATTAGGGGCAGGTTCTGTTAGACCAACCTGATTGCCTTCTACGATCAGGTCACAAAATCACTGGATGCAGGTGTCGCAGTGGATGTAGTCTTTCTGGACTTCAGGAAGGCCTTTGACACTGTCTCCCATCCCATTCTCATTAAAAAGCTAGGTGACTGTGGCACTGGTGCCTACACAGTGAGATGGGTCGTAAATTGGCTGAGGGGCAGCACCCAGAGAGTGGTGGTGGACGGGTCATATTCAACCTGAAGGGATACAGGCAGTAGAGTCCCCCAGGGCTATGTCCTTGGGTCTGCACTGTTCAACATCTTCATCAGCAACTTGGATGAGGGTGTGAAAAGCATCTTGTTCAAATTTGCTGACGACACCAAGATTTGGGGCGAGGTGGGCATGCTAGAAGGGAGGGACAGGATACAGCTGGACCTGGACAGGTTACAGGGGTGGCCAAATGAGAATAGGATGGGATTCAATACTGACAAGTGTGGGGTACTCCACTTGGGCAGTAAGAACCAGCAGTATACCTATATGCTGGGTAACTCCCTTCTCAAAAGCACAGTGGCAGAAAGAGATCTTTGAGTCATCATCAATTCCAAAATGAACATGGGCCGCCAGTGTGGGCACGCAGTCAGTAAGGTTAACCATACCTTGTCATGCATCCACAGATGCATCACAAGCAGGGTCAAGGAGGTGATCCTCCCTCTTTATGTGACACTGGCCAGGCCACAGTTGGAGTACTGTATCCAGTTCTGTGCGCCGCACTTCAGGAGGGATGTGGCCAGCATTGAGAGGAGGGGCAGGCGGAGGGGCCAGGGGAGGGGCACTCGCATGATCCTCTATGAGGAGAGGCTATGGGACCTGAACCTGTTCAGCCTTCACAAGAGAAGGCTGAGAGGGGACCTGGTGGCTGTCTATAAACTTATGAGGGGGAACCAGCAGGGAATGGTAGAGATCCTGTTCGCCTGAGCACCTCCCAGAGTAACAAGGAATAAGGGCCGTAAGTTGTTGGAGAGTAGGCTCAGGCTGTACATTAGAAGGCACTACTTCACAGTCATGGCTAGGATCTGGAACCAAATTCCAAGGGAAGTGGTTCTG
>NW_017728992.1:144122002-144123547 GCF_001723915.1 Gavialis gangeticus
ATTACAGAAAATAAAACCAAAAGAAAACATTAAATACAATTTAAAAAGACTATTAGATAAAAAACCAAAGTCTATAGGTGGCACCCTCTTGGGGGAGGCTTCACCCAGGCAGTCTGGGACTTGCAGATCCCCAAGGACCCCCTATACCTGTTCCAGGACCCCCTATACCTGTCCTTCAGCAATGGGCTAGAGAGGGGGCCCACCCCAGTGAGTCCTATGAGCTGTTCCTTGGGTTTGCTGTGTCCAAGCGGAGCTGCTCAAGAGTGTGGGTCCTTCTGCATTGCAAGGGGCTTCATTGCTCCTGGAGATGTGGTACAGTGCCGAACTCCACTTCAGCATGGTGGCTTTGAGGAGCTAACTGCAGCTTTTGTCAGCATACTGCACCCCAAAATTCCTAGTCCCAATCCCAGCTCTGCTGGGCAGAAACTGCAAAATAAATAAATAAATAAAAACTTCAAAGGAGAGGAGAAGTCAGGCCTATCTCTCTGGGCCTGAACTGGGTAGCAAAAGCTGGCCAGGCCTGTATCACACCGAGGCCTGGATCAACAACAAGAAGTGCCAAGTCTCACCCTGTTTCAAACCATGCCAGACTTTACGCTGGCCCAAATCTGCCAGCCAAACAGATGGCTGAGGTTCAGCTGCACCGCTAGGCTGAAATCCAATAACTGTGAAACAGCAAAAAGGACCCAGGCCTATAGTTGTAGCCTGGACATCCAGACTCAGCTATACCACCATGCTGAGACAATACAATTACAAAAGAGAGGGGCCAGTAACTGCCAGGACCCATTCCTGGGCAGTTTGCTCCAGGGAAATTAACCTACTTAAGCAAAGAAGGGGAAAGAGGAAGGAAATAGGAGTCTTAAAGTCCAAGACAGACTTTCTCTCCCTGTATCTTTGGCTTTCCTGGCTCATAGCTTTCGCTTGTCTCTCCAGTGAAGGGTGGGGGAGACCTGCCCAGAGGGAGCATGTTCTCTGGCTCCCAGTTCAGCTGTGCACCTTTCAGCAGCCACAGGAGAAAGAGTTAGAAAACTTATGGATGAGTCGTTCTTATATACCTAGTGTGACATCACCTAAGCTCTGTCCAGTTAGGGAGTGCCATGCTTCAGCCTCTCTCTTATTCAGTTTGCCTGGAGGATCTTCTGCTTCCTCTGGCCAATGAGGCCATAGGATTTTACATACTGTGCCCAGAGAGAGGCCTCAGATTGCCATGTGCTGGACACATGGACAGAACAACAAGGGCCGTCTTGCCCACCTAAAACACATACACAACCCCACCCCCTACAGTATACAACCCAATCTGTGTGTGGGTGTTATACATGCATACTTTAACATACCACTTCCCTGCCCCACAGTAATTATATAGGGGAAACAGATCTATCTGCAAGCCCCTGTACTCTTCAGCCATTCACTAATGCAACTGCACCTAGGACTCGCTGAACCCAAATTTGTCACATTCAGGCTGTTGCTAGGTTTTGTTTTAATCACTTAGAATTGGACATATTCTTTCCTACAAAAGTTCCCACTGTAGAAACAAACTGGATTCAT
>NW_017728992.1:144128547-144133146 GCF_001723915.1 Gavialis gangeticus
TGTGACATCACCTAAGCTCTGTCCAGTTAGGGAGTGCCATGCTTCAGCCTCTCTCTTATTCAGTTTGCCTGGAGGATCTTCTGCTTCCTCTGGCCAATGAGGCCATAGGATTTTACATACTGTGCCCAGAGAGAGGCCTCAGATTGCCATGTGCTGGACACATGGACAGAACAACAAGGGCCGTCTTGCCCACCTAAAACACATACACAACCCCACCCCCTACAGTATACAACCCAATCTGTGTGTGGGTGTTATACATGCATACTTTAACATACCACTTCCCTGCCCCACAGTAATTATATAGGGGAAACAGATCTATCTGCAAGCCCCTGTACTCTTCAGCCATTCACTAATGCAACTGCACCTAGGACTCGCTGAACCCAAATTTGTCACATTCAGGCTGTTGCTAGGTTTTGTTTTAATCACTTAGAATTGGACATATTCTTTCCTACAAAAGTTCCCACTGTAGAAACAAACTGGATTCATGCTTCTCTGATAGAACTTCATATTAAGAAGCAGCCATTATTAGACTGTCTTAAAAGACGCCATTCCTATACCTGACCCTGATTCTTCTACCAAATGTGACTAGTGGGAATGTGTGTTTCCCTGAGGATAAGTAGCAGCAGCACACCCACTTCTTTTTGTCCCTGGGGAGTGCCTGTGTCACACGCACTCTGGCACACAGCACATTACTCTGAGTGGGGTAAGGGAGGCTGGGGCCAGCAATTGTGCTGGCCCAAGAAGCCTTACCTGGGGTCCTCCATGAGCTGCAGCTGCAGCACTCCTGCAGCAGGGAGCCTGGACTGCAGCCATAGCATGGCTCCAGCTGGCTAGTTTCCAGTTTTGGGTGGTATGCGCTGCCACCATGTGTGCTGCCCCGTTTTTTTTAGGTGTCATTTTTTTTACCCCAGGATCTCCTGGTATCAAAACCTCACTCTGCGCTGCAAGGTAGCAGTGTGGGGAATGCCTACATGTGTGGCATGTGGTGCCACAGACACATCTGTCCTTGTCTGGACACACCCAAAGACTCCACCATCAAACACTTAGCACCTCCGTATGCACAATCATGGGTGCTTATGTAAGTTACATTTTTTGCACAACAGACCTCTAAAAATGCTGTACAACCATGACTTAACACACGTGCATGGTTGTAGAGTGCTTTTAAAATGGCTGATCATGTGAAAAATTAACTTTGGTCAAATGAGATATTAGATGAAGACACTCTAAAGCAGAGTGACTTAGAGAACTTGTGTTCCCTCTAAGGTTAATTTTTGGTGCAGGAGTGGGGTGGGGTTGGTACCCGAGCCTGTGAGTACCAACCTAGTCCTGCCCCTGGGTTTGTCAGTGGGGGAGGGAGGCAGAGCAGCAGCACAGAGCTCCAGACTGCTTTGAATGGCCTGAGCTGAGAAGGGGTGGTGGCTGGAATGGAGCTCCAAGTTAGAGTGGGGTCCTGAATGTCTGTAGGTACCTCATATGACAATGAAAAGGAAACACTGAAGGGAAGCATCTGTATTACAATGAAATATTTTTTTAAATATTATTTTAGTTAATTAATCCGTTTTTGTGAAACTTATGGTTTAAGTCATTGGCCGTTGCTAGACATCACTCTCCTGTGGAGGGTGGGAGAGCAGAAAACTCTGGAATATTGGGTGTCCTCAACACCTGAGAGAAATGTACCGAAGTTCAAGTTTGATAGGGATGAAGGAGAGCTTCCTGGTCAGTATTGATCTAAATTCCTTACAGAAAAAAAAGTTCTCTTTCACAATAAATCCTATGAATGGCTTTTCTCCTTGCAGAAATGTGATCCCTGCTGATGGCCCTTGATTTTGCAAAACAGGATCCCATTGTCTACTCTGAAGCCTCCTGAAGCTTTGGTTTCAACATTATGCTATACTTTGCAGAACTGTGGCCTACATGCCAAATAGAAAAGAGAGAACACAATGACTAACAAAAAACAGGAACTTGATTATAGTTTTCTTCTAAAAATATTTTAAATAATTATTTTAATTTACTTTGTGTGGGCAACATGGAAGAAAGATGTTTTTAGCAGGGTTTAATTCAGGAGATGATGATGGGTTGGGGTGTCAGTATTGAGAAGTTAGTTGATAAAAAATGGACTTCATGGGAAAAAATAAGATATGTGGATGGGGGGGAAGAGCGGGCAGAGAGGGAGAGAAGAAAAGAATGGTATGTTGAGGCTGACATTATGAGGAAAATGATAAAGAGCTTGGGACAGAATTGACCAGATTTGCAATGTGGGGAGAAGCACCTCAAGGAGGTGCAAGTTTGAAGGTACAGGAAAATTCTGATATAGAGTAGATCTAAGATAGTACAAATGTGCTAAAAGGAGATTTACAAACTGTTGTAGGATTGCTTATGCCATCTATGTAAAAAAATCCCCAGTACTGTTAAGAGAGAACACAGGATGACATCTAATCTAATCTAATCTAAATCTAATCTAATCTAATCTAAATCACTTTAGAAAGGAACAATTCCATCATACTGTGTAGCATAGAAACAAAATATAGTGTGCAGTAATGTGGAACATGGAAGGGAATAACCCAACATAGGATTCTAGTGACAAGATGCTTAAACTCCAGGTTCATAGTTTATGACGCCTGCGGGACCTCTTGATAGAATTATATCCTTGTTTTACTTGGCTGCATATCTATAGCTCCTATTACATTAAAAGCCCTCCCCATCGTTAGTGCCAAGTCACAGATGTTATGTGCAAAAAAAGCTTTATTTTTTTAGCCCATGGAATGATAAATTGATTATGAATTTTTAAACAGGTATGTCTTCAAAAATGTAATTACAGAGCTGCTCTGGGAAACAGGGTAATACATTTTGTTTCAGATATATTCTGCCTCTGTGTTAGTTGAAAAATGTTCTGTTTGTTTAAAGGTCTCAGCAAAACAGCTGGGAAGCTGAACACTGCTGAACACTCAAGAGGCCAACACTTGGTTTTTGAAAGAGACTTAGTTTCTGAGCTAGTGGAAAGTGACGGGAATATGAATAGGTCATGTCCTCCTGATGGTAAAGCTATGGTACTGCCAGGACAAGGCATGGGTACATGTTAGAGATAAATGTAGACAAAGTGCAGACAAAATAACCCAAACCATTTTCCCAAATTTTATAACATCATCATCATTGTTACATATGTGTATTCAGGTAGCACCCACAACTTGTACAAGAAAATATACTCCTGAATTACTTGTAACCGTAGACAAGGAACAGCATGGAAAGGATGAGGGTGGGTGGGTGTAGTTATAAGAGATACCATTTTTCTTTTCTTTTTATGTGCATTAGAAACACTTTCTAAAATAAATAAATAAATCTCAATACAGTTGTCAATCACACTTTCCATTACTTGTTTGTCCAGCTTTGTGTAGGTATCATGGAAGAAGTTTCTGCTAGGCAAGGAATGTAAAGGCAGGGAAGAGAATGGTTTAAGGATCAGCTCACAGATGCTGATCCATAGATAAGGACCAGATAGTAGAAAAGAACAAGCAGGCTGTCAAGTGATGGTGGAGAAGGAGATGAAACTGGCTTGGTAAGAGACAAGAATGGATAGATAGTCAGAACTGTGAAAAACAAATTCCAAATCAAGCCATTCTTGAAGTTAATTCCCCCATATGCCAAAAAACCCAACAACAATCACCCCCTCCCCCCCAACCAAAGTCAGTGTTTGTCAGTTTCATGGTGCTAATTGGAAATGGAGTGACATTATCCAGGTAACTGGTCTTTTTATGGTTTTGAGAAACAAGAGTTCTATTTTATGGAAAAAAAATAAGTTTCAACATTTGTTTTGATGCAAGACAAAACAAATACTTCACAGAAGTTTTCAAAATTGGTCATGAAAAAATTAGACAGAGGAAGAGAGACAAGGAACAAAAAGATAGCCGGAGAAGCTAAAAATGTGGTGGCTAAGGTGTTTAATTCAAAATGTTGGCAACCTGAGTTCAATTAATTCCTTTGAATAAAGGCAAAGTAGTGCCCATTTAATGAGTAGGTTATTATGAGATTCTGCCATCTCTAAGCTTGGCCAGAAAGTCTATTCCAGACTTGTGCAATCTTCCCAATTATTTTTTTTTTCAAAACTAATACATTGCCATAATGCATATTGGTTTTGATGACAGCATTTTTCAATGGAAAATTTCTTTGATTGTTTTTGTTGACCAGCTGCAAACCTTGTAGCATTTCTGGTGGGGCCAAAGTGGAGTATATAGCATGAAAAAAAGTGTTTGAGAGACTAATTTGTGGATCCCATGAATGTTGGATACACACTTCATGACTCTTTTCTTCCCATCAAAAAACAAAATAACCTTCCCCCAACATTAATTAGATGCACCATAAAGACCACCAATCAGTGTTTTGCTTTTGTCACACCTCTTTCTTCTATACACTATCTTTTGCAATTGATATACCACAGGTCAGGGACATTGTCCATACGTTCATTTGTAAAATGCTTAGAACATTTTCACGGGTGGAGGTTGTAGCCGTGTTGGTCTAAGGACATAGGCAGACAAGATTCTTTGGGTAAATCTGATATCTTTTATTAGACCAACTAAATAGTTGGAAGATGTTTTTCTTAGCAAG
>NW_017728992.1:144138146-144145614 GCF_001723915.1 Gavialis gangeticus
TCAGGCTGAGGAAGCATCTGCAGTTGGTGTGTGCTCTTCCTGGATGGAATGAATAGTAAAGAAACTAGAGGCTGGTATGCATGCAAGAAAGCCAGTCAGTGAAGACATAAATTGAGGAGTCAGTGGGTGACACCATTATATACCCGCTACATTCATAGACCCCACCCCGGCCGCCTCCAGTCATCTCTCACCCGCTGACTCCTTAATTTATATCTTTACTGACTGGCTTTCTTGCATGCAGACTAGCCTCTGGCTTCTTTACTATTCATTCCATCCAGGAAGAGCACACACCAACTGCAGATGCTTCCTCAGCCTGACAAAGGGTTTTTAAACCCAAAAGCTTGCTAAGAAAAACATCTTCCAACTATTTAGTTGTTCTAATAAAAGATATCAGATTTACCCAAAGAACCTTGTCTGCCTAGAACATTTTCAGGCAGGCATTCAGATTATTATTTATCAAAGCTTCTTAATCTTTTGAAGTTTACCCATCACTTGTCATTTCTTCAAAAACAATCTCAGTTGGGATTCTGGTTTCCTTTACCTCAGAAGTGGGTGGCTTATTTTATTTTTAGGTTTTAGTGAAATATTAAATTGCTTTCAAGAGAAGGAAAATGCAATTAGAGAGGGATAAAATAGGGAATGAGGGGTCAGAGTCACATTACTTTTTGATCCTATGCTTCCAGTAGGCAACAAAGGGCCTCTTGATATAACTTAAAGGCTGTAGTATTAGACACTACAATGATATCTGGCAGTCAGTAGTCCTTTGAAAGGGCAGATGTTATCTCATAATTGTTTTGTTGTGCTTTTTTATAGGACTACATTAAAAATATATTTTCAGATGCTTTAAGAAAGACATAGGAGATTTTGAATTCCATACAAATTCACTGAAGATGATCAGTGGCAAAACTGTTATTTTCACTTTTTGGACAACAGTAGGTGTTCACTTATGCTAGGATGTGTTTGTATCCTAGATAATCTAATAATTTAATAATAAAATGCCAGATAAGATATAAAAAGGTTGTCAAGACTTTGTTCTGTGCATGTCTAGCAAGAGAAATGTAAGTATTTGGGGGACTTTTCTGGTAGAAAATTAGATATTTAGGGAGTTTTACATGCTTCCAAATTTAGGGAGGGGTTTTGAGGCTCTACATTTTGTACTTAGGAACCTAAAATGGTAGTTGTGGCTTTGTGAACATAGCCCTAAATGTAAACTATCAAGGAGCATTACTGTTTCATTTCAGCAGCTGTTTCATTTCAGCAGCTGTTTTGGCCCATTCTGGCACCCGAAACACCAAATCCGAAATGAAATGGAAGAAGGCTCTCAGACATCTCAGAAATTAAACAAAACCATCAAAAAAGTTTCAGAATGTTTCAGGGGTGGGTTTGCAGGGAAATAGAAACTCAGAAGAGGTGGGGGGATGGCTGGGGAGGACTGCTCTGATATTAACATCTGTAGCTGGCCAGTGTCTGCAATCTGTCCCTGAGATCCCTTACAATCCCAGTGCTCTTGGGAAGGGATGGAGAAACAGCATATAAGGCTCTGTGTGAACTCTGCGTTCTGTGAAAACTGTCTCTTGTAGCACGAGCAGCAGAGCACAGTATCTGAAGGGTCTAGGCTGGTAGCACTATGTAGTCTGTTGCTACCAAGTTGTACCCAGCCATTAGCCAATCCTTTTCCACTTACTGTTGCATACCATCCCTATTGTTAATTCCTTTCAAATATTTATTCCCCCAAAATCCTCTTATTTATTCTTGTTATTTTTTTCACCCCAAACAAAAAGAAAGCTGTGCTTTGCCTGACAGTGTGTCATCCATCGCTGTGCAGGAAAGCACAACACATATAAATTATACACACACATTCAGTCACACCATACATGAAGTATGCTGAAAGGCATGTGCCAGGTCTTCTGGCAGGAGAGAGAGAGACGGAGAGATGCAAGTTCCCTTCTTCTCCCCACAACTTAGACGCATCCTCTTCCCTAGCAGGCATGAAGCTTCTGCTGCTTGTGACAGCAAGGAGGTGGGAGCAATGTCTGCACCTGTCCCACCTCCACTAACATCAGCAATAATAATAACCCCCCAGCACCGGCAGCAGGACAATAAGCACCAGAATGATAATCTCCTCCACCCCAATTTCAGTTTCCAGCCTGAGCCTTCCAGTGCCAGAGGAGGAGCTGGATCTGGAACCAAGGGAGCTGACTGCCATAGCCAGAGAAGTTCTGGGGAAGGAGGGAGAATCTAAGTTTGTGTTCCACACCCCTCAAAGTTCCCTTAGTGCCAGGTCTCCATCTCCAGAAAGCACCTCAGAGGAGGTTGAGACTGTGGAGGCAAGTGGTTCAGCTGAATCAGCTCCTTCTGTTGTCATGCCACTGCCTGCTGAGGAGGGGGATAAGTCAGGATCCCCACCTGCACCCCAGAAGTGAGGGGGCAGTGTAATGTGGGATCATTTTCAAGTGGCAGATGATCCCACATATGCTATCTCCCTGAACTGCTGTTCCAACACCAGCCGGGGCAAGGACAAGAAATACTTCAGCACCACGGGGATGCTGATGCATATCAGGAGGCACCACCCCCTTGCCCTTGTTCCTCCTCAGTCTGGAACCAGTGGGAGCATGCAAATGGAAGTCCCCCTCTCACTCCAAAGACCCTGTCACCACAAAGCAGAGACAGGTTACCCTGGAACAGTGGGGGAAATGTGGAGGGAAAGTGGGGTACGTTCCAAAGGCAAGCAAGATCACCCAGAGCACTAGGGAGATGTTTCCTGTTGATGGCCAGCCCTTCTCCTTAGTTGAGCAGCCAGGGTTGCAGCTCATGGTGCTTGTGGCCCCATCATACTGCATGCCTGTATGCACCACTTTCAGCAAGACAGTGTTGCCCTTCCTGTATGAGGCATGCAGGGATTACTTGAGGGAGAAGCTGTGCAAAGCAGGTCCGCAGGTGGCCTTACACTTCACCTTGGACATTTGGAGCAGCCAGAGTGGAGATCATGCCTACCTCTCCCTCATAAGGCACTGGGGCAATCAGTCAGGCCATTGGTGGGCTTTCCTTGAAGCAGAGATGAAGGATGAGTCCCACATGGCAATGGACATCATGGAAGGCATGAACTATATGGTGCAGGCGTGGCTCATTGAGTAGGGAGAGCTCACCCGCAGGTTCATGGTCACGGCCAACAGGGCCAATATGGTCAAGGCAGTGCATGATGCCAACTTTGTTGGCATCTACTGTCTGGCAAACAAGTTTCACCTTATAGTCAGGGATGCCTTGTAGGGGGACAGAGCTGCTAATGAGCATGCTATCACAACCACCCAGCTCATTTCAAAATGCCGGAAGGTGGTGGACTTCTTCCACTGGAGCATGAAGGGGGTAAAGATGCTGTGGGACAAACAGGCAGAGCTTAGCATTCCGTAGCACAAACTCATGCAGGATGTGGAGACTCAGTGGAACTCCACATACCTGATGCACATACCAAAGGCTGTTTGAGCAACAGAAGGCCATTCATGAGATGGCCTTACTCGGGGAGATTGGGATCAGTGGGTCCCTTAACAAAACAGAGTGGGATACCATCTCCCAGATCTTGGTGGTCCTCAAGACATTCCTCGAGGCCACTGAGGACCTCAGTGCTGGTAATGCTCTCCTTAGCCAGGTATTCCCTATAGTGAGGGAGGTTCAGAACCAAATGGAGAGCTGCCAGGGGATCAATGTTCCTGGCTGGGGCAAGCTGCTGTCACCAAAGGTGCAGGCACTGGTGAAGTGGCTGAAGGAGGGCATCAAGAAATGGCTGGATCTACTGCGGTCCAGTTCAGTCCATGTGCTGGCAGCCATGTGTGACATGAGGGTGAAGGGGAGCATGTGCACCAGCAAAACCCTGGATCGCTGGACAGAGGTTCTGGTGAACAGTCAGGGAGGCTGAAGGGCAGAGTTGGGAGGATGTGAAAAAGGGGGAACCACTGTTCCGTGCCAATACTCCATCCACCAGCCAGTGTCCTCCACCACAGGCACTGCCACTGTGAGCCAAGGGCATGGCTTCCATGTTGGGGTCCAGAGGCACCAGACCCCAGCATCGGGCAGGTAGTGCCAAGGCCTTGGTGGCTACCTATCTCACTGAGGATATGGAGACACTGCTCTGTGACCCCTTGGCCTACTGGGCAAGCCGCAGCCAGTTGTGGCAGGATCTGGCCACAGTTGCCAGGGAACATCTGTCCTGTCCACTGATCAGTGTTCTGAGCAAGAGGGTGTTCAGCATTGCTGTGGATATTGACACCTCACCTCACATGCTTGGATCCTGGTTTGGTACAGCAGCTGGTGTTCCTCAAAATGAACCTTCTGCTGCTTGGGAGCTTTCCCAAGCTCCATGTGCAGACAGAGTGAGTGCCATCCTCCTCACTCTGTCCACACCTGTTTCGTTTTTTACATTTAAAAAAAAATCATTTAATATCCCAGTGTCAGAGCTGGAGGTGGCAGTCACTGTATCACTAGCCAGCAGGGGAAGAACATCTTCCTTCTGAGCTCCAGTGCCAGCATGAACTTGGAGGTATGGACTGGAGCTATGGGGAAGGAGGAGGCCCCAGGTCCTGGACATGACCTAAAACTGCATGCTGCCAGGGTCGGGAGGCCTGGCGGGACTGCTAGTGGCATGGCAGCCCCCAAGAAATGCCAGGACCACAAACCTCCCTGGTGAAAGGCGGGTAGGAGGTGCCTTATAAGCTCCAGCCACCACATGCACAAACGGTCCTGGCTAGGGAATCCTCAGACCTGTAAGATCTTTGAGAGGCCTGAGACTTGTTGGTTGCAGTGGAGTTGTGAGGCTCCAGGTGAGCTCAGCTTAGCTGCCTGGGATGCCATCTGCGAGGCATGGGCCACAATGTAGGGGGGGGGCAGAGCTGAGGAATGGATGTCACCCCTAGACATCAGGGGCTTAAATGCTTAGGCTAAAAGCTTAGCAATCTTTCAGGTTTAAAACACTCATGGTCTGGATCCATTTTGTATGTTTATAGGGCTGTAGGAAGTTTGTTTCTGGTGGTGAGGTTAATGAGGTTCAGTGCTTGTTTGAATTTACAAACCACTTTTCACAGATGAGCCTATGAACTTCACTTCATCAACCTCCTAGATAAAGAAACTCATGGACTCAATATAGACATTGGATTTATGACACACTATAACCTGCCTGACATCTGACTCCCCAGGTACAGGTACCTCTGGACTTTTACCGGCTACATTCCCCTTTCCCCTCACCCCAGCCTGTCCCTCACCCCCTGACACCTCAATTTACATTTTCACAGACTGGCTTTCTTGCCTGCATTACATGCCTGACTTTGGCTTCTTTACTATTCCTTCCATCCAGGAAGACCACACACACCAATTGCAGATGCTTCCTCAGCCTGACAAAGGGTTTTTAAACTTGAATACTTGCTAAGATATATTTTTTCAACTATTCAATTGGTCTAATAAAAGATATCAGAAGTACCCTTGACTGGTCCGTGCTGTGGCCAGGACCCAAAGTGGGCTGAAAGGGCCAGGGCCCACTGCTAGGAATGCCCAGAGCAAGAGGCTCAGGATTCTGATTGGCCTGATGATGGGACCAGGGCCTAAGGGGGAGAGAAATGTCTCAGAGAAGGGACCACAGCTGGAGGGAGTGAAGGATTAAATGTGTGAGGCATGGGCCACAGTGTAGGGGAGGTACAGAGCTGAGGAATGGTTGTCACCCCAAGGCACCTAAACGGGCACATCCCGCCTAGGAAACATCTGAATCAGTTTTCCATCAGGGCATGGCAGGACAAAGAGGGGCTGGTGGTTGGCCCAGAAACTGGTGGGCAGGCAGACATGTAACCAGCACTGGGAAGGCCCTTTGTTATGGGCTACCATCCATGCTGGTTTCATCCCACTCTGCCTATATACACACACGTGACACAAGTTTTGCTTTGAACAGTTTGAGGTGCAGTCTCACAAAACCCCCTGCACCTATCTTCTTGAAACATCACAGACTTCATGCCCTCAGGAGGGGCTACCTTCACTGTATGTTTCTTCTGAATCAGGCAAGAAATGAGAAAGTTATAGGCATTTTAGTGATTCCCACTTATAGCCTATGGCCAAATCACTGAAACAGTGTCAAAACTCTGAAACAGATTTGACCAAATCGAAATGGAATAGTGATCCAAAACACTGAATTGAATCACTGTCCCTCTAAAACAGCCAAACCTGAAACTGAATCAAAACATAGCCGTTTCGCAAAGCCCTACTGCCTGTTGCAGCAGATGAGCTGTTAATGGGCATTGCTGCTCAATACCTACTTTGCTTCAGTTTTCACACAAAAACACTATGACTACCAAACAACCAGAAAACTAATAGAAACAGGTGAAAGGCTACAGATCATGATCAGGGAAGAGCACACTATAGACCTTTTGGCAAAGTGGAGGTAGTTTAAATCAGCAGGCAATGAGAGAATTCACTTGGGGATGCTGAAAGGACCAGCTGAAGAAATCTCAGAGCTCCCAAAAATGATATTTACAGTTCCCAGAGGACTAGAGAGGGCTAATAAGCTTATCTTTAAAAAGGAAAGGAAGGCAGACCAGGAGAATAACGGACCTATCATGACTTCAATATCTAGCAAATTAAGAGAAAATTATAAAACGGTCCAGTTGCAAATGAATGGAAGGTGAAGATCACTGACAGCCAACATGAATTTATCAGGAACGGCTCATGTCAAACCAATGTTTTCTTTTTGAACAAGGTTTCTGTTTTGATGTATGAGGGAAATGTGGTGGATATTATATACCTGGACTTTAGAAAGGCTTTTGACAGTCCCTGCATGCTCTCCTCATAAATAAATTGGAAAAACTCAGGCATGATAGAATTAATATTAGTTGGATACGTAACTGGTGGAATCACTATTAGTGGAACAGTGTAAAACTGGCAGGAGATCTCAGAGAGGGTGTATTCTAGGTCCAATGCTGGTTAACATTTTTATTAATGGCTTGGATCAAATTTGCAGCCCTCACAAAAGCAGGAGTGTTAATATTGAAAATAATTTAGATCATAATGAAATTCAAAGGGTAGTTTAATAAACTGGAGAATTGGGCTACAGACAGTTATGAGGAAGAAAATACAGATATATACATATAGAATTGAGGATCGCTTACTTAGAAATAACATGGCTGAAAAAGTTTTTGATGTAATGGGTCACAAATAGAACACACAACACCAGTGCAATGCTATCATGAAAGCTAATAATTTTAGGTTGTATTAACATAAGATGTAGAAGGTGAAAGTACTGTCCTGTATGCAGTGCTGGTTAAGATTCATTTGGGGAAATGTGTCCAGTTCTGGAGACATCTTTAAAGGAGATTATAGAAAAGCCAGAGAAGATCCAGATTTATTCCAACCCTTTTTAAACCATGGGATACAGAGATAAAAGGGGTTGTAATATAAGCCATATGAGGACAGATTGAAGGAGGTAAGTATGTTTAGTTTG
>NW_017728992.1:144150614-144155312 GCF_001723915.1 Gavialis gangeticus
TTTTATATAACAATGAAATCAATACTCAGTCAGAATTCACAGTAAACTTATATAGCCTGCAGGATAATGTGCAGCCCCAAGGAAAACAACACGATGGAAGAGCTCTTTCTAGTATGTTTAGTTTGCAGAAAAGGAGATTAAGTGGTGCCATGACCATAAGGTGGTGGAAGGCTGGGAGTAATGGGGCTTAGCCCTCCCAAAACATTTGGCAGTGGTGGTAGCACAGAGGACAACAGGACAGCCCAAGTGCAGCCTCTGGGTGGCTGCAATGGGTTGGGGAAGAGGAGTGAACAGACACAGACATGCAGCCACAGCCTGCAGGCAGGCAGGTCTGCAGGCTGGCAGTATGTAGAGTAGTGTCCAGCAGGTATGTATGTGGGGGAGGGAAGGGGTGTGAGGGGGTGCAGATCGAGGCCCCCATGGTGAGGGAGGGAATGGGGCAGAGGCAGAGGCTGGGGTGAATGGGGCCCCAGGCTGGGTCGTGGGATAGTAGGAATCCTGGGTGGTTCATCAAGGGGTGTGAAGGAGGCTCGTGCCTCTGTGTGCACCCTGTGGGAGGCATGGGGGGCACATGCCCTCCAGATCTGTGCATGGGGCAGAGCACAGGCAGGCTGCTGCTGTGGGCTGAGGCTCTGTGCCCCATTGCTGTTGCCCTGGGAGCCATGCTGTGACTGTGCTGTGTCCCCTGCCTGCCCAGTGACAGGAGGCACATGGCATTGTGTGGCTCCCAGGGCAACAGCAGTGGTGCACAGAGCCCCAGCCCACAGTGGCAGCCCATCACCACTCTGCCCTGTGCAAAAATCCAGGGGACATGTGCCTCCCCTGCCTCCCCTGGGGTGCATGCAGCAGCAGGAGCTCCCCGGCACCCCTGGATGTGATGCCTGCAGCTCTGATCATCCCACAACCTGCCCCAGGGGCCCATTCACCCCAGCCCCAGCCCCTGCCCCTGCCCCTGAGGAAAATATTTTTTTCCTCTGCCTATGGACACGAAAGAACATTTCAAATATTTGAATGGCTCCCATAAAGCAGAGGGAGAAACATTGTTTCCCCTTATCAAAGAGGGCAGGAGAGTACGCAGGAAGTTTTCATTACAGAAAAGGAGATTTAGATTACATTTTAAGGGGAAAACTTTCTAACAGTGAAACAGTGGGACCTGCTGCCAGTGAAAGTTGTGCAATCTGCTTTCTAGGAGACTTCTGAAAAGAGGCTTCTACAGGTACCAGTCTTGGACTGTTTAGGAATAATAAATCCTGCAACTGTTGCAGAGAGATGAATTAGATGTCACATCTGTCTGCAGGCTAAATCCAGAAGCCCAAGTTTCTTCCTGCTCTCCTGCTGCTCATCTTGAGGAACAGACCAAGGTTTGCCTTATAAGGGTTAATTCCTTATCCCTGTAAGCCATTCCTTATACTTGACCACACAGGCATAGCGTGGGAGTCTCTGTGAACCTCTAGGTGACTTCCCCTTGTGCTGTAAAAGAAATGTTAGGTCCCCCTTTTCATAGAATGTGTTAGCTTGGAATATCACTCACCCTGAGATCACTTTATACTACAGGCAATCAGTAAGACAAAACAGCAAAATCTATAGGAGAAAAAAAAACTTTGAAGGCAAAACAAAGTTTCTTACCCTCTCATCTGACGGTCATCTAATCCTTCAGAGAAAACTGGCAGTATTTTCAGAGCTCAGCCTTCTTTCTGATCCTACCAGCCCTGACTGCTGGGGGCCTGGACTCTCCAAGCCTGGGATCCAAAGGCTCCTGGCTACCTCACAGACAGCCCTTAAAACATCCCCAAACCAGACCCTTGCTCCATCAGCATTCTCCCAATTCTTCGAGAGTCTCACAATCTCCCAGAAATTTCTCTTTGTGGAACATCTGGCATTCCTTTGGCTAATGGGCCATTTGTCTCAGATGCCTCCATTATTGTATGGTTGTTTTGCCCGTTACAAGCAGAGAATAACTTAGATACCCATAACAATAATGACTCCTATTTGTGATTGGGAGTGCATTTGTTCTTGATCTAATAACACAATGGCCACAGATTTAACATTTATGTTAAGTCTTTCCTTAAATATGCAGCCTTCTGTTCTGTGGATTAAACCATGATCAGAATTATAAAGCCATGCAGGCAGCATAACATAATCTATCCAATGATAAAAGCAACATCAATGGATACAGCATAACAGTGGATTTCCAATAGGACAACACATGCTATGTCAGTACAAAAGGCACAAAAAATCTGCATGACACCCTACAAACATCATAGGATTGGGTGGGATTCGTGACAAAATGTGTAAACTAAAATTATTTATCTTTGAAGTGGAATAAATCATTGCTTTATTAAGAGACTTTTTTAACCTCTTCCTGTCTCCACTGCTTCCCCGTGCTATTGTGATTTGACAAAAGCAACAATCTCTGCTCATGAACTGATCACCTCCTACTGAATAATATATACATATATATTCCCAATGATATTTCTAGAGTAAAAATCCTACTCAGCATGAAGCAGTATAACACAATCACCCCAATATGATTTAATTGGCGTGTTGAGACTCATTTAGCAGCAGGAAGACTTCTGGGCATGTAAGCTAGTTGCCTGGCCTGATGGCCTCTGCAGAAGAATTTTGCTTCTTGAGGTGCCCCTCAGCCAGTCCTCTACCCTAACATTCAGGTGGAATTATCAGAAAAACCGTGCTCTTTATCCTGTAGCAGAAGCCTGTTCATAGACTTTGATGAGATGGACAGTTTATTTACAGTTTATGTTAAGTTTGAATGTGTCCAGTGAGATTTCCATTGTTTAAAATGGCATTTACACAAAGCTGTATATGAGCTGTTTTGAATATATAAGTCATGAGTCAGATCTCCAGCAAATGTAAAATAACAGGTAAGATGGAGGCATACCAGGAGCACTGGTGTGCTTTAAGCAGCACCATATTATGACAGCAATGTCTAATAGTTGGTGTACTGAACTGGGATTCTATTCCTGGCCAGCTGCATGATCCTGGGCATGGCATGTCTCCTCTATATATTCAGCTTCCTTAAAGTGAGGATAATGATACTGACTTAAATCAGCTGTTGAGCACAGGGAATAAGTATTATTGTTATTAAGTCAGTGTAACCATTGCAGGTTTCACAGCTGAGGATCTGGCCTTGCATGTCTAAATATACTCAAGGGGCTAATGGGAGGGATAAAAGTGGAATTAATGTAATTTACAAATTAATTTCTATCCTTTCTTGGACAATTTGCTATAGGAACAAATAGAAGAAATGTTACAGTTTGTCATCCCAGCAAGGATTAGTATGATGATATTCATTTTCTTTTTGCTATAAATACTTTGAAAAGGACTATCATTTTGAGTAATTTTTCCAGTGTACATGAAATAAAAGGGTCATGATTCATAGATATATATTAATATATTTAAGGAAAAGCAATCTTCTTTTCCTTCATTAAACTTAACCAACATGGTCTTTGTTTTAAATTGATAAAGGGATTACAGAATTATCTTTTCAGGTTTGCATAACAGATTGTGTTTGAATAAAATGCCCTTTTTCTGAACTCAAGTTCTATTTAAGAATGAATAGAGAGACACACTTTTCAATAACTTAAAGACATTATTGTGTATTTTAATTGAATGGTAGAGTTCCCTTTTCAGTTCCAAATCAAAAGTTTCCTATGATGACTGAAGAGTATATGTTGGCATTTCAGTGTTTTTCAGGACTGGATCTGAGGCTAAGAAAGGGCTGGGATGGTAAGCAGTCAAACAGTATGGATAGCCAATCTGAAAAAGAAAGGGCCTACCCAGCCTTAACAGGGAGTTCTGACCATCTTGTGGTGAGGGAATGGGGGCACTGCCAAAGTAAAATGTTCAGGAGTGCTCTTTAGAATTGCCCTTTGGAGGCATCAGTGATGGTGAAAAGGCTATTTGCTTGTTAGTTGTTTGGTTTGTTTTAATCAAACAGTGTGTTTCCTTGAGAGTAGATAGGGATAAGAAGGATTATGGGGAAATAATTGCTGTTTTTTTCTAATAAGGAGGTATTGAATGTGGGTTGCAAAGTGAGGTTGAGGAGTGAGGGGGGATGTTAGCTTTGATTAGAGGTGGAGAGAATGGAGGGAAGTGGATTGTTTTTGAATTTATCTTTTTGTAGGAGGAGAGTTGGTTTTGTGATACCTTCTTATTTTAATATTTTATTCTGCTTCTATATATTTTTCTTTAATTGCAAGTTTCCCAGAGCATCTTGGAAAGAGTGGAGGATAAATCTAATAAAAAAATAATAAATGTTCAGTGAAAGAGTAAATCTCATGCTTACTTTAATAATATTGAAAGATGCTAGTATGTTCACAGAACATACAAACATGCCCATAACTTAATTCCCTCACTGAGAGGTTATGCCCTAACAGTAAGCTCTCATGACGAGTTGTATCGTCATATATGATGTACCATTCCACTAATATGAACAGTAGTCATGGAGAAAGATATTACTCAATGTAACAGAGAGTATGAGGGCCTTAAATCAGAAAACTGAGCAGTGGATTGGGCAGGCAGCACAGGGCAGGTTGCAGAAATAGAGGAGCAGATGGAGCAGAGTGCAGACAGAAAAGCTGCTGGTTAAGCAAGGAAAGGGGAATCAAAGTAGTAATTGGGGAGGGTGTGGGAATAAATTGGAGCATGCCTGCCAAAAAGGTTGGCCTCCCCTGAAAT
>NW_017728992.1:144190150-144191878 GCF_001723915.1 Gavialis gangeticus
TGAGTAAATTTGCTACTTACATTTGCAGGTAGCAAATTTATTCATGATTAGAACCAAGTACTATGCAGTAAGTGTATGCATGTGTAGACATGGATGCTTACTGCATAGTAATTAGCTGTACTGCACAGTAAATCATCTCATGTAGATGCACCCAGTATTCAGTAAAGTTCTTAAATACAAGCATAATTTTAAGCATTCTTCATTAATGAAAATATTTATGTAGTTAAATTATGTATTTTTAAGTGCTTTGCTAGATTAGGGATTATACTGAGAGATCAACAAGTTTTAAATATGTCCTAATATGCATGTTCTAGACTACCTGAGATTTATATTCATTTAACTATCATCTCATCTTCTCACTTACACATCCTAATGAATGTGTCCCCATTTGTATGTGTCTAAGGGAGTTTAAATTTACTGACTTACTTCTGAAAAAAGGATTGTGGCAACCAAAGGATATGGTTGATTTAAGCAGACTTCTTTTTTTCTCTTTCCTGTATAAATCAGACTAATTTATATTCACTTAGATTGACAGGTATCTGGCGAAATGGAGAAGAAGTAATTCACTTAGAATCGTTTGGTTAAAAAAAAAGCAGTATCTGGATTCTGTGTTACATCTGCTCTGCCAAAATAAAAAAGTGGATAACATTTTGTAGAACAAAATTTGAAATAAATATAAAATACATTTTCACCTTTATTTATCTCATAAGAAACCTTGAATTCCTGAAATTATTTATTCCTGCAATGAGTCATTTATGAGTGACTCACATATCATGGAAAAATAGGCAATAACTTATGGAAAACAGACTTAAGCATAGAGACTGAGGGGCTTATAATCATTTACTGAATGCACCTAATGGCAACATGGTTGTCTGTACTAGTTTTGTAAGTGTTTTTTGCCAGATGCTTTATCCCAGTATTCTCTTGATTAAGAAAATGAAAGTTAACATGCATTAAAAAGTTGGAATTTCCTTGTTCAGCATTAGATTTTAATGCTTTTTTAGTTCAAAACTGAATCTAGGGATAACTGTAGATGCATATCCATACTGACTCTCTTTCAGTCAGTAATACAGAAGTCCTCGACTTCAGGAAAGCTGACTTTGGCAAGCTAAGGAGGCTTGTCAGAGTGGCCCTAAAAGGCCACAACCCAATGGAGAGGGGAGTTCAGGATGAGTGAGCAATCTTGGATGCGCAAGCAAAGTCCATCCTGTCTCGGAGGAAAGGCAGCAAAAGGGCACAGCAGCCCCCTTGGTTCTCTAAGGAACTGGCAGACCTCCTACATCTTAAAAGGAAGACCTACAAAGGATGGAGGACTGAAACTGCCACCAAGGAGGAATACTCTGCTTTAGTCTGGACTTGCAGAGCAAATCAGGAAAGCCAAGGCTGTGATGGAACTCCAGCTAGCTACAAATATCAAGGACAATAAAAAGTCCTTTTTTAGATGTGTGGGGAGCCGGAGGAAAAGCAAGAGCAACATTGGACCCCTGCTAAACCAGATGGGGCAACTGACAACTATTGCCCAAGAAAAACCAAACTTGCTAAATGGGTACTTTGCATCAGTTTTTCAGCAGTTCCATGGGATGGCCCTGCCCACTATGGGTCAGGGAGGCCTGGATAAGGGAGATTCCTTGCCCTCTATCAAAGCTGACCTCATGAAGGAACACTTTGACAGGCTGGATACCTTCAAGTCAGCCGGCCCTGATGGGTTATACCCAAGGGTACTCAGGG
>NW_017728992.1:144191928-144202544 GCF_001723915.1 Gavialis gangeticus
CACAAGACGAACATGAGCTTTCAGTGTGATGCTGTGGCTAGTAAAGTGAGCAAAACGCTGGCTTGCATCCATAGATGCTTCTCAAGTAAATCCCGGGACGTCATTCTCCCGCTGTACTCGGTCTTGGTGAGGCTGCAGCTGGAGTACTGCGTCCAGTTTTGGGCTCCACAATTCAAAAAGAATGTGGAGAAGCTTGAGAGGGTGCAGAGGAGAGCCACGTGCATGATCAGAGGTCAGGAAAACAGACCTTATGATGACAGGCTGAGAGCAATGGGGCTATTCAGCCTGGAAAAGCGCAGGCTCAGGGGTGATCTGGTGACCACTTATAAGTTTATCGGGGTGCTTATCAGGATCTGGGGGAATGTCTGTTCACCAGACCCCCACAAGGGATGACAAGATCGAATGGTCATAAACTCCACTGTGACCAATTCAGGATGGACATAAGAAAGAACTTCTCCACTGTCCGAGCCCCCAAGGTTTGGAATAGACTGCTGCCAGAGGTGCTTCAAGTGCCTACTTTGAATGCCTTCAAGACACATTTGGATGCTTATCTTGCTGGGATCCTATGATCCCTGCTGACTTCCTGCCCCGGGGCAGGGGGCTGGACTTGATGATCCTCTGGGGTCCCTTCTAGCCCAAATATCTATGAAATCTATGAAATCATACCAAAATGAATGTAGTGAAAACAGTGGCCATCTAGCTCTGAAAATGTCTGAATCATTGTTTGATTAAAATATTATTAAATTTGCTACCAAAACAGCAAGTTATCCAAATAAATGTATGCTTACATTTCTGAAATATAGACTGTTCTGATCTTCTGTTATGTATACCTGTTTTTAGACCTAAAACAATGGTAGTGTAACCTTTGTATATGCGATACAATGGAATAAAATGATAAAAGAAGTAATGAATTTACGTGGAAACATTACTCTAGAATTCTAATGGAACAAAACCAGTTGTTTTTTGATGTCATAAATGAAGATTTATCTGGAAAGGATTTTGTTCAGGAATACTATGATTTGTTACATGTAAAGCAAAAACACCAGCAAAAAGTTATTCTATATTTGTTCAAATGTAAAGGAAAATTTAAGAATTTTTCGCTTAAATTTGAATAGCAGATCTTGTTTTCAATAGTCAGGTCTTCCTATGGGTCTGAGGGAAAGCAAGCAGAATTATCATTGTAGAAATACTTTTTTGAGATCTGCTATATGGAATTTAAAAGACACAGATGACCTGAAAAAAATTGCTCTCTGCTGTAGGAAATGGCAGAATTGACCAGGGGTATACTCTTGATGTCAATGACTGGCTGGTTTAAAAGATGCTTTCATTTTGTGATTTAACGGTAGAAGGACAAAAGCTTACAAGACTAGCTAGGAAATTTTTCTTAATTAATTTAAACATTTCTATTTATAGAAGTATTCAAAAGGGAAAAAGGAGAAAAAGAAACCCGCATCTAGAGATTGGATGACAGAATCCAACAAAAGATTTCGTTCCAAACTGACAGAATATAAATGATTCTCTGTATTTGGTAAGATTACATATTGGAGACTGCACAGTGGCCTGTAGTAAATAACCTGTGTCTGTGATAGTGATCATACTGTATTGCATTCCCAGAAACTCCTCCTTATATTGTTATAAAGTCACTATGAGATGATACAGGTCTAATTTAAACATTCATTTAAAGTGTTACAGGAAACTTTTCCTCCTAAAAACTATGGTCATCCTGGAGGTGTATAAACAAATATCTTCTTTCATTCAGAAATCTATGAGTAACAAGGGAGATTGCTACTGAGAGAATCTTTTTCTTTTATTACAAACAAAACAACAACAAAACAGCAATTTGTTATTTGAAATACCAAGAGGTAGAGCATTTGACAGCTCAGAGGATTTGCTAATGAGATTTACAGCCTTTCATCTTAAAGTCACCAACTCAAATCCAATTTATGAGTGAAATAGTGCCATGAACAGATGTGTGGCAAGAATGATGGAAAGGAATGGTGCCAGGCTTCTGTCTGACATTAGACTTATCCTGTCAGCACGGGATGGCTCAGATAGACAGGATGGCTTTAAAAGAGTTGGGAGAGTAAGGAGCTGAACCAAGGGATATCAAGCAGTGTTAATGACCACATAGGTAGCAACCAAGTTGGGGGTTAGTCTTAACCATGTTCCCTGATGTGTACATGACATTTTTATGAAAGTAATTGCAGGTGACTTCCTACATGGTGTATCAGCAGCAATTATAAGATAGAACAATTCATTCTAAGCTGGTGAGCAGAGATTGGACCTCTATGGGTTTCTGCATCTTTCTCCTCACTGATTTCAGGGGTTCGTGTAAGAAAATGCCTGTATTTTTTTTTTCTTTTTGTCTCCAACCTTCTGGCCACTATTCTTTCTTTTTTCAGCAAATAAACATGCAAAGAAATAATTCGCAAAATCTGTACATCTAGATGAAGAACTTTAACTTTTAATATTTTTGATGGAAAAAGAGACCTTTTTTCATAAATAATTTCCCTATGTTTTGACTAGCTCTATTCACAATTTGCCTCAAAGCTGAGTTCATTTTGACTTCAGGGTCTTTGAAGTCATGTGATCCTGTGCTTCAAACAACAACAACAAAAATGTAACAACCCAATAATCCCATATCCTATTTTGAACCAAAAGTAATATTTTTTCTTTTGACTTTAGATGGAAGGTTGAAATAGGAGAAAAATCCTTTTTAAAGCCATGATTTTGAGTAAGTGCCCCTAATGTACAAGTTCTGGATATAATGACATTGGTTTCCCCCTTCCCATTGCTAACACCACTAGCTTGCATCATTTTGGGTAGAGTCAGACAACAGGCAGAAAACCTTTGTGTTGAAGAGATTCGTGGTCAAAAAATATGTATGACTACATTTGAAATGTTAGCAGCTTTGATAAGTCTGTCCACCCTGTGTAATTATATACTTTATTGTTTTTCAATAGCATTCTTTTGTAGTGCCATGGCTTTAATCTTGCCTACTTTGTTTCTATCTCTTTTCCCATTTACAGTGTCAAACTAAATATTCTGCAATGTGAGAGTTAACCTGCTCACTGTGACAGTGTAATCAATTAATCCCCTTTAGCCTTCATGCCCATCTTCCCATTGGTTAACTTGTAAACATGTTGTAGGTCAAAAGGCATTTTCAACAAGGTCTGCAATCTTGTTCAGTGGTTCGTTCATTAGTTTAGAAACAAAATCCGTGCACTTTAATTTCCAGTCACCAGCATGGTCAATAAAGACCCACTGTATGATCAGAAAATAACAGCTAACTTTTATGCAGTATTAAACAGCTCATCCATTATATCTTAATAAAAGCAACATTTTTAACACCTACCATACATCTGAATCCAGTTATCAGAAGAATTACATTGTATTGACAATATAGGAACATAAGACAGGAGTAGAAGGGAGCTACTAGATTCTGTCAGTTTGTGTCCTTTAATATGTTTCATGGCTGTCTCCAATGCTACTAAGAATGAGGTTTACATAAAGCATCCCACAGCCATTTTTAAACCCACAAATTAAAGGACAAGAACTCACAGAATCTAGTAGCTCCCTTCTACCCCTATGTCTTATGTTCCTATATTGTCAATACAGTGTAATTCTTCTGATCATTTGGCTGTGGCTGCAGCTCCTCCATGCAGCTCAAAGCTGTTTTGCACCATGCGTTGGGCAGGTTGGGGACATGTTGGCACCTCTCTGTCTTGCTCACTGAGTTGCTGCCACAACTCCTTCACATATCTGAAAACACACTTCACTTTGGGATGCTCCTTAAAGTCTGCAAGGTCCCAGAGCTTGGTGGGCTGAATCTGGTTCATGGGCCATAGGCTGATGACCCCAGCTGTAAAACCTAACCCAAAAACCCTCACATAATTTCTGCATCCTTATCATAATATCTACTTCTCCATCATATCCCTGCAGAAATTATTCCAGTGGTTAGTAATACTAAAGAAAACATACATGACACTCAACAGACCCGTGGTTTGTGACAATCAGTAACTGATCATAATCAACTTCCACTACTTCTAACCAATGATTTTATACCTTTAGTAGCTATAAAATCATAGAAAATTAGGGTTGGAAGAGACCTCAGGAAGTCATGTCGTCCAACCCCCAGCTCAAACAGGACCATCCCTAACTAGATCATCCCAGTTAAGGTTTTGTCTACCTGGGTCTTAAAAACCTCCAAGGATAGAGATTCCAGAACCTCTCTAGGTAACCTGTTCCAGTGATTTACCACTCTTCTATTGAGAAAATTTGTCCTAATATCTAACCTAAACTACCCTTTCTGGAACTTAAGACAATTGCTCCTTGTGCTGTCATCTGCCACCAGTGAGAATGGTTCAGTTCCATCCTCTTTGGAATGACCCTTCAGGTAGTTGTAGGCTGCTATTAAATCTCTCCTCAGTCTTCTCTTCTGCAGATTAAATAAACCCAGTTCCCTCAGCCTCTTCTCATAAGTCATGTGCCAAGGCCCCTAACCATTTTTGTTGCCCGCTGGTGGACTCTCAAATTTATCAACATCTTTTCTGTAGTGGAGGGCCAAAAACTGGACACAGTACTCCAGATGTGGCCTCACCAGTGCTGAATAGAGGGGAATAATCACTTCCCTTGATCTGCTGGTAACACTCCTAGTAATGCAGCCCAGTATGCCATTAACTTTCTTAGCAACTGGGGCACACTGTTTCTTATGTTCAGCTTACTGTCCACTATAACACCCATGTTCTTTTCTGGAAAGCTGCTGCTCAACCAGTCAATCCCCAGCCTGTATTGGTGCATAAGATTGTTCCATTCTAAGTTCAAGACTTTGCACTTGTCCTTACTGAACCTCATGAGATTTCTTTTCATCAGTTTCTCCAATTCGTTGAGGTTTCTCTGAATCCAAGGCCTACCATCCAGCATATCTACATCTGCCCCAAGCTTGGTGTCATCTACAAAGTTGTTCAGGGTGTACTCTATCCAAGCTTCCAGGTCGTTGATGAAAATATTGAACCCAACCAGCCCCAGGACCAACCTTTGGGGCACTCCACTTGAAACTGGCTGCCAACTGCCAACTAGATATTGAATCATTGACTAGTACCCTCTGAGCCTAACTATCCAGGCAGTTTTCTATTCACCTTACAGTCCATTCACCCAACCCATATTTCCTTAGCTTGCTTGTGAGAATGTTGTGGGAGACCATATGGAAAGTCTTGCTAAAGTCAAGTTATAGCATTTCCACTGCTCTCTTTTATGCATCCACAGAACCAGTCATCTTATTATAGACGGCAATCAGGTTGGTCAGGCATGATTTGCCCTTGGTGAATCCAGGCTGACTGTTACTAATCACCTTCTTCACCTCCAGGTGCTAAGAAATGGATCCCTTGAGGATCTGCTCCATGATTTTTCCAGGGACTGAGGTAAGGCTGATAGGTCTGTAGTTCCCTGGATCCCCCTTCTTCCCTTTCTTAAAGATGAGCACTATATTGTCCTTTTCCAGTCATCTGGGATTTTACTTTAGACTTAAATATTTTTAGTGAAATGATCCTTTTCATGTGTCTAATTATACAGTTAATGAGTGTTTGATGAAAATTAACTATAAGCTTTGGAGATGAGGCCCTGAAATGAAGAAAGCAGGAAAACCTATGATTCAAAATATGACAAGTGCTTTGGGCATACTTTTTGGAGAAATTGCCTTTTTGACAGCTCTTTTTCAATGATATATAACATACTGTCATTTTGTTATGTTCAATAATAGTTCAAGTAGTCCAATATGTACTAAATCAACTTTAACTTGATATCTCAGCTCACTTCATTTTAAAGTTCTAGTACTACTTCCAGCAGTTCCATCGAGGTTCAAGGAGACTTGAATGTTCTTTTCAAAGCACATAGTGATGCAGGCCATGATGTATACCTTTAAATATTTCAGTTTTGGTTTTGTGGCTTATCTGTTTAAAATGCTATTTATAATCCTAGACACACTCTACTGTATACGTTTCTTAGGACAAAGAAAACAAGTACAGGTAACCCCAGCTTAGCGCTCTTAACTGGTTCCAGAAAAAACAAGCGTTAAGCGGAACTGCACTAAGTGAAACCCATTTCCCCATAGGAATTAATGTAAATAGAAATAATTGGTTACTGTTGCTTCTTGCCACCACCACCTCTCCAGCCCTATGTGTCAGCCTGGACCCATGCTCCTGCTGCCCCACCCTGGGCCTCCGCCATCCCAGGCATCAGTGTGGGCCCTGCACTCACACTCCCCCCCAAACTCACTGCTTCTTACCACCATTGCTTCTCCTCACCCCCCTGCCTGCCCACTGGCTGGCTGCTCCAGCCCTATGTTCCAGATTGGGCACTGGCACTCCTGCCACCCCACTTTGGGTGTGGGTCCCTGCCAGCATGGCCCCAGGCACTGGTGCTCCTGCTGCCCTGCCCTGGGCACGCACACCTGCTGGCATGGCCCTGAACACCGGCAGCTCACCTTCTTTCTGATTCTACTGAGTGCTATAGCAAAACTGGCTGAGAGCTCAGTGAAATTGGGTATCAGTTTTAAATGAGTGCTATAGCAAAATAGTGCTAACCAAAACCGCATTAAGCAGGGGTTGCCTGTATTCAGATTTCAGCAACTGTCACTTTAGCCTTGCTGGTTAACAGGTTCATAGAAGTTTAAGATTGGAAGGAACCTTGCGAGATCTTCAGGTCCAGCCCCCCAGCTCTAGGCAGGAATAACTGCTGGGGGTCAAATAACCCCAGCAAGGTGTACATCCTGTCTTCCCTGCTGGGAGTCTATTGCAGAGTCTGGTCACACAAACCATGAAGAAGTTTTTCCTTATATCCAGTCTGAAACCTTCTTATAGGAGTTTATGACCATTGCTCCTGGTTTTCCCCTGGAGCGCTTTGGTGAACAATTGTTTGCCTACCCCCTGGTGGTTACCTCTGATATATTTATAAGCTACCACCAAAACCCCACAAAGTCTTCTCTTTTGTAGGCTGAACAAAATCTGTCAGCCTTTCTTCATATGGCTTGCTCTTTAGGCCTCTACTCATATCAGTGGCTCTTCTCTGGACTCCCTCAAGCTTCTCCACATCCTTCTTGAAGTGTGGTGCCCCGAACTGGATGCAGTATTCCAGCTGCAGCCTCACCAATGCGGAGTAGAGTGGGAGAATAACTTCCTTAGTTTTGCTTGACGTGCATTAGTTGGTGCATACCAGTGTATTGTTTGCTCTGCTAACTGTAGCATCACATCATCAGAGTCAAGATACATTTTTTTACAGCCATCTCTGGATTTCTTCATGGTTAGTAAACAGCTCTGTGTCTCTTATCAACTGGTGAAAGCACAAAATACAAGTCATTTGCACTGTATTGTATGTGTAAATCAAATTTGTTTTTGTTAAGGCTTGTATCATAGCCTAAATACGAAGGAAAGCTTGTTTCAGACTATTTTCTGGTGCATTTAAGTAGCTTGAAATCATTTAAGCAGTTCCCTTGAGAACAGATGAAACTTGTAGGATCCATGAGGTCAGAGATCTACAAATGTATCAAATGTGTACTCACTCTCTTTCCCTCTGTTTATGTATGTCACTTTTCTCAATGCTGACAACTGCTTTTCACCAAAAATCCAATGCTATATCCTTAGCAATGTTGGAACAACTCAGAATCATTTTCAGATACATGAGAACGATCCCCAAATTCCAAAGAAATACTTGTATCAAAAACATTTTGAGGTGTGCAGAACAGGAACTCTGCATCCTTCTTCAAATACAGAATTTGGGAACATAGGACTGAGTTATGTCCTGGTCACTGAGCACAGTCTCCTGCTACTGAGGACAATCCCATTATGTAATCACTTTCAGAAATTTATCAGACTCCATTGTAGCTGATTGAGTTGCTTGTCTCCACTCCTTGAAGGCTATCTTCACTCTTCAGATGCTTCAAAATCTTCTCTTTTCTAGCCTAAATTTATTTATGGCCAATTTATAACTATATGTCCCTGTATAGGTATTGTCCTTTATCTTAAAAGAATCTTTCTCCAACTTGGTGTTTGCCCCTTTGATGTACTTAGCAGTTACATCCCTTTTAGTCTGCATTTTGCTAAGAAAGCCAAATTCTTTTATTGTCCTCACTGAACATAAGAGTTTCAATCCTCTGATCATCCTAGTAACCCTTCTTTGCCTGTTTCTAAAGTATGAAGTCATTTTCCTTGAATATGAATAGCCAGAAATGTATTGCAGATGAATTATTACCTGTCTTTTTTATAACAATATTAATTCTTCCCTATCTGTACTAGAAAAACCTCACACGATATATTCTAGGGTCACATATTGGCCTTTCTTATGTTCCTATTGTATTGGCTAATACTATAGGAACAGAAGTTACACATAAACTGGTTTAAGTGATTAGAAACTGGTTTAAACCTCTAACAGAACAGAAGTTCAGTGTACATAAACCAGTTTCAAAATGGCTGAAACTGATTTAAGATAAACCTGGTTGAATGTAGTATCAGAGTTAACCATAGGTGGCAGAAGTAGGGGGATAATGGGCTTAACCCTCCCAAATGCAGGGAAGTGGTAGGGCCGCAAGCAGCCCAGCTGCAGGCTTCTGGAGGCTGCAGCAGGGCTGGGGTCAGGTGAGGAGGGGAGCACATGCGGCAGTGAGAGAGGGAGTAGGGCTGGGGCTGAGGTTGAGGCAGATGCTGTGGGCTGGGGTGGCACTGGGCTCTTCCCAGCAGGGGTGGGGATTGGTTTGTGCTGCACTCAGGGCAGGTGGTGGTAGCGCTGGGAGGGGGGCTACAGGGGGGCTGCAGCCCCCCCAAATTCACCATAGACCCCCCCAACCTCCCCTCCCAGCACAGCTGCTGCCCACCCCAAGTGCAGTGTGGCCCAGCCTGTTGGGAAGAGCCCAGCACAACGCTGGCCCCAGCCCACAGCAGAAGCCTGCCCTTCCCTGTGCAGATGTTGGGCACATGCCCCCCATGCCTCTCAGCATGCATGCAGCAGTGGTAGCTCAACCCCACTACATCTGGCACGCCCCACCTCACACCAGGCACCTCCCCAGATGAGCCATTCACAGGTGTGTCCTGTGCCCCACTCTGGCTGTGCAGGGCCTACCACAGCCCCAGCCCCACTCCCACTCCCTTTCCCCCATGGCCCTATCCCATGCCCCTGCCCCTTTCCCCACAGACTTACCTGGTGGGGGGCATGCACATGTGTGCATGCATGCACTCAGCCCCCACAAATAATTTTCCCCCCTCCGACTATGGACTTAACTGATTTGGGTCAAACTGGTTTATGAAACTTCTGTTCCAGACCCCTTCCTGGTTCAAGTTAAATCATAATCCCCCAGGATTTCAGCATGCTTTCCAGGCCTAGGCTGGGCTGGACTGTGCTGTCTGTTCCAGCAGAGAAGGGTTGGGGGGCAAGGGGAGGAGGCAGGGGCTGCCCCCACCAGGAAAACCCCAGCTGGGGTCTGGGGCCAGGGGGAGGGGCTAAACCCACTTTTCCCTGAGTGCTGAGCTGCCCTGCTGCTAAACTTAGTGGAATTTACTGCTGGCTGAGACTGTGAACTACAAATTGCAGAGGCACCTGGGAACAGGAGGAGGAAGTGAAGAACAAACCTGCAGCATTCTGGTGCTGTGATACTAGACTGCAAATTCCAGAGAATTGGGGGGCAGCAGGAAGAGAAAGCAAACACACAGCCCACACTGGCTATGTGCCAGAGAGGCATGTTTTAGCACCAGCTTCTGGCCTGAACCACTCTAGGCATGCCACTGTAGGCATGTGGCATGTGGCTGCATTTTCTGAGTCAAAGGTAAATGTGTGCCCAGTTATTTTTCAGTTTATTCTCTTCAGCTTAGATTAACCTGCAAAGACTGAATTGATTCAGCCTTGGGCTTTATGACTGTCTGGACTTAGCCTATATGTCTCTCTTCTGTCATTTTTAACTGATGATTTCCTAGTGTTCATCAAAAATTCTTGTGATTAATGCCAAAGTACATGCCATTTCACTCTACTGTAAATTTCATCCCATTTCTATCACTCCAGTCTTCAAGGCCACCCATTTCTTCCTGCATGATATCTCATTTTCTGTGTTGATTATACCTCCAATTTTGTGTTGTCACTAAATTTCATTAGCACCTTTGCAATTTGGATGCCATGTTCACTAACTATTGAATAAGTCCTTAAAGAAGAACTACCTCAGTATTCCTGTTAAGGTGATGTAGCCCCAACCTTTCTTATGGACTGTGTCCTTTAGTTAGTTTTATCCCAGAGTTTTTGTGGTATCTTATTCAGAATATGTTAAAATGGAACACCATGCTAGAGGTACATTATCATTATAGTTATCTTTAGGATGTTCAGCATTTGCAAAGAATTATTTTAGATGAATAGCTAGCAGTGTAATTACTTAAAGTTCAAAATTCCTAGATTTTATGGATTTCATAGACATTAGGGCTGGAAGGGACAATGGAAGATCATCAAGTCCAGCCCCTTGCCCCAGAGGTAGGAAGTCAGCTGGGGTCATAGGATAAACATCCAAACTTCTCTTGAAGGCATTCAAAGCAGGTGTTTGAACCACCTCAGATGGCAGGCTATTCCAGACCTTGGGGACTCGGACAGTA
>NW_017728992.1:144203615-144204690 GCF_001723915.1 Gavialis gangeticus
TGAGGGACCCCACTGGTCACAGGACACCATGACAATTGACTACCATCAACCACCATCCTCTGGGGCTGACCACGGAGCCCATTCCCCAGCCAGTTCCCATGCCAAATGTTTAGACCTGTGGGGAGCCACTGCCTCACTCATCTTGCCCATAGGGCCAAAATTTTGAACACCGCTGATTTAAACCCATCACTCTTTGCAGAGATACCATATTTTTCTTCAGGGTCCCTGAATGAAGAAGTGGATATTTCATTTTGCAGAATAGTATTTTGACTCATATCATCAAGTTAGTGCCTTATTCCTTAAAATAATTTATCTATAATAATTTTTAAAAATCAACTGAATAAAAAAGATGTGACAGGAAAGTGCTAATCATGTGAATCTTAAAAACTGAATCTCAGACTGAAACTCAAAATTATTTGATTTAGAGGTACATGTCCAAACATCTGAATACATATTAGAACATTCAGACCCTCAGAGCCTATACAACCAGCCTTAACATTTCTCAAGTCCAGTTTCTGCTAGAATTCTAAACATCGTGTTTCTGGATAAATTGAAAATACCATAACAACAAGGTTTCTTGTTGCATTTTATCATCTTTTCACAATTTGAGTCAAAATATTGGCATTTATTTAAGATACAGAAAAGTTGATAATTTGTATAAAAATTACTGTCATTTTTATGTATGTGTATATGTATGTATGTACATACACATTTATGTATCTGGTGTGTACATAGATAAATGCGGTTTTAGTTTTGAGAAGTAAAAGAACATTTGGAAGAGTCTGTATTGAAGGATCAGGTTGATTTTTATCTTCATAGTTTCATTGTTGGTAGGGCTGAAAGGGACCTGAGCAGATCATCAAGTCCCACCCCCTGCCACGGCAGGAAAGAGTGTTGGGGTTCAAGGTCTTCATCTAGCCTCTTCTTAAAGACCCCCGTAGGAGGCATCACCACTTCTCTTGGAAGTTGTTTCCAGCTCCTAGCTGCCCTGACAGTGAAGTAGCACCTCCTGATATCTAGGCTGAATCTACCCTCTGCCAGCTTGTGACCATTATTTCTAGTCACTCCTGGTAGT
>NW_017728992.1:144204742-144228534 GCF_001723915.1 Gavialis gangeticus
GGAGGATCACCTCCTTGGACCTGCTTGAGATGCATCTGTGGATGCATGACAGGGTACGGTTGGCCTTCCTGACCGCGTCCCCACACTGTTGGCCCATGTTAATTTTGGCATCAATAATGACTCCAATATCCTTTTCTGCCTCTGCACTGATGAGAAGTGAGTTCCCCAGCCTGTAGGTATGCTGCTGGTTCTTCCTCCTCAGGTGCATCACCTTGTCCTTCTCAGTGTTGAAACCCGTCCTGTTCTCATCTGCCCACTCCTGTAACCTGTCTAAGTCTGATTGCAGCCTATTCCTCCCTTCTAGCATGCCCACTTCTCCCCACATCTTAGTGTTGTCTGCAAATTTGAACAGGGTGCTTTTTACACCCCCATCCAAGTCACTGATGAAGATGTTGTAGGCCCAAGGACTGAGCCCTGTGGAACCCCATTTTCCACATCCCTTCAGGTCGAAAATAAGCCGTCCACCACCACTCTCTGGGTGCGGCCCTCCAGCCCATTGGCGACCCATTTGACTGTGTAGGTGTCAACGCCACAGTCCCCTAGATTTTTAATGAGAATGGGGTAAGAGACAGTGTTGAAGGCCTTCCTAAAGTCCAGAAAGACTACATCCACTGCTACACCTGCATCTAAGGATTTTGTGACCTGGTCATAGAAGGCCACCAGGTTAGTCTGACAGGACCTGCCTCTAACGAACCCATGTTTGTTGCCCCTAAGCATAATCTCCCCCTTATTATTATAAGAGCAAATGTTTTTTCATATTATGTTTTTATTTTAAAATAAACTCATTTCAATATATAAATCCATTTTTATATGAAGAAATGAAATGTAGCTCTGATTTTAGAAAGGATTTTTAATAACAAGCTCTCACAAAAAAGAGTAACAATTTAAAAATTGAAAGCAGTAATTAAAGTGGACTTTTATTGTGATATATATATTTTTCAAAACAGTAATGCTAATTCTCCATTCACTTCAAATGTCAGTATAAGTCAATGGAGACAATGCCATGTCAAACTGATAGAAAAATTATTTCCATGGTAGAGTGTTAGAAGACATTACTATGTCAAGACAATGGTAAAAGGAAGGATGTCAACCAAAGTCTGGAATTCTAATAATACATCAAGATAATGCCTTTCAGTGCAAGGTTTTAGAGATTATATTGTATTGTCAAGATAATACCATGCTATCAATGCAAATTACACTACCATTTAAAAACAGAAAATTAAGCATATTGTATTAAGACACATGAAATAAAAATGCAATAAAATGAATATCTAAGATTAACACATAGCATCATCTGTGCTGCAGCATTGAACCTGTGATCCACATCCAGTGTTGATATAAACAAGTATGGCTCTACTGAAGCCCAGGTGCTACGCTGTCATCCTTTCTAAGAGATCTGAAGAGGACCAAACAATGAACAAAGGCCCAGTTCACCAGTGTGATCTAATGATTTAAGGTCCTGCTTAAAATAGGGATAGATTCACATTTGAGGGCAAATCAGAATTATGGTTTGGTTTCAAATTCCCATCAGCTTTTCTGGCAATATTTGTCTACCTAAAACAAGAGTCTGGAAAGAAGTGTCTCACTATTCTGGAGTCCATCCCACCATACTCCCCACCCTGGCCTGGTTGAACAGCTCTGGGAGCCCAGGCCAGTGCCTGCCCCACCAGCACTGCGTGCACAGCCCTGCCCAGGAGGCTTGGTTGGCCATGGCATTATTGGACCTCTGCAGATCCAGCTCCTCCCCAGAAGGGGCCTCTGCCTGGGCAGTCAGTCATTGTGCCCCTTCACCCAGGACACTGCTGTTAGCCACACATCCTCACTACCAGCAGAGACTGACTTGGGCTACTGGGCACACCTGCTGCATCCACCTGGTAAGCCTAGCACTGGGGGAGGGTTTCTGCCTCTGTCCCCTCCCTTGCCCCTGCCCCTTCCCCTGCCTCCCCTCCCCACCCAACCTGGCTGCACTACACTGGCACTAGTTTCCCTTCACCACAGCGTGCATGGAGGTGGGAGACAGTGCAAATTTTTATTGATCAGCATATACCCTCTCAGCTAGGCAGGCATGGGCATTTCACATGTGGAGGAATGCATCAATGCTGGCGGCAATGTCATCCTCAGCTGTGGTGGGCAGAAACATATAGTGAAGTCACAGATAGTCCTCTGGGTGGAGGTGAAGGTTGTGGGGCAGCGTGGGCTTGTCTTCCACACCATCAAAGCTCTGGGTCTTATGCCAGGTTTTCAGGTGCACCTGGGGCACCATGACGATCAGTTGCAACAGGATGTAGTGGGTTGGGCACCCCTTGATCCATGCAAACAGCTCCTCGTGCCATGTCTGGGACACTCTCATCATGGACACACTCAGGGCACAGGCATGCCATGGGGGAGCTGGCCCTGGGGCACTTCTCTAGAGAAGCCCCTTGGGGGGAAGACAGGGGCACCACCAGCTCCACATCCCAGTGGTTTGACAGGAAGAGGCAATGGGATTTGTTGTGTGGGAGGGAAGAGGGGCAGTTTATGTTTCTGGAGGGGAATAAAGTGGTTTTTTGAGAACTGTCCATAGTGAGCATGGTGCTGGCGGTGCACAGTGGGGCTGGGGGCTGGGGACAGCTGTCCAAGTGGTCTATATGCAGCCTCCAGTCCTGGCTGGCTGGGTGGGCCGACAGACACACCAGTGTTGGCATCCAGGTGTGTGTTGTGGCTGTCCTTGCTGGGGTCTGGTCAAGAGCATGGGGTCTGGGTGACAGCAGCATGGTGGCAGGGGATCTGGGACAGTGCAGTGAGCCTGGGCCAGGCAGTGGTCACCACAGCAGTGAAGCAGGGCAACCAGGGTGGCAACTAGGAGACCAGGGTGCTGGACATCGCTGCTGGGGCCTGGGGGTAGAGCAGCCATGGCACCGTGGGCACACACTCTGGCAATAGAGGCTCTGCATGCTTTCCAGGCCAGGAAGGCTGGTGGCTAGGGAGCCAGAATTTCTTTTAAAAATGCCTGCCAGCCAGAGCCTTCAGCTCCCCCTGGCTGCTGCAGAGGGCTGGTGCAGGGCTGAAGGGGGCAGCGGCAGACTGCTGCCGGCAAATCTCCTGCTAAATGGATGCACCTGTTGATGCCTGCTCAAGGTGAGTTTACTCCAGAGTCATTTACTTTCCTAGTACTTGCAATTCTGCCGTCTGGTGTTTGCAGATATTTTGGAGGCAAGATTCTAGATTGCATATTGTCCTTCTAATTAGCCACTTATTTGCATCACTCATGATCTTCTATGCAATTCAGGTGGGTATGGGTTCCTGGAACATGTCTACTTTGTATAAATGTATGCACATACATGTGTATTTAAGTACATATTTTTTTCTTTTTAAGTGTTTTGTATTTAAAGGAGTAGGAAGCAGCTTTGTAGAACTGCAAACACCAGATGGCAAAATTTGCAAGTACTAGGAAAGTGATGGAACCACACTAAATCCTCAGATCTGCAAAGATTTGCCATCAAATGCAAACCTTAATCCAAATCAGAAACAGGAACAAAATACAGCCTGGTGCATCTAGGTCCATACATAGTTCATACTGGTGGTCAGCCCTTTCCATTTCCTAGTGCTTTGTAGGACAAAATGCTGCAGATTTAACCCTCATCTCAAGATAATATTGTTTCTTGTGTTTAATTGATATATATGCAAAAAGATTTTTGGTCCAATCCTGAGAATTGCTGAGTACTCTCAGCTTCTATGGGTTTAGTCCAATAAATACTTAAGTACATCATTGCAAATGAAAGGAAGACCTGGCCAAGGATTTTGTTAGAAGTTACTCTGACTATAATTGTTTTAAAACCTTATTGAGAAAATGGATCACAGATGTGTTTTCCATATGAAGGTTGAAAAAAAGATCATTTTTTTCCACCTCATGGAAATGGATCAATAATTTTAAAGGTTAACATTCAACTGTTTGCATAGTAACAAAAGTAAAAAAAATGGGCAAACTTTCAAAATCAATATAGGTATTGAAAAACAGCTGAAACACATAGCTACAAGACATTCAGTTGAGTAAATGGCATAAAAACCAATTATTCCTACCAGGTTAAACTTCACAACAAAAGGAAAATATAACCATTGTGGGCCAAGTAGATTGTTGCCCTCTTAGAAAACTCTGTCAATTTAATATTTCATCCTTTTTAAAATATTTTTGTTTGCAGTCCTGAATTTCACAATAGGTTATCAAAGCAAAGAAAAGACACAGATTGTTACTATTTGAATTACTATCAGCTAACAAGGTCCAAACAGGCCCATGTCCTCTCTGTGCTAATCTATGTATAGACACATAAGACCAGTACAGAAATTACACTTATTGCTCATTAGGTGTGCAGAAAGTGCATAAAGCTCTAACCGAACAGTCATTGACAGAACATATAGCTCTTTAAAAACGCTGGATGGATGTGGTATCAGACTAAAGCACTTTAGGTTAGAGTGCTTTATTGAACGTCTGTACTCTATCCCTTCCTGAGTGAAGGTAGGTTGCATTCCACCAGACTCCCAGGGGCCCTTTGCTGGATGGCTTGCTCACCTTGGCCAGTGCTCATCTGCTGCACATGAGCATTGGCCCAGCTCCACCCTTGGGCTCTTTGACGATGTGTAGGGGGTGCACGGGGTGCACATGCACCCCCTGAGAGTGCTGGTGCACCCCTTGATCGGCCACACTCACTGCTTAGGTGATGGGCAGGCAGGGCAGGTGGGAGCACCAGTGCTCCCTCTGCAAGCACCAGCCAATCGCTGCAATTGCTGCAGCCACTTCTGAGAGTGGCTGCGACTGCTTCTGGGAGCGGCTGCAGTGATTGGCTGGCCACAGGGGGGGTCACATGCCCCCCCGACCAAGGCAGCACCAGTTGTCCATGCTTGGGCTGTCACCCTATGCAGCTGGGTTGGGGCTAGAGGAACAGAGCCTCTGTGCTGTGTGGATGCCCTCCACCCCCCCAGTTGTGTGCTTAAGTTTTGGTCTACATGGGCCAGGTCAGGGGGCTGGGCCAGGTCCATACAGCAGAGAGTCCATTCCCTGTCCTCTACTCTCCCCCTGCCAAAGTTCCTGGTGTAGTGAAAAGCTTTGCATCCCTGAGTTGCAGCTCCTGGCTGCAGTTGGGGGAACAGAGTCTCTCTGCTGCACAGACCTGGTCCAGCTTTTATCAAGACCTGTGCCCACAAACTTGAGAAAGGGATCTGCACGGCAGGGAACTGTGGCCGGTGGTGAGTAGGCATGGAACCTCTCTGCCACACAGACCCAACCTACACTCACCAAGACCTAAGACCACAAAATGGGAGGAGTCCATGCAGCAAAGGGGCTCCTTCCTCCCACCTCTGATTGCCAACCTCTAGCACTGATAGTAGCCAGTTGGCAGGGGGGCTGGAGCTTTAGAGGAGGGCCTATTGGACAATCAGGGATGGCCAGATGCTCTGCTGGGCTTGGCTGGGCTTAGCATTCTCTTGCAGCCTTCTGGGAGGCATGTAAGAGTGCCCCCAGTCTGCTGGCCTTGGCCACTGCAGGCAGGCTCCAAGCCCCCTGACCACCAAACAGTGCACATGTGTTCTATTCAGTCCGGGCGAAATATAGAGCACTTTGAGTAGATCACTATATTTAGAGCACTTCCACCTTGAGTTTTTTGAACATGTGCACTTATCCATATTATACTATTATCCTTACCTTTAAGAATGTATAGAGAAAGGGCAACAGAAAAAAAACATTTTCATCCCCATTTTACAAAGAGGGAATGAAGAAAACTGTTGAGACTTTTCCAAAAAAATCTGTAGGTAATCTAGAAATAGAATCTAGGCCTTTCAATCTCCATTCAGTATCTCAACCATAAAATCATCTTTACTGTCAGTAGGACACTAGGGCTGTTTGTAGACATGCTCACTATTTTCTAAACCATGTTAACTGATTTGTATCACAGTTTGAATCAAATTTCAATTCAAATTAAGGATTAATAGACGATCAAGGAGTTTCCCCCACCTCCTTCAGCCCCTCCCAGCTTGTGTGGTGGCTTAGGGCTGGGGGCTTAGTCAGGATACTGATACATAGTCATGGTGAGGTGTTGTTGGCACATTTGATTTTGCTGTGCAAACTGGTTGTGCTTTGTCTGAACACATAGGAAATTACTGTATGTTCTTGTTCCTAGATGGCTAGATGTTCTTGTTCCTGGATGGCTGCCTAGAGTTGAGCTATAGTGTATAGTGCCATAAGATTTTCAGTCTTCAAATGTTTCAGGATTCGGAAAAATAGCTAATTAAGTTGTAGGTTTGCACTCTTTAGCAGACTATTTCAGAAACCATATGACAAATTCTGCCTTTAGTAACCCCACTACAGCCATGCTGAAATCAGCTGGGCATAAGTGACAGCAGAGTTCGCCCATAGCTCTTTTTAAAATCCCGTATATTCTTTGATTTGTCACAGGGAACAACCTCTCTCTCAAACACTGCAATTGACAATTTACAGTCCACTTTTGCATTGCCCTGGTGCCATCCATACATGCCTTGAAGGTTCAGAAAGAAAATATGAGACATCTGCACAGCAGATTACACAGCAATTTATATATACATCTGCTGGATTTGATCAAAACTATTCCTGGAAACAATCAGCAGCTCAGCCTGGAGGCTAAACTTATTAGCAAGTCAATCCATTGCTGCTAAATTCTCTTTTGGATCACATTTTCTAGGCACGTGATCAGCTTTTGAATAGACTGTTTCTTGAAACTAAATTAGTTTTTCCATGAAACTTATCTGGAGAGCCAAGGTTTTTTTTTTGTTATCCTGGATTCAGAAAAAAAACATTGCTAGAAAATATGAAAGGCTGTTTAAACAGAGGACTTTGGGAGATATGAACTGAACTGGGACGTGCAGAATATAAAGATAGATATGCAGAGCTGATTTGAGTGTGCATGGACATTTCAGTTTGTAGGGTATTAATTTTGTTTTTCAAAATAATTATTTGTAAGTTCTTTATTTATAGACTTCAGTTTGAGGAATCCTAGATTCAGGCCCTCCCCCCTGGAAGCAAAATTCAGCTTAAACACAATGCATAAACTTGAACCAAGTTGATCTGTTTCATTTAGCTTTTTAAAATCTGGGGTAAAAATAACTAAGTAAAGACAAGTTCCTTCATATTTTTAATTAAACTGGATTACACAGTAGAGACAGTTTACTTCTGATGTTTGAGACAAGCTAATTTCATCCCTCGCTACACCATGTCTTAAGAAGACATATTTACACAAATAGACTCAGTACAAATTCCAAGAGTATCAAAATGAACTGCTATTGACTTTCATAGTTGTTGGATTGAGCACTGAATGGAAAACTTTTGATAAAATACCAAATTTTAATTTGGAAGTGTCCTTTCTATTACATATACCTGTGGTCCACTTCCGCAAAACAGTCTTCAGACTTTAAATGCACTTTCTAAGGAAGTCAATAATGAGACAAAGCTTCTTGATTACAGATATTGCTTCATTTGCTAATTTGGTAAAAATCTGAAAAACAACTGCTCAAGATGGTCCTCTGAGGACATCACTTAGCACCGATGGCCCATGATTTATTATAAACATCAGGGTGAAATGCCTTTCCCTCTACAACCTAGATGTGTTAAGCGGTTATTATTGGGTGCCAGAATCTAGCTTCCTGGAGGGGAGAAGAGTAAGATGAAGGGGACCTAGGGTATTTTTACACATGCTCCGGGATGCGGCTCTGGCCCCTTAATTAGCAAGCTGTGCTAGTTAAAAGCACCCATGTGTCACCTGTATTAGCATCTCTGAGTGTCCCTACACTGAAAAAATGGTGGTGAGGCACTTTGAACTAAAGCTCATCGAATGTGTTTTATTTCAAAGTGCCCCGCTTCCATTTTTTCAGCACAGGGATGCACGGGGACACTGATGCATGTGACGTGGAAGGCTGTTGGAGCACATCAGTTTCCATGCTCTGACACACTGGATTTCCAGCACATTGGAGCAGGCTTCCCACACATCTGTAGGAGCTCCTAGCTGGTACAGTAGTCATGGAAGCATACACTAATTGCATTCATACCAAACCCACGGCCACTACCTGATCAGTGATCAGCCAGCTGACCTACGGGGATGTTAGTTGAACACATTTATCCCATCAAATGCATGTTAACTTGCTAAAGCTGCAGTGCTCTGTATTTAAGTTGCCCAAGATTTCTAGAAACCTACAGGAAAGTGAAAAATCCACATAACAGTCTGCCATTTTTTCTCTGGTAAAAAACCCTCTCATACCCTAACAACTTAATGACCAAGCATCCATTATCACAGGAGATGCAGCATGCTAATTTAAAGCAGGAGTTGAAAAGCCATCCTATAGCTGGATGCATATTTTAAATACCTTCCCAAGAACCCTGAAAGGAAGCTAGTTATAATTCCCTTCCCACATAACAATGCAATGGTATATGAAGTAGGAGGAAAAAACTCAGAAACCAGGTGTGTCATGTATCATTACTCCATGTTCTGTGGGGAAGTGAGAGTTGGAAGTGAAACATTAACCTTCCCATGCTGGAAGAGTAGGTGGGGGAACAAAACCAACTGCTTGCAACTGAGTTTTCTTCCCACAAGCATCTTCACTGTTTCTGACCTTGCCAGTGTCCTGTCTTATCCACCAGAGGGAGTGTTTTTAAACTATCTAGTTTCAGTACAGTTTTCCATACAGCATTTAGGACTGCTGAATATTTAGTGTCCGCGGAATACATTGTTGACCTTGATTTCTAAATAATACAAGCTGTCTGGGATAACTGGAATACAAGCTGTCTGTCCTCACCAACCTCCCTGCGATTGCCCTGTTTTCAGCCTAGTATAAGTAAAGAGGACTGCCAATGTTATACTATCTTTTACAGAATATATTTAACCTGGGCTGGTACAAAATTAGCTTCACTCTCATTGAATATTTTGAACTCTCCCCTCTGAAATTAGTATTGACTTCTATTGAATGTTGCTTCTGACTCACACTTGAAAGCATCTTTTTATTGGACAAATTTACCCCATTTTCCTTAATGAATCATAATCACAGTTACAGAGAAGGGTCTTTTTGTGCTAATTTGGAACAGCCTGTGATTGCTTTCATGAATGATAACTAATTATTTGGGTTTTCTTTTCTTTCCTCAAATAACCATGCCACACACTTCATTCTAGTTCATTTTTATGGAAAATCTCCCTGCTCTTGATTTAAATTCTCCTTGGTTAAATTTCATATATGTATATTAAGGACAGGCAAACTAGTTGGTAAGACAAAATCGGATCAAACCATTTTTTTCCCTCTATAACATACCACAGCTTTAATATGTGGAACTATTTGTTTGTGGGGTTTTTTAGTAATAACCTTGAAGGTCTCAAAGCCTATCTCCATGAATGGTCATTGTCATAACAAAACATTCATATGCCAATGGCTCCCAGTGTCTATATTCCACCCTGTTAATCTTACTTTTACTTTTCTGAGACTGGTCCCAATCATTGCTGCCAAGATTGATAACCATATTTCTTTTCATCTCCCTGTTATTTAGATTTCTAACTTTTTTTCTATGAAAGTACAGTAAGGTATGTATACATAACTGGTTGGATCATCATGCTCAGAGAGTAGTCATCAATGGCTCAATGTCTAGTTGGGAAGAAGTATCAAGAGGTACTTCTTCCCAACTAGGGTTCCTCTTCCCCAGGGGTCTGTTGTGGGTATTGTTCAACATTTTCATTAATGATTTGGAAAATGGGAATGAGTGTGTGCTTAGCAATTTTATGAGTAACACCAAGGTTGGTGAAGTAGTACATACTCTGGAGGCAGGGCAGGGATTCAGAATGACCTGGACAGACTGAAAGAATGGTCCATAGTCAATCATATGAGATTCAGCAGGGAAAAGTGCAAAGTTCTGCACTTTGGTCAGACTAATTCCATGCACAAATACAGACTGGGTAATGACTGGCTAGGCTGCAGTATAGGGATTTACATGAGTCAACAGTGTACTTTTTTTTAAATAAATAAACATATAAATAAATTCTATATATATATAAAGGGCTTAGTTTGTATGTGTGTGTCTATCATGGTCTTGGAGCACTCTGATTGGTTGTCTCAGCAGCCAATCACAATGCTTACTGAAACAACCAATCAGAGTGCTCCGCACAGACAGACACACATGGCGAAGCACTGCCATGATGGCAGGGACAGAGGGGATGGAGCGGGGGGGGAGGGGGGGCAAGGTCAGCAGTGCTGACCTCATCCCTGCCACCCCTGGCCCTGCTCCTTGGAGGCAGGGGCAGTGTGGTACTGGCCTCACTGCCCCCCTTTGTGCCTACTGTCTCTGCTGTCATCTAGTGAATTGCCTGTCAAGAATGATGGTGAGGATGGAGCACCTCCATGATGGCAGGGATGGGAGTGAGAGGGGGGCGAGGCCAGCCCCATGCCACCACAACCCTGTGCTGCTGCTGCCTCCAACAAGCAGAGCTGGGGGGGTTGGGGGGGGCAAGGCCACCACTTGGAGGTGGCAGCAGCATTGGATCCGGTGGAGGGGTATGGAGGGGACAGCTGAGGCATAAAGGAATCATCAGAGATGCCTTAGGAATCTGCCTAGGATTTTTTTAAACAGAGAAATCTGAAGGGGTATGTGGGTATAAAGCTAAGGACGAGAGGGATCACCAGGAAGGAAGGAAGGATGGAATTTTAACAACTTATTGCTGGATGCTTGTTTCAAACAATTGATGGATTAACACTGTCAACTGCTAAGTGCTTCCTGAAAACTGCTGAGCACTTTCAGTGCCCAGTGAAAATAATAGGTATGTTAAAGCAGCAATATAGATTTGAGATGGTCTAAAGTTTAAAGGAATTCTTTATAAGATTGGCAAAAACATCCTTCAAAATGGAAACAAATGCTTCACTCATCATCAGGACTATAAGGGAAATACATGTTAGCATAGCAATAGAGCAGTGGCCTTCTGACACAGCAAAAGCACAATGCTATATATTTTTTTCCATTGTAAAGTTGCACAAAAGCTTCAGAGTTCTACAAAAATATAAAGAACAGAAGTTACCTAATATTAAAAGTGCTAGTAATATTTAGTTATACAACTGTTGACAAGTGAAAGTATTTAGAGGGGAACTGTATGATTGGCAGCATTGGGCTGATCATTGCTGACTTATATGAGGTTTATTACCATGAGTATGTGCTTCACACCCATACTATTTTGCTCTATAACACACAAAAGATTAACACTAACAGATCAGAATACTGTGTCTGAGCCTACTTTTGGTAGTAATTTTTAGCACCCAATTCTAAGAGCTAAAGTGTGATTTGGACAATACAGCTGCATGGTGCTTCCAAGTCCCCATTAATTCCCTGTTCAAGCCACCTGGACCTTGAGAAGGCAACGGTAATGGATAGAGTATAAAGAGTGATGAGCAGGCATCTGAGCTGTTTGGGGTTGTTGTAAGCTGTTGCTAATACAGGCTAACAGGTTAACGGTAGGTTGTTCCATTCTTTGCTTTCTCCTTGTTCTGAGACTCTAGGCTCTGACTCTTTCACCTGCACTGCTGTGACTTGCCACTAGAAGCTTAGGGCGTTTGTATGCATGCTTGCGTTGCAGTGCTAGATGCTTTTAAAAGCATCCGGCGGTGCAGTGCATGCAGTCGTATAAGCAGTGAAATGTGTGTCAGCACTGACAAAATGGCAGTGGCATGCTTTTGAACTAAACCACCCTGAAGATGCTTTAGTTCAAAAGCATGCCACCACCATTTTCTCTGTGCTGATGCACATTTTGCGGCTTATATAACTGCAAGTGATGCAGTGTAGTGCACGTCAGCTTGCATGCAGAGCAGACACAAGTTTGCTCTGACCTGTCAGAACTCCAGCATGTTGCAGAATGAAAAGGTATGTGTATATAGTGACCAGGGGGCAGGACTAGGAGCAGGAATCGCTTGCTGCTCCCAGTGGGTAGAGCAGGTGAGCTCCAGGGCTGTGGCAAGCATGGGAAGAGGGTTGATGGATATGGGAATTCCCTCTAATTTCTGCCAACTGTGCATGGAGCCAGGACATCTTGCCCAGCTGGAGCAGAACCCTGGTCTCCCAGAGAGCTGCAAGCTGGGAGGCAATTCCCTTCCCCACATTCCCCTAGGCATGCAGAGAACCAGGGACACCCTGCCCACACACAGGCAGCCCAGCTCTCCTGGGCAACAGCAAGCAGAGGGTAGGGGGAACAGAGCTGACCTTGGCCAGGCAAGCTATCCCCAGCTCCCTGCACTTGTGGGGGAAAGGATGGAGCAGGATTGGGCAAGCACCACAATTCTGGAGCTCACTCACTCACTCTGCTCCCAGCATTGCTGCTTGTCCAAGTTCCTGGGATACTGGAGGACTTCAATTTGGGCAGAATAACTGTGGGAAGCGGCCACACAGTAATGGAATAGGAACAAAATTGGGTGGATTGGAGATAATCCTGCCCTGGAATGGCAAAACTCTAAGGGGAATAACAAGTGCTTTAAGCCTCTTAAAAGATGTAAACGTGCAGCCAGTCCAGGGATTAAGAGATCCAGAAGACACTGAAGCTTACTGCATAACAAGGCCCTATGAAAGGGAAAGCACTGTGCATTTGTGAATTTGCCAACACAGAAATGTGCAGCAGTTCAGTTAAACTAATTGAGTTAAATCAAGTTTAACCAATGCAAACCCTGGTATGAGACAAAATGATTTTAGTTTAGTATGGTTTATTTCCCTGTAGTTTAAGCCTGAATGTATAGCTGTAAATAGACATCTTTTTTGAGGGGGTCCTTGATGGTCTGGTTTTAACACAGATCAAAACACAAGTGGCACAGCCATTTACAAAAGAAGCCCTTTCATACTGGATTGCTACTCCTCTGATACTTTTGGCCCTGGAATGCATGGAAATTAACTTGAATGACCTGTTATTAATTTACAGTGGGACGCAGCATTTTCCTGGGGAAAAAGGGCTAGCACACGTTATCTTGTGGATGTCACAGGACAGTGGATATGTGTATCTGTAGGATCCCAGGATAAAAGGGAGAAATGTGATGGCTGTTTACAGCCGATGTGATTTTAGGTAAACTTACAGTTGTATGGGTTAAACGAAAGGGAGATCCCTTGCAGCTTTTAATATTACTTTAGTTAAATCAGCGTCAAATCTTCTCCTTGCTTTTCTTGATGCAGCTTTATATAATGCCCCTTACATATGGCTTGTGGCAACCTCAGCTCCTTTCCTGGACCCATGCAAAATTGAGCCCTAAGGATTTAATGCAGCTTTGTAGAAGGATAGTGCTGTGTCTTTTCACAGTCATGCCAGAAGGCTATTACCTAGATTTCTGCACTGACATATTTTTTCCTTTTTCATTACAGTCCTCATGATGTGTAAGCTATTAGCTCCCTTTTTGAAAGATGCCTTTGCCAAAGTTTTAAAGGATTCCTTTAATGAATTTCTTTAAAACTTGGACCACCTTAAAATGATGTCACTCTCATTTAATTTACTTGTTACAGCCATTGTTAAGAACTAGTAATATCTTTTAGTTCTTCTAAATATATTTTCAAAGTTTTTCTTTTCTTTTCTTTTTTAAGAATACCCATGGCATTTTTTTTCTACAACTGATTTCCCTAACATGAACAAAATACACCTTTAAATTAAAATATTTTGAAGGTTAAAATTTCATAACAAAACAAGAAAAAAAAAAGAGAGATATGACACTTTAGCTTAACTTAGGTTGATACTCTGAATTTGAATGTCTTTGTTCATTGTCCATTTTTATGGTGTATACTTGTTTTGGTAAATCTCTGCTTCAGTAAGGACAAATGAAGGCATTCCCCCTTCACTACAACCACACAAGTTATTCCAAACTGAATTCTATCAGCTGGACACTAATATAATTGATTTAACTTCCATTTTGGCCTCTTTCCTTTTGAACTATATGCAGTTATACAGTCAAAAGAGATACTGTGGATATAATTTGTTTTACTTTCAGTGGTGCACATTGAACCTGCAGGCTCTTCTGTATTACATAAATTATACTGAGTCCGATAGAATGGCAGTAAGTCACTATCCTCTTAAAAGAAACATCAAGGAAAATGAAGATATCATAACATCAAATGAAAAACCAGTAAATCTCACAGTAATGTTGCCAATACTCAAGCTAAAATGTTACAGGGAGGTTTTCTATGTTAGCAGGGACAAATGGATTACAGCTGTTGTTTTGGTCTGCCTTGCAATATTGTAAATTATTTCATGCTTATATACAAATGTGCTTCTTAGGTTAAACACTTATTTCCAGAACTGCTGTGTGTGCACTTCCTATTAACAGCTGTTGAGTAGAGCTGGTTAAGAATTTTTCAGCAAACAATTTTTTAAGAAAATAATTAATTGCAACTAAAACTCTTCACTACAAAGGGTAGATCTTAATGAATTTCTTGTTATGAAATAGTAGAGAAAATGTTACAAATTGTTCAAATGTCTCATGTGACATTCTCAAAATGGAAAACAAGTTCAGTTTTTCTGTTCAAAACAACCTTGCCTTTGGAAATTTATGTTAATTTAAAGGAACAGGGAGTAAAATAAAATAAAAAGGTCAAAATTATAATTTAGTTTAGTTATTTAAATGTTTTGATTCACCCAATCCAAATTCTATTTGACCTTGAGAATTTTTTGAGATTTTCACTTTTGATTCAGACAAGGGATAGGAAATATTTACTGAACACGCAACAATTCTTGAGGACAGGAAACCTTACTTCTGAACCAATTCTATTGTTGACAATAGCCTTTTCCACCATTTCAGTGTTCACTGTTGCAATATCTAAAATATTTATTTCAGTAAGATTGCCAGCCTTCCCAGCCCACTCCTAATATAATATTTGGTAAGTAATCACTTACAGAAATTGAAATTGAGCCATTATCTGTTTAAAGTTATGTAAAGCCCTTGGTCTTGATAAATGGATGGACAGGTCACCAGAATAGTTGAGAAGGAGCTTAAAGATGTTGCCAAGAGCTAAAGAAGCTCTTAAAAGAGTTCAGAAACAACCCAATTTTCCAACAATCCACTCCTCCTTGGAAAGTTTTTTTCACTTGAAGGCAGAGACTAAAAAAGGAGTATAGAGCAAAGAATCACAGAGCAAACTGGAGAACCAAGTGTACATTCACTCATCTGTAAAATGTTAAAATTAAAATGTTAAGATCTCATTGCTGAGCTATGGATAAAAATAATTAAAATAAATATAAAAAGGAAATATCTTCCTTTACCTAAAAAGGGATACTTTTAAGGAGTAGCTGATGATATCAAATATTTTTCTATCTTTGCTGTGTTAGTGGCATTCTGACAGATGAGTTGAAAAAAAGAAAGCACATTTTGGGATGCATTCAACACTCTATTTGGGAGGCACTGTTTCCTCAGACATCCATTTGGGTTGTGTTTTTGTACCTGAGATCTCACAGAAAATATAACTGATTGTTGGTGGTATATAGGACATAAGTTCTTCATGGTTGACATTTTAAAGTGGAGGAGGGACAGCCAAAAGTCTTAAAAAAAATCTTTGGACACCTTTCAAAAGAATCAGAGCTGCTGAACTGAAGTAAAACAAGAAATATAAATTACACATAGTGGAAACAGTATACATGGGAGAAAAGTTAACAGACACTCTCTACAGGTAGATCACAGTAAGGCCACATGTAACCTCAACCCCTGTCGTAGAGCGTAGGGAAGGGAAACCTGATGACTGAAAGGGATGGAGACAGGCATGGGATTTAAATAGAGCATGTGGCTGAGATGTCGGGTCGAGAGAGCATAAGTCCCATAGGAGGATAAGAGGTTATTTTATTGATGGTTTGTTGTGTTTGATGCAATGCATCGGGTGGCTAGAAGAGGAATATGGAGGCCACTGGTGATTATCTGGTGCTTAGGGTAGTCGCCCTCTGAAATCACTAAAGGTTGCCTGGGAAAGGTGCCGAGTTTGGACATGTCAATGTAATCACTTGCTCAGTTACTGGTTTCCAGCTGGTATCAAGTGGAGTGCCCCAGGGGCTGTTCCTGGGCCAGTTTTGTTCAATATCTTCTTTAACAAGCTGGAAGATGGTAGGAATTGCACACTCAGCAAGTTTGCAGATGACACCGAGCTGGGAGAGGGGGTGGGAGTGTAGTAGATACACTGGAGAGTAGGGCTAAGATTCAGAGTGCCCAAGACTAGTTGGAGGATTGGGCCAAAAGAAGTCTCATGAGGTTCAATAAAGACAAGTGCAAAGTCCTGCACTTAGAATGGTACAATCCCATGCACTGCCAGCCTGGGGACTGATTGGCTAAGCAGCAGCTCTGTAAAAAAGGACCTGGAGGTTACAGTTGACGATAAGATGGGTATGAGTTAGCAGTGTGCCCTTGTTGCCAAGAAGGCTCTATTAGTAGGAGCACTGCCAGCAGATCGAGGGAAGTAATTATTCTACTTTATTCTGCACTGGTGAGACCACATCTGGAGTACTGTGTTCAATTTTGCCCCCCCCCCCAACTATAGAACAGATGTGGACAAGTTAGAGAGAATACAGCGGAGAGCAATGAAAATGTTTCATAGTTTCATGGTTGGTAGGGTTGGAAGGGACCTGAGCAGATCATCAAGTCCGACCCCCTGCCATGGCAGAAAAGAGTACTGGGGTGAAACAACACCAGCAAGGTGATTGTATAGCCTTTGGGGGCATTGTCTTGGGGGCTGGGGCACATGACTTCTGAGGAGAGACTGAGGGAACTGGGTTCATTTAGTCTGTAGATGAGAAGACAGAGGGGATTTGATAGCAGCATTTAGCTACCTGAAGGGTGGTTGCAAAGAGGATAGAGCTAGACTGTTCTCAGTGGTGGCAGATGACAGAACAAGGAGCAGTGGTCTCAAGTTGCAGCAAGGGAAGTTTAGGCCAGATATTAGGAAAAACTTTCTCACTAGGAATGTGGTGAAGCACTGTAACAAGTTACCTAGACAGGTGGGGTATTCCCATCTTTGGAGGCTTTTAAGGCCCTGTTGGAGATGGATTCCTGGCCTTAAGTTCCTCCCAAGTATGCACACTTTGACTAGAGGTATGAGGCTTTCAGAACATCTCAACTTTCCACCTCAGAGATGTCATTGGCCTGCTTATGCCTATGGAACATGCATGGTGCACATGACTCATGGCGGGAAAGCTACCTGAGGTCAAGTGTTACCTGAAGGATTAAGTGCCGTGTGCAGGGGTGGTTGACATGTGTGCACAGTGTCGTGATTGGTGTAAGAGCAATTGACAGGTGTGTGGTATCAAAGTTACCTGAGAGGCAGAAGAGAGTGAGTGAAGAGTGAATTTTGGAGTTGGTTTTTCATGATTGTTCTTGTGTAGTGTGGAATTGTCTGCCCTAGTTTGATTGGAGTTAGTTGTGGGTCTGAACTAGCATTACTGCGGATTGAGTGGTGTGTGGATTTATTCATCGAGGAGACTTACCTTAGGAAGATGTGATCCTGAGTGACCATCCACCCACCTTATTATTGAGGATTTGGTAACATATCACTTTATCCTGAATAAGCAAGGTGCTGATTACAAGACAAGGGGGAGAGGCTTAGAAATCCTCATCAGCTGTGTATCATCCCTGAGGGGCAGAGAGCTGTGACAGGACAAGTAACCTCCTATGATGAACCAAGGTTACTGTGGTTTTGTACATGTCTGTTCTCTAATGGTTTCTGTTTGTTTCACACGTTCTTAATATGACTCTGTTATAAGCCGTTCTTTAGTCTTTTTCTTAAGAAAAGTTGATTAATTTAACTGGTGATTGAGTTAATTTTGGTTTATTGCACCTTTGGGTGGGGTTGGGCTGTAAACCAATGCCCAAAGGAAATTAATTCTTTAGGGGCCGATAATCCTCAGGAGGGAGCAGTTGAATTGTTGTATGGTGGCTCTTTCCCTTCTACAGCCCGACTTCAAAAAGCCCTGGCTGGAATGACCTAGTTGGGGATGGTCTTGCTTTGAGCAGGGGGTTGGACTAGATGACATCCCGAGGTCCCTTCCAACCCTCATTTCCTATGATTCTGTCATTCCGTGATTCTATAATAGGCCACTGTGAAAACTTAGGTAAGGTGCAGCGGTTTTGTCTAGGTGACATAAGTGCAAGCCATGAAAGAAACACTTGAGCACAGGGGCAGTAACTAAGAGCCCTAACTGATGACTGATACTTGGGGGCCAGAGAGAGACAGAGAACTCTGTCTAAGGATAAGTAATTGGGAGCCAGAGAACCCTGGCTCTATAGTGTTATTTGGAGCTAGAGAGAGCCCTGGGGCTGGAGAGAAGGCCAAATAAGACTAGAGATGTTCTGCTTAAATATAGATGTAAAGATTGGGTCAGGCTGAGGTGGCTTGATGATGAGCAGAGTGGGGTGAAGCACCTAAAGGGTCACTCTCATGGTGAGGGCAGCCTTCCAAATTTATGTTAATTCTACATCAAAATGTATCTGGCAAAAGCAGCACAGTACCCTGATAAACTGAAGTGTAGAATGGGCCTAGTGTAGCTACCAGGGAGTGCTGTCGCTGTCTTCAGAGATGGGTTCCCACTAACTACACTGTGGCCATAGAAGCATATCACCCCATCAGACAAGAAGAGGTATGAGGATTCCTTGGAACAGAGAAATATGTAGTGGAGATTTTAAGCCTACTATAATTGCTCAAGTAGGTCACCTGAGAGTGTTGCTATGCAATAATATTCAGTGCACAAGTGGTGCAAATCTTTAAGGCTATTGAGAAAGCCAAGGGGTTAAATAGTCACCAGTGCTGAGCCAAGGTGAAAGAAATTGCCACCACTGTCACAACTGATACTGTGTGAATTTGCAACAGGAATCAATAATTGCAAACAATAATAGTGTCCTAAGAAATAACCTGATAGCTGTAGAAGACTGTCATCCCAGACAGACACAAACTGCAAAGGAATATACAGCACTTACTTCAAATATCATAAGATAGTTAGATAAGAGTAATCAAGGTGGCTGTTTTGTGTAACTGCTCAGAAAAGCAACCACTGTAGCAGGCCAAACTGGGGTACAATCATATACCTAAATACAAAGAATTTACCCAGGGTTAATGCCTCATGGGAGAACCAAAGATCTTTACACCAGCAGAGATCCTGGCAGGTGTTAAATTTATTTTGCAATTAATGTATTAATCACTTGAAAAACATGCCCCACATTCAATCAATTTATTACATGATAAAAATGACAAACCAGCAACAAAGATGTTTTACATTTAATAGTTTATATCATGCTGCAATTTAAATGTGTAGCTTTAAACTTTTTGGTGGGGGTGTCTGACAGCTCTCTGCATAAAGGGTACTTTAAAGCTATGTCATGTAGCCCAGCATAGGGGACCAAACAGGATACTGGGCTGCACAGTGCATCTTTAAAGGTTCCAGAGTACAATGTCATCTGTGGAATTTTATCTTAAATGTCTGGCATAGCAGGATGTACAATTTCTGGGATCTGTGAAATTTCCTCAGATCCCACTGTATATTTAAATTAATGTCTGCCAGGGGCCTAACTGAGCATTTCTGCCTAATTTTGGTTAATAGATTGATAAGTATTTTGAATTGTCTTATACTCATGTCATTGCTATGTTGGCTGGGAAAGGAAAAACTACCTTTTAGGGGGCTTTGGCACTACCATTTGGAACCTGTTGTTATGTTGTGTAGCAGTGCATATTATGCATAGCTGACTAGTTAGAACGTGGACACTAATGAAGCAGAACTGTCAGACCACATGACTGTGAGTGATTACTGAACAACATAATCATATATCTCTGTAACCCCTTGTGCAGTCTTAACAGTTACTTTCCTATGATTCATGGATTTTATAACTGTCTAATGTTTAGTCACTTGCCTACTCACTCATTCATAGAGTACATATAACAAAAGTCATGGATTTAAAAAATAAGCCAGGAAATAATGGCATTCATAATTTGACAGCATGACAAATTATTAGTATGCATGCATCCTTATTCGACTGAAATATGTGGGGAACTCTTCATATGCAAACAACTTGGTTGGCCTCAATAAAACTGGGAACTGATATTTGGTAAAAGAAAGGAGAATGTGTTTCATGAAACACATTTGTAAGAACTTGTATGATATGCAAATCTGTTATCTATATTTCCATTCACCAAAACATAGCTAAAATTTATAGTAAAGGGAAGAATATTTAGCAGCTGAGAGGATCAATTTTTACGTTTTATGCCATTTCATGTAACAATTCCGTGTTTTTATTACTTTTATGATGACATGATTTACAATATACAGGTTCTTATTCATAATGCATTCACTTGTCTATTCCTTTTTTTAATATCATTTAATCACATTGTGTAGAAGATATTAAAGCCATTATGTCAAAGCATTAATGTCATGGGGCAGAATAATGTCAGTTTTTATTAAAACGTTATTAATATCCATTCATTTAATGTCTTTACAGAAAGAACTCTAGAATATTAATAGCCCTCTTCTTATCTGCACATTGCATGCTGTGTACTATAGAGTGCTTATAGATATGAATCAGAGGTAAAGTCAATCTTCTTAATATTAGAAATACTTTGTGACTCAAAAATAGTACAGCTGTAGCTACACAGTGGGTGCATCTACATGTGCACATTACTGTGGAGATGTCTAATTAGCCCTGCATTAAAGTGGCACTGTGTATACAAGTTATGGTATTCAGGGCACTGCTTACTCTGCTGTAAGATTGTACTGTTGGGGACAGTACTATCTTATGGCGGAGTCATTAACTGTGCTGAAAGATGTGTCTAAACGTGCTTTAATGCACTGTCACTACTGTGCATTAAGTTTAGTACCTCTAATATGAGGTACCAACTAAATGTGCAGTAGCCAGTGCTACTACATAGTAGCAAAGGTGCATGGCCTTTTTGTGATATTTAATGTGCAATAGACTAATTCTACTGAGCATTAGTGCATTAACACTGCTTTTTCTGTGGTGCGCTAGTGCACAGTAGAATTAGCCTACTGTACATTAAGTATCTTGTGTAGACATACCCAATGACTGGGGCTGGTTGGGGCATAAAGGTGCAAAAATGCAGGTACCTCCTGTTGCCTGTCCCCACGCTTCAGCACCCTCCTAGCACAGCCATCCCCTCTGCTGCTCAATGCTAGCACCTGGAGCCTGGGGCTGAGCCCCCAAGCCCTCTGCCAGCCCAGGACTGCTCCAGCCTAGCTCTAACTGCTGCAGTTCTGGGCACATGTGAAGATACTGCATCTGGGAGCAGCTGACTCTGGCGCAAACTGTGCTGGAGTTTATTTCAGTGTACTAATAGCATGTGTAGATGGTCCACTGTCTTCTAGCTTTTGATGTTAAATGGCATTGAATGAAGGGTGACCCAAAAAAATGGACATGAGACTTCAATTAGGAAGACAACCACAAACTACAGACTAGAGAGGGTTACATTTCCAGGTACTGCTGGGAAAATACTTATGTATATTTTCTGTGTGAAGAGAGTTGCAGCTCAGTGCCACTCTGTAGGCATGGCTTTGATAAATATATCTCACATCTGGAGAAATTGCATGTAATCAATAGGGGGATGGGGGGACAGAGGGCAAGGTTTGTATATTAACTAGAGCTTGGTGAAGAATTTTGAATGAATAATTTATTTACTGTTTTTTCCTGCTACATTTGAATAGAAAACATTGTAAAATGTTTTAATATATTTGTTTCCCTAAGTGGGTGTGAAGCTCTTCAGTGAATAATTGCCAGTCTGTTTACCTTTTGGGAGCAGTATATTGCAAATGATTGAAATTCAACATCTTTATTTTGTTGATTTTAATAACTCAAGGTATGTAAGATTGGTTATTTGATTTTTCCTTGATTGGATGACCTGTACACCTTACTAAAGTTATCCCAATTTTCAAATTGAATAGAAGATGGTAAAAATTTTCACATGTCTCCATTTTTATTATTAATTCTGGAAGTCAGTTAGGGAGGTGCCCAAACTTAATGTGTGCATTTTGCAAATATTTGGCTGGAAATATTTATTACCTAGAATAACTGTGAAGAAGAAGGAGAAACACAAAAAAAGGAGAAGGAAAAGGTTTTTTTTTAAATGAATAAATCTTCATGGAATACTTTATTGTATTTTCCTACTTATAAGTTTCAAACACATATGTGATTTGAGTATCATTCATGTACTAAATGGAGATCAGTTGAGAAGTGACTATAAGAAATGTCTCTATTTTTGTTTAAAAAGTGGGAAACAGCACATGTCATTTAATGATTTATTCGCATACTGAAAAGTCTGCAAGGCTGGTTTGAGAATATTACCTGTTTCATTACAATATTGACTAAGGCAACTTTATAGCAGAGTTATTGCCCTTTACAGATATTACTGAATGTCATTTTGCCATTAGAATATATGTATAGAAAAGATTTGGAGCCACAACTTCAGCGACTTGAGATCGGGGTGTACTTTAAAGTCTAGATTTGAAGACACACAATTTACTCAATGTGTTCTGTAAAAAAAAAAAAGAAAAATTGCTGGAAAACCAGTTCATCTGAATTTCCACATATGCCTATCCTGTTTGAATATCATGTATTGATGTGAAAACTTACCCTTAATTTTTACATGTCCAGGGAAGATGTTAAAACAAGTTCAGTGATAATCCATTAGGACAGAAACTTCATTTTTCTTTTATCATAATGGAAAAGAAATAATTTCAGCTTCGTATACAAAGGAAAACTATTGGATGTGAAATCATAGACCTTTAAACAAGTTTAGTTGTTATATCTTTCTTTTATTTCTACTCTACCTATTCTAAAGACTTTAAAAAGACTATTGAGCTAAACCATTAATAATATTCCCAATCAATAGTTTTAGACACGTTTTTCGGAACAGAATACAATGGATCATAAGTAGTCCGCTACTATTTTCTATATGACTGACAAAGTAATAGGAAAATTTACTAGTTTTCTTTTACTGAAGAAGTAGGGTATAAGACCAGAATAATTTCATGCTTTGGTTTTCTGTATCTACTAACAAAGAGAGAAGTAGTTATCTGTTTAGTTTGAAACCAAAAAGAAGGCAAGGCAAGGCAAGGCAAGGTGGCACCAGTCTTTAAGGCACCACCTTGCCCTACAAAGACTAATAATATTCAAGCAACCAGGAAGCTCTGAGAACGTGTTCTTAAGGGCCATGTTATACATTGCATTTTAAGCTGCTCAAATGTTGATTGGTGCTAGTGGTAGCTCAAGTTTGAAGCAGTTACAGCTTAAAGCTAAAAAAAATTCTCTGACTATTCTCCACCTGCATAGCTGTGGCTTGCTACTAGAAGGCTGGATAGCAGGGGTCTAGTTAGGAGCTACAGCTGTGAGTTGCTGCTACAGGGCTGGTGAACTAGGAAAGGTTTCCATCTCTGCTCTAGGCTGGGGTGTTGGAGAGATGTGTTGGGGTAGGGTGGGGTGGGAACATGAAGCTGGGAGGTGGAGAGTAAATGAGATGTGGGCAGGTAATGGAATGTGAGGTAGAAAGGACATGCAGTTTGTGGAAGGGTTATGAAATGAAAGAAATCAGCCACTGAAGGAAAAAAAGTAGTTAAAAAAAAGTAAAAAGAAATAAAGAAAGAAATTAAAGAAGGTTTCATGCTTTAATAATTTGCGCATTGGGACCGGGGTGTGTGGGTGCTGGCCAAACTTCCCAGGGTGGGTGGGAGGTGGGAGTGGTGAAGGAAGGTGCTTTTGGGGGAGCTGCTGACCCTGCCCTGGGTAGGAAGCTGCAGCTCATGGCAACATGAACTACTTCCCTATCCTGTTCCCTCCCACCC
>NW_017728992.1:144228876-144237614 GCF_001723915.1 Gavialis gangeticus
CCCGCCCTAGACCTGTTTAGGCTCTGACACCTAGTTAGCTTGCACATGCTTTTGGTGCCAGAAGCCCATCCCCCCAGCACTAGAGGTCAGGGAGTGCAAAGTTTGCCCACACAGAACAGGAGGGAGGGGGCACTGCATTCTGCGATGCTAGAGGACTGAAAATTGGCTACCTTATCTGTAGGGAATGGCCCCATATTAATGGAACATGACTTGGGTAACACGCATCGGAGATAAATCTGTCCTTAAGTGACATAACTTTAAGGTGCCTAAAGTATGCTTAAAACTAGTTTTGGGTGTTAATATGGAGACAATCCAGGTGTTAAGAGCTCCTGGCTCCACCTAAAGTTTATGTGTAACAAGGTCCTAACTTTGTGAGCACTCTGGATCGGTGAGATTCTATGATCATTCTCAGTGAAGGGTCTTCCTTATAGATGTCTTCCTTATAGATGTCTTCATTATAGAGTGTATTCCTTATAGATGTTTTGTATGGCTAATTTTAACATGAGTATTTGTGGTTCTCATTTCTCCTCAGTGATTACCCCATCTTCTCCTGGAGTATATATTCCAAAGACTATAAAATATATTCTGTGCTGTATTGTGCCTTACACTGGTCAAGAGTACATGAAAATCTCATACATATTAGCCTCAATTTTAGCTTGTTACTGATTTTGTTTATTAGAAATCAAGCTGATTATTGGAAGTTTACAAGGTCTAGGGAATCACATGAGACATCTAAATTAAAACATACTTATGGAAGTCACCACTATGCAGTTGCTAAAGGTATGTAGTAGGGTTGGAGAGGTGGTGTAGCTGTGATGGCCCAGAGTAGTGGGGGCAACCTTTTTTGACAAGTGTGCTACAAATTAGCCCCATATCCTCCATGAGTGCCTCTCCAATCCCGTTCTCCCTGATCTGCTGCTGCTCTTTCATCCTCTTTCCCTGTGCTCCCTGCTCCCTGATTTCTTTCCTGCTACACAGAGCGGCTGCCCATGACACTTCTGGTACCTGTGCCTCAGGTTGGCCACGCCTGGTCCACAGAATATGTGATAAGCAAGGTTTCTTTGGTGATATCTTTTTTATATAATATCAAGCATATACAGCTGGAAGGAAAATGCCACAAGTTTTCAGGCACAAAATCCCCTTTTTCAATGCCTTCTGCTTAGCAGCATTGGGTAAATTGAAAAAGTCATTTGAAGAAGGCAGTAAACCTGTAGAGCAAAGAGAAGTTTTAGGTATAGGTATTTCCATATAATATAGGTTAATGGTGCGAGAAAATCCAACCCTAACTTTCTAGATTCTATGAAACTCATTGTTTGTAAGGTGCTTTGAGATCCTTGCACTGAATGTCTTGAATAATTCTGCGTTATTAGTATTAAATGAGAGAGAACAATTTTCAGTAGCTGGTGATCCATACCAACTGAGAATTGTTTTGCTGTATCATCTTCAGTATCCAGTTTGACTAAGTTGGTTTTGTAGTGATCACTGGGTTCAATAAACACAGGTATACATGGATAATAAGGACTAAATAATGAACTGTATTGTGGAGCAGTAGGCAACAGTTTGAAGAAGACTTTTATCATGAACCAAGGCTCTCCAGAACCAATTCTAGATATCATGCTAGATGGTACTTATCTGGTTGTTGTTGACCAGTTTTTCTACCTTGGCTCTACTTTTACCAGCAGTGTAGATTTTGATGCTGAGCTTGCTAGTAGAATCAGTGAAGCAGCCAGGAACTTTTGTCTTTTGCAAGGCAGAGCCTGGAACAATAATAAACTGTCAACTAAAGTGAAAATCCATATCTATGAGATATGTGTTTTATCCACTCTTCTTTATGGCTGAGAAACATGGATGACCTACGCCAAACATGTCAAAAGACTAAACAGCTTTCATATCAGACACCTGCCTAAAATTCTTCAAATAAGATGGCAAGATAGGGTGACAAATGTGGAATTGTTAAATCATGCTGGTATGTCATTCATGGGAAGACTGGTTAGTAAGAAAAGACTCAGGTGGTTTGGTCATGTCAAGCAAATGCCGGATCTCAGGATCGTGAAGAATGTGCTGTACTCTGAAGCTCGTGAAAGGTCTAGAAAGAGAAGCAGACCACTGCATAGATTTCAGGATGCTCACAAAGATGGCTTAGCATCCTTTGGAGTCTCTGTGGATGATTGGGAAAGGAGTGCTAGCGTGTGGGTGTGCCCTGCCTGTGGGCAGGCCTGTGACTCGTGCATTGGACTCAGCAGCCATCAAAGAACTCATTGGTGCACACACCATGCTCTGTAAAAATCAATGGTGCCAATTCAAGGCAACCTCTGAAAACCCTTTCTCTTTCTCTCACTAACTAGCTTAAATGAGGGACAGTCCTTCAATTCTCAATGTCTGTAGTCTAAGTAAAAGAGTGTCTCTAAATGTAAATGTCTATTGTTATACATTTTAGGGCAGCAAAGGGAAAGATCAGACTCTTTCAGCTGCAATGCATGGAATAAGTTTTTATAGGCAATTCTCAATCATTTTTCTGTCACTTTCAGTGAGAAATGACCCCTCTGCCTTGTATTCTTAAGAGGCAGGGTTTACTGAGAATGAAGTTCTTTCTGTCTTGGGTTTTCATAATGAGTTTATTACAGTGGTATCCAATACTGGCATGAGAATAGGATAGAAATCAAAACTGAATTCCACCAGGGACAAATCTTTCTATTTCTAATCTTCTATTTAATATTCTTGTCCTTGCCTTTATTTTAGCTCTGGACATTTCCTACCATTGCAGTGTGTTTTCCCATAACTTATTTACTAGCAGCCTTTCCCTTTCATACCTCATGTGTACCTAACTTCTGTTTATTTAATCATTTCTACTATAATGCTATCTATATGATCTTGCTTAAAGTAGATGATTGCACACAAAGCACCGCTCCCTCAACATCTTATCTATAATTCCACTGACTATTCTGTCCTTTTATTAATGTATCTGTCAGATCACTGTGTGCTGGGAAGACTTTACAATGTCCCCTTCATTCCATCACCTGCTGATCAATAGTTTACCCATTCCTGTTCATTGGACCTAAAGGCTAGGAACAGATGTTGCATTTGTCCCTAGATAAATTGTGCCTGTGCTTGTCCTAAACCAAAAATATCCTAGGTTTTCATGTACACACATTGGCCTTCTAATCAGCATTTACTAAGCAGCTGAAGGCAGCATCACATTTCTGCTGTTAATTCAATAATGCAAGTCTAGGATAACTGTATAAACATATTTTGCAATATCCTGCAATAACCTATCTCTTTTCCAGAAAACTTTTTTTCTTGGATGTATTCCAGAATAATGGTCACGGATGTCTCTATCATTGCACTTTGTCCTGGAATAAAATGGATCATCCCAGGAAAGATGTGACATCTGTTCACAGCCAAGGAAGTTGCAATATTCACATTTCATTAGTTTTGGGATAAGAGGTATTTGTTGTCATATTCAAGTATGCATTTCTCCTTCAAAGTAGAGTAAATGTGAAATGTTTAATGCTACATTTCTTACATCATGTGGAAAGATTGATTCCTTCACATTCACTTTTCTGTACCAGCTGCTGCTAAATATATTTCAAAATGCTGCCCAACTATTTTCCAGTTCCTTGCAATATTATTACCAGATTGGATGAGGCATTAACTTGCCCTTTTAGATTTTCTGCATCTAAAAAACTTTAGGAGAGCCAAATTAGACCTTCAGGAGAGCCAGATTATTGTCTGAAACTTACTACTTTGTGATGTTCTACCTGTTCTTCTATTTCTTAAAAATATAGAATCATAGAATTATAGATCATTAGGGTTGGAAGGGACCTCAGGAGGTCATCAAGTCCAACCCTCTGCTAAAAGCAGGACCAATTAGATCATCCCAGCCAAGGATTTCTCTACTTGAATCTTAAAAACCTCCCAGTATGGAAATTCCACAACCCCTCTAGATAGCCTTTCCAGTGCTTTACTACCCTCCTATTGAGAACATTTTCCCTAATATCTAACCTAAACTTCCTTTGCTGGGACTTGAGACCATTGCTCCTTGTTCTGTCACCTACCACCACTGAGAACAGTTTAGCTCCATCCTCTTTGTAACCACCCTTCAGGTAGTTGAAAGTTGTAATTAAATCTCACCTCAGTCTTCTTTTCTGCAGACTAAATAATCCCAGTTTCCTCAGCCTCTCCCTGTAAATAATGTTCCCCAGCCCTCTAATCATTTTCATTGCCTTCCATTGGACTCTCTCCAATGCGTCCACATCCTTTCTGTAGTGGGGCCCCAAAACTGGACACCGTACTCTAGATGTGGCCTCAGCAGTGCTAAATAGAGGGAAAGAATCATGTTCCTTGATCTTCTGGCAACACTCCTACTAATGCAGCCCAGTGTGCTGTTAGCCTTTTTTGGCAGCAAAGGCTCCTATTCAGCTTATTGCCCGCTGTAACCCACAGGTCCTTTCCTGCAGAGCTGCTGCTTAGGCAGTCAGTCCCCAGTCTGTACCTGTACATGGGATTGTTCTCTCCTGAGTGCAGGACTTTGCACTTGTCCCTTCTGGACTTTGTGAGATTTCTTTTGGTCCCATCCTTGAGTTTGTCTAGGTCTCTCTGAATCTTAGCCCTCCCCTCCTGGGCTGTTCTATCAAAAAAGTTCCATCAAGAACCCCAGTTGGGCTTGAGGATTCATTGTGTTAGGTGTGACATAAACATGGGTTAAACACTAAAAACTGTGCAGTTCAAATTAAATATCCATTAAATGCATGTTGTGACTTTCTTACCCAGAATTATCATTGCCAGTGTCTTCCTTAGAGATGTTCTGTATGGCTATTTTTTCTCTTTCCACTTTAAAATCGTAACCTGAGACTAGGCTGAGAGTGAAGTCATGGAAAATGGGAGTGACAGTTGCCTTCCAACAGAGAATAGAAAGGTTCTGACAGGAAAGGATATTTTTATTTTGCCTCTGAAGACAGTTTATCAGAATGTCATGGCAAAAGATAAAAATATAGTCACTGAAATTATAAAATCACCTGATTTAGAGAAGAACTTAAATTAGGAAAAGTCTGCATGCTCTTCAGGGAACCAGATCAGGATGTTGAATAATTGGGAAAGTTTCTGTCCTGTAAAACTGATCTGTGGCAACTGCAGAGAACTTTTGAGCTCTCTACTTGTTATCTGTTGAACTAATAACGCATTAGAAAAGCCTCCTTTACATTGCCAGAGTTTTATTGTTAGTGTAAAAGAGAAAGTAACAAAAATCAGGCCTCTTGTTTTTAAGAAGGGGGGAGAGGAATTTAGTAGAATTTGAATAGGATTGCATTTATTTGAAGATCTTCATGTAAGTAGCATGATCATAATTGTGTGAAAAAGTCTGTAACAGGGAGCCCCTGTTTAAACCCAAATGAAAGCCATACCAAAGCAGACAGGGGAAGAGGAGCATGGTGTGTGCATGTGCTGTAGTGGCTAGAGGAACTAACTAGGGGAACTGGGAGAGGAAGTCTCTTAGACAGGTAAGGAAGGCTTGTGGGATGATTTTACAATGAATAAATACAATGAATAAAATCAGCTGATTTTACAATTATTGTGCTTCCCATTTCTTTTGTGAAGCCTATAGAGTGTACCTTTTGGTTTACTTTTTGGTTTGTGTTGGACTTGTGCACTGGGTTGCAGCAGATAGGGGACTTGGGTATGCCCCCTATTGTCTTGTCATATGGGCTAAAAGACACACCCAAGCCAAGGGGTGAGCTTTAGTATGTGAAGATGGAACTCTTAAAAAAAGTGAGACCGCCATTGAGGCCAGGCCTAAAGCCCAGAAGCTGATGTCTTTACCTCAAGGTAGGAATGGCTGGAGAGACAGGCTTTAACCGTTGGGGCCCCAAAAAGCCCTCAGAAATCTACAAAGACATGAAGAATAGATCAATGAGTCTGATGCAGCTGATCAGGATGACTGCGGAGCTGCTACCAATCCTAGGACTTCTTTCCATTTCTCAATATCCAGTAATATCAAAGGCATGGAAGATTAGCAATAGAGGCATAGGGGGCTGGGAAAAGGTAGTAGCAGAGTAGTGTGGGCCCTGCTTAAATAAAAAGTCCCATAGTACAGTGGTTCTCATCCTTTTTTGTACGGAGACCCATTTGCAAAGATTGATGGCTTGTCCCAGCCAACACACCTGCCCCCCCTTCCCTGCCCTCCTACAGCCTTGGTACCTTGCCACCTTCCCTCAGTGTTGGCAAGCACTGCACCCCCATCCACCCCCCCCCCCACACAGATGACAGTCATCAAGCCCTGGCCCTCCAACCCCTGCTCCCCATAGTTACCTTCACTGAGCTGCTCCCATGCCCCTGCCTGGCTGCATGCTGGCCATGCCCCAAGCAACCCCTTGCAGGCTGGAATGCTCCCAGCCTGCAAGGGGAAGCCTGTGCTTTTGTGTGTTTTTTTTCTGGCACTTGCTCACAACCCTCTGAAATATTCTTGTGACCCACTTTTGTGTCATGATCCACAGGTTGAGAAATGTTGCTGTAGTGGACCATGACAATAAGGCAATAACAGACCATCCTGTAAACAGGGGTCTGCATCCAAGCTCTGAAACACCTTGATGGAAGTTCTCTCCAACTGATGATAAAAAAGACAGTCTCCAGAGCCAGGCTGCTCAGAGGGGAGAGATCAAGCATCTTATTCAGTGCTTCTGGATCTTCATTTCTAACCTTGCATGACAGAAAAAGGCCTGGACATTTAGTCAATTCCTCTTTCAGTTTGATTAGGCTGAACTCAGTCTAAAATTATCTCCTGTACAGAGTCTAGTCTGCTTTTACACTTCTTCAGTGATGGTGAATATACAACTTGTCTAGTCAGATTGTTCTGTTGTTTAACATCTATCATAGCTAGGCAAAGCTTTGTAAAATTTACCCTAAATTTTGTTGGCTGAAGCTTAAACTGACAGTTTCAGCACTAGAGGCTTACATCAGCATTTTTAAATCCCACTAAGTAACACCATAGAATATTTAAACTGAATGATTTGTTTAATATGTAACTAGAGAGAGTCAAAATGCTAGGGCTGTGTGAAACAGCACAATTTCATTTCAACTTCTGTTTTGCCATTTTGAAGGGACAGTGTTTTGTTTTGTCATTTTGTTTCATTTTGAAGCACTTTCCTGTTTTGTTTAATCAAAACTGTTTCGCTGTTTTGACACGTTTTGACATTTCGCCCATAGGGTATAACAGGGAATCATGAAAATGCTTATAACTTTGTAATTTATTGTCTGATTTAAATGAACATTATAAAGATGGTAGCCCCTTCTGGGGGCATGAAGCCTGCCAAGTTTCAAGGAGATAGGTGCAGGGGTTTCTTGGAAACTGCACCTCAAGGTGCTGACAAGCAAAACTTGTGTCACTTGCCGGCAATGGCAGCCTCCTGCATCCCCAGGAGGGCTGTGGGGTTGTGGCAGACTCCTCCCAGGGCTGTGGGTCCCTGGATCTGAGCTCAAGATGACAGGAGGCTGCTGCTGCCACCTGAGACCAGTGCTGGGCACAGCCTGCACCCAGTGCTAGGAAGACTGGTGCTGCCACTGGCCTGTGGCAGTCTCCTGTTATCCCGTATGCAGATCTGGGGGCCCACACCCCCGGGAGGGCTGTGGAGCTGTGCCAGACTCCTCCTGGGTCCCTGGATCTGTGCTCGAGATGACAGGAGGCTGCTGCTGCCACCTGGGACCAGTGTTGGCACCGGGAAAACTGGTGCTGCTGCTGGCCCTAGGCAGCAGCAGCAGCCTCCTGTCATCCTGCGTGTAGATCTGGGGGCCATGTCCCTGGGAGGAGTCCAGCAGTGCTGGGACAGCAGGTTGAGCTCTGTGGGGATGGCAGAGCCACTCAGAATGTAGCCCTGGTTCTCCCTTGCCTCCTGCCGCTAGGCTGCACTCTGAGCAGCTCTACCAGCCCCATGGAGCTCAGCCTGGTGGTAGGAGGTGGCAGGAGAGCCAGTGGTGCAGCCGCTTGGAGTGCATCCCTGGCCAGTGGCTCTCCCCTGCCTCCTGCTGCCAGGCTGCGCTCCATGGGACTGGTGGAGCTACTTGGAGTGCAGCCCGGTGGCAGGAGCTGGGGGATTGCCAGGGCAGCAGCTGCACTCTGCCTCCCACCACTGGGCCGAACTTTGTGCGGCTGGCAGAGCTGGTTGGAGCGCATCCCTGGCTCTCCCCCGCCTCCTGCCACCAGACTGCACTCCGAGTGGCTCTGCAAGCCCCATGGAACTCACATTTTGGGTGCCCTTATTTTGTTTTGAAGCTGTTTTTAAGCCTTTTGTTTCATTTTGATTTTGGTGTTTTGAGCTCAAAACACATCGAAACAGCTTCAAAATGAAATGCTCATCAAAATTTCGCACAGCCCTGCTAAATGCTATTTATTTATTTATTTTAGCAGCCAGGCCCCTTATTTTTCTACTTGCATTTTAAACAACATAACTGAGCATATCATTTTCAGATCTGCTGCCAGTTGGTTTCTCTTCATGATTCATCATGAAAATTGCTTTGTTTTGCAACTTTACAAAGCTTATGCTAGAAAGCCTTAATATATACACTGAAAATGTAACATGTTAAATGATATTTCTATTATTTTTGTAACTATCAACTTTGTTTCCCCACCTGTCATTTTTAGGTCACAGCTAATTTAGGATTCCATTCCTATTTGTTCTGCCCATATAGATAAGTGAGACGACCAGTTAGTCTCGGAAGCTTAAAAAATAAGAAAGATTATGGTCTCTGCT
>NW_017728992.1:144242614-144243560 GCF_001723915.1 Gavialis gangeticus
AGAGTATATAACTCCATAGCGTTCAAAACAATGCTCAAGTTTTTGTTTATTAGTAATGGCATTTCTGTTTAAATCTTTCAGTGGTTGTGAATTGGCATAACTTTCAACAACTGTGATTATTGTTTAACAAACCCTTATCCACATTTAGATTTTGTATGTGTCCTAAATTGCTGTGTACACAAACATTTGCCTTTTACTTAGGCTGTATTAATACTAACTTGCTACTATAACATGCCTTGATTTCTAAAGTGCATCACTTCTGCTACAACAATTTTTCTGAAAGTTACACTTTACTACAGAGCTTATTCTCTGCTATATTTTCTCTGAGGCTTCCTGAAATTCAATGTCTGCACTTATTTCTGCTTCATGAGCTAGGATAAAATCATTCCAATATATTATTTGTTTTCTCCTGAGTGAGCTCCAGTGAATACTTGGCTCAAGCAATGCAATGACAGCAAGGCCTCAGTTAATTCTCCCTTTATACCTTGTTGGCAGTCACCATAAGCTCCTATAAGTTCAATTTAATGAAAATCCATTGTAGCATCAAGATACATACCTACTCAAACACATTTGAAACCCCTTTGGTACAATAGAACAAAATAAGAAATGCTAATAATACTAATATAATATTTTTGAAGAAAAAAGATGTATACATGCCATAGTTTCATAGTTTCATAGATTTAGGGTCGGAAGGGACCTAGTAGATCTTCTAGCCCGACCTCCCGCCAGGGCGGGAGAACAACAAAACCCCAAAACAAAAAACGGGACTCAAATGAGTCCAGCCAGGTAAGCATCCAGCCTCTTCTTAAAGACCCCCAGGGTAGGGGCCAGCACCACTTCCCTTGGAAGTTGGTTCCAGCTCCTAGCCGCCCTAACTGTGAAGTAGTTTTTGCGGATGTCCAATCTATACCTCCTCTCCATCAACTTGTGCCCATTACTCCTTGTT
>NW_017728992.1:144243933-144254229 GCF_001723915.1 Gavialis gangeticus
AGAAAGACTACATCCACCGCGACACCTGCATCCATGGCCTTTGTGACCTGATCGTAGAAGGCAATCAGGTTGGTCTGACATGATCTCCCCCTAATAAATCCATGCTGATTGCCCCTGAGCATCATTTCTGATGCCGGCCCATCACAAATGTGCTCCTTGAGATTTTTTTAAAAATCCTCCATAGATTTTTTTACACAGAATGAGCTCGCAATTCCTTTGTTACTTTGAAATTCCTTTTTTTTTAGTTGGCATATCTTTTTCTCCCATCTCTTAAAATAAAATTGCTCATTTCCTAAGCTGCAAGGAGCTTGTTCACTAGAGATTCAAGCATGATCAAACAAGGCCCTGTGAGTTTTTAGGATCACTACTGTTTGTCTACTAGACTCACAATGTCTGAGACCTGAAAAATTAAAGGAGAAAGCATAGCTACAGTTAATACAAAGATCCACTTTATTAAAGCCTCCCGACTTGTCAGCGTCTTAACTGGCCTGATTAAGTTTGTCCTGGTGCTGTGAGCTGGCATTTCAGTTAAAGTCACCTCCCTTGCAGCTCTGTTAATCTTTCTGAGAAAATAGGAAGTCCAGTATTGACTCTGAGTAGTACTTAGTTCTTCCATCTGATTTTGACCTAAAGAGTGAGTTCATTAGGTGAGTACCATAAATTATTCTATCAAGGAAGATTAGTCAAAATGACACATATTGGATGACTAGAAGGCAACAGAAGGATGCTTCATTTCATCAATGAAGTGTGTAATGCTACTCAAGGCCATATTTCCAGCTGATATGTTAGCTATTTAATGTACCCCTGTATAAAGAAATAAATCACATTTATATACTTTAAAGCTGAAGATTAATCAGAGCAAATCTGAGTATATAAAGTGTCTTTCTTATAGCTTTGGGTTAGCACCTTTACTTTGTGTTTATTTTAAATCAAAGGGAGCAATGCAGAAATCATCTGCAGGAGTTAAATTGTGTAAATAAAATTACTTTGCTTATAATTCCACATGAGTATACAGTAGCCTAAAAGATCTCCTTCTCTCTGTCAAGCAGTAACCTCTGATATGACCACATGAGTATTTAAAAAATATCTATCTTGAAAATCCTGTCTTCTCAAAATAAAAATATTTTAAGACATATCATATAGTGGGAGGAAGAGCAGTTGTTTCCCTAGCTATTTCTTTTTCTTCCTCTTGTTTGGGAGGGTAGAGGAAAAGGAGCAGTTATAGATAAGCTGAGATGACTCTAGTTCACCTAATGGCCTCCAGAAATTCCTTAGAGAAATCCTGGGGTAGCATTAACTTTTGGCAGAACTCACACAGATAGTCAAAAAGCCCAAAGGCAAATGGGGTTTCTCTAAACTGCATAGATTAGATAGGAGAGAATGGAACACACATTTCTCCTTCAGTTGTGGGGCAGAAAATAGATGCCTGCACTGGCCAAGGCCGGAAGCCAGGGGGCACTCCTGCACATGCTGGATGTTGCTGAGGGCAGTCAAATCTAGCTGAGCTGAGGCCATCCTTGACTGGCTATGGGGAACATGCCCCAAGCCCCTGCTGTTACTGCAGTCCCTTCCAGCACCAAGGCTACCAGAGTGAGTGCTGGCATGCCTGGTGGCCTGGCCAGTGGGGGTATGGGGTGAGTCTGAGCTGAGAGAGATAGGGGGAAGGAAACTGAGACTTCAGCTCTGTCAGACCACAGCCCCTCTGCCCAACCTCAGCTCCTGGCTGGGGCAGGCATAGCGGGTTGTGAGGAGCCAACATAGACACTTCCTTCAGGGTTTGCACAGCCCCAGCTCAGCCAGGAGGCAACCCAGAGTTGGCAGGGGGACACAAGAGGAACCAAGATGAATGCTTCCCTTGGGGTCCACACAGCCCTGGCTTAGCCAACTGGAAACTCAGAGCTAATGGAGGGAGTCAATGGGACCCTTGAAGGAACCTGTTGTGTTGGATCTTTCCACACTTCCCTCCCCACCCACCCCCAGCTCCAGGCTGAGTGCTGGCCGAGCTGAGGCTGTGCAGACTTCCCTTAGGGAAGGCTTCTTGCTGGGTCCCCATCTTTCCCTCACACCCACCTGCTGTGGGCTGTGGGCTGTGTGCTGCCTGGAGCAAGGAGCCATGGCTGGTTAGAGCTGTGTGGGTGGGTCTGTAACAGCCCGGGAGCAGGGCCAGTTAGACACTGGGCTGGAGCAGCAGAGTGTGAGCTGTGTTCCAGCAGGCCACCCTGTGATGGAGGGTGTTTGGTGGGGAGGGGAGGGAAGGGGAGGGGCTGCAAAGCATGCTGGGATGCTGGGGGATGGTGAAGTAATTTGAGTTGAGAGGGGATTCTGGACAGAAATTCAATAGACTGTTTTAACCTATATCAGTTAAGTCTGATATTAATCCATGTAGGTTTATCTTAAACCCGGCTTGGCCATTTGAAACAAGTTTGTGTGTCCTGATCTTCTCTTTTGTTATAGATTTAAACCTGTTTCCAATCACTTATACCAGCTTGTGTAATGTCTGTCCCTAGCCTTAATGTTTACTGTAAAAGACTGAGGCCAGAGCCACCAGTGTTTGTTTGACTGCACTGGACTTCCAAATAAATAGTCTGACGTGCCTCATGATGTCTTCAGATGTGATTTTGAAAGAAGAGCCCATGGTTTATGTTAGTATAAACAAGAAGCATTTTTCTTTGCTGTAACAATATGAAGAAATCTCCATATGCATAAAATTTAAAGTGTTTTCTTTTTTCTGATGCCACTCAGTGGGGTACACAATAGTAAAAAGTGGTATAATCCATGGTAGTAGTGAGAGAGAGAGTTTGGCTTGTTTAATAGAAATTGCATATGGAAAAGATGCATGAGGTCATTTTTTCTGTCACCTTCTAATGCAAGATTTTTCCCTGTGTCAAATTATTGTCAAATGCAATATCTGTAAAATCCAAAGTACTTAAAAATGCATCTTCTCCCATTTTCTTCAGTCTAAACTATAAACATGTTATACATCTACATGTTACTCCTAATTAGTCTGATTATTTTTAGCTTTGTAGACACTTCTCTTTTTTCACAGCTCTATATCAAATTTTAAATCCAAAAATGATGCTTAACAAAATGAATGAGGTAACTCAATTTGGTCAAGAAATTTGAACCAACTCTTGCAGGCTTGAAAAAATTAGTTAGCTTTACAAAAATACAGTAGCTGACAAGATAACAGGATCATATCACGAGGTTTTATTAAGGACTGGAAACAGAATACCATGACAAGGCTTGTGTCTATATATTCTATTTAACCAGAAACTGGAACTACTATAATGTATAGTATCTATCTCAGTTTTGCAGAAATTCTGGATGTTTTTAATAATCAGCAAGTAGATGTCCAAAATCTATATCTACACCTTGTGGTTGGTCTAATCTATATCTACACCTTGTGGTTGGTCTAATCACTAATTTTTTTTTCAGCATTTAAATAAAATGCAGAAGGAAAATCTTACTTTAAAGTAAAAATAAAAATCATATCATGCGTTTCCTGAAATGCATTTGTAACATTTCAAAGGAGGGAAAACTAGCAATACTTCAGAAAACATAAGGGAGCAACTTAAAAGATTTAGAAGTACATACTTAGCATGGTGTGCATAGGGAATTGAGCTGGGTGACTATTACGAATATTTAAAAAAATGCAGATTGCTGACCCAATAAAGGATAACTGCTAATTCTAAATAGGCACAATCCATCATATAAATTCATATTTATGAACTTCTTTGCGTCAGCCTATGGTACTTGGACATCCTTTAGTAAGCAGATTTTTAACAAAATAGATAGTTATGGTATATTTATAACCTTCTTAGGTCACCGATCATTGATATGTACTACCATTATGGCTCTTAAATGTGCCTGCTGTTGGAACTATTGGTCTATTAGGAGATTATTTTAGACAGTGTCCAACGTTTACTGTGAAATCTCCTACCAAATATCCCCATGAAAGTCCTCTTGAAAGTTACTGTGCACATAAAAAGTGGTGACTTATACAAAAAAGTAACTTGTCTGTTTCTAACTTGGAGAAACACCAAAATCACCAGTCCAGACATTCGAATGAGGACTCCGGACTTTCAGCTAAAACAATCCTATTAATTTGGGAACACAGAAAAAAATCTACTTGAATCATATTTCTGCCCTGCCATGGTTTGAAGTGGACAAAGATTGGTCATCTTCAAAACAAACATAAGAACATAACTATATGGAAAGCTTACCGTGGAACTTAAGTATTACATGACATATTTCACATATGGAGACATTTTATTCTCAAACACTACCTCAAAAACAGTTTCATAAAGAAAATTTTTCATTTTTAATGCTAAAGCAATAGAAAGCATTGGATGCAATCCTGACCTCACTGCAATCACTGGGGATTTTGAAACTGGTTTCAGTGAGGCCAGAACCACACCCACTAAGCATTATGATAGGCTGCCAGGCATAAGCCTTGCCAAACACACTCTACCAGATCCATTAACAGACAAGAGAGCTAGATTTATTGTGTGAACCTGAAAATATTGATTCAGGTAAGTATGCCAGTATTCTGGTTCTACCTAAATCTTGTTTAACATATCTAAATGATTTTGCCCTAGAAAAAAAGCCTCAAATCCATCCCAGCATTCCTCTTGAGATTTCTAATACTTCTAAGCCCCTATTAGATTGGAAAACTTTAAAAAACGCTTTTCTTGAAATTATGTTTGTACAGCAGCTTTAATGAGAATTTTTGAATTGGCTCGTTCAGATCTGTTAATATAAATACAGCCCTCTGGGTTTCCTATTTCTTCCCTGTGGTCCTAGTGTATAAAAATATTTATGTTCTTTGTATACTAGGTCCTTCATTATGTGAGTGGACAGACAGAAATATCAAACTAGATTTAAATGTGTCTGGGCATGATTACATGTGCATTTAAGTGTGGCTAAATTTAATGTGCATTAAGCTAATGCGCATTAACCAGATTGGGTTATTTTTTTTGTCAGGTGCTTATACACGCAGGGACTAATGTTAGTTCCCTTGGTACTAATGTTAGTGCCAAGTCTCTGCAGCCTGCCATGTGCCCCTAGTGGCTGGGCAGGCCCAGCACTAAAGTTTGTGCAGTCACATCTTCATGTGTGTTAATGCACTTGAACTTAATCGCACCTAAATTTGATACCTGCATTTGCAGATATCAAATTTGGGTGCTATTAGCCTAATTTCATCATTTTAATGCACATTAAGTGTGCATGCATATTGATGCGAATGCATAATGCACATTAAATTAGGCTAATGAGCATTAATTTGTCTTGTGTAGATGCGTCCTCTATTTCCTTTCCACTCCTTCGATCTGGCTTTGGTCTTTTTACCTCTAATCATTTTGTGCTCTGCCTTGGAAAGGCCCAAGTACTAATTAAAACAAATCAGACATTTGTTATAGTTACTGCCCTAGTACAATTTGCCATTAAGTAATTTGGTTTTAAATGAGTTGAGGTATGCATTCTTTACCCTTAAGTGCTTGCTGAATCAAGGATTTTGGTGTGGTTTATCAGAATATGCATTGGCTGAAACAGAACTACAACAGTTGAGGATAATTTGCCTTATTATTCCTTATTTCTAAATGCATTTTTACCTTCCCCTTCCACTGAAAAATACACCTTTCTTAAATTAGATATTTAGTCTGATTGACCCTATTGATTCTTGTGGGATAACTCCCATGAATGAAATTATGCTTATGCTTACATACCTGCAATAGGTAAACTGCTTGTATTTCAAATGCTGATGACTTTAAAAGATGTTTAAAATTGCAGGTAACTTATCCATTAGGGGGCTCGAATGTTTAAGCAAGTGCACCCTCAGAGTATCCTTCTGTGCCAGCTAAATCTTGGAGGTTTCCTTTTATTGAAGAACAGATAATTAACATGATAGATGTCCAAGTTCACCTGTGAAGGCTAGATGTTCCCCTTTCAGCAGGAATCTGGGTTTTCTGTTTCTGTTTCCAAATCCAAAGAAACCATGCACTGTAACTGCAGCATTCTACAGCTGCCAAAGCCCACTGTGACACCATCACTTTGGATTTTAGTCGAATGTGTTTAAAATCAGACATTCCTCTGCATAAAATGGATTTACCTGTTGTCAGAGATTTTTTTAGCAAATACATTAATGGAAGTGGTGCCATTCCGAAGTCAGACGAAGTGTTTTCCCACCTACCAGCAGTTTTTGAAGAGGAAAAACAGCGCCTTCTTAAAGACTTTGAGGGAAACTTCATTGCCGTGATTGCTGATGAAACAACTGACTTCCAGAACAGACCAGTTCTCAGCATTTTATTTCAGGTGCTCAAGGTACAGCCTCCCAAGCATGTAACATTCCCACACCACAGCTAGTAAAGACAGTGTGCTTGAGGAAATTTAATTATGCCACCATTGCACAAGCCTTGATTTCCTGTCGGATGGAATTTGCATACTGCTTGAGCAAATATTGGCATTTGTAACAGACCATGCAAGCTACATGGTGAAGGTTTGGAACGATGTGCTTTGTGGTCTGTGGTCAAACTATGTACATATTCATTGCTATGCTCATATAGTTGCTTTGGCAGGAACTACTTGACAAGAGACCTTCAAGCAAGTGGATCACTTTGTAACTTTAATGAAGTCCCTTTTAGTGCAAGCTCCAGCTCGTTGTGCACGGTTCTTAAAATACCTGGAGGATCAGAAAGTTGATTTGCCAGCACTTCCACCAGAACCAGTTGTGACCAGGTGGAACACATGGTTCAGCTGTGCCAAGTACCATGCGCAGTACTCCTGGCTTTACCATCGGTTTGTGAAACTTGAGCAAACAGAACAAGGGGATACAGCTGTTCTGTGGGAACTGGCCAGCCTGTTAGCAGTAGCAGACCTGCACAATGATATGGAGTACATTGCAGAGAACTGTGGACACCTGGTGACAGCACTGGGCCTTTTACAGTCCTAGAAACACCAAGTACATAAAGTGTACAACACTGTCTTGGATTTAATTTCATGGTTGGAGCATCTGGTCCTAGCAGCTGATAATGTGAGAGGATCCACAGCTGCTCAGAGTGCTGCTGATAAACTGAGACAGTACCACATGAAAAGTAAACAGCCAGCAGTTGATTTTCCCTGCACTGTTCGAGCACTGGATCCTAAACAAATTGGTTCTGTTTGTTCAGACTATGAAACAGTGAAATCAGAATTAAAGCTGCCTAGTGAGTGCAGCATGGAATGGCCAATGTATTTAGGAATTGTAAATGATGGATTTGCAGATGCTGAGGATCCTATTCAGTTCTGGATGGCTGTTAAAGACTGCATTCCCAACCTGGGAAAATATGCAGTGGTTTTCCTGCAACTGAATATAAATCCAGCTGATGTGGAAAGAAGTTTCGCCAAACTTGGGGTTCTTTTCAGTGCTCAGCATCAACGTCTGAAACCTGAAAATGTGGCTGGAATGCTGCAACTGTATTTTAACACCCCAGAATAACTGAGTAACTTTCCCCTTTGTCCTGTAATAAACCTGGGTTTTGTTGACATATTACTTGCAAGGGAGTTTGTTCATTCAGTTTAAATCTAGTTGTCCCAGGTTTCTGGGTGGGGGCTCAAGCCAAAGCTAAACTTATTTGAGACCTCTTAAAACTTGAATCCAGCCCTTATTGCTGCAAACAGGTGCAGGGAGCAGAACAGCAGGGATCAGCACTGCTCAGATCCACAAAGCAGTTGGGGGAGGGGGGTGGAGAAGGACACAACCACAGTTGGACCTGCATCCTGGGGGAGGGCAGCAGGGCCAGGAACACAATCCCACAGCACATACCCAGCCTTCCCCTGCCCCCACCCACATCTGGGGGGCATGGGTCCCCCTTATGCATGCTGCTGTTGACAGCTGGCCTTGCCCCTGCCCAAGCCTGCAACAGGCAAGCAGCAGTGGGGGAGCCAGCTAGTGCTCCTTCTGCAGCAGCTGCCTTCTGTTGGGGGCAGGGAGCTGCAGACCTGGGTCCGTGGCCCCATAGCCCTGGCAGCTGGGGGCCCCCTCTGGTAGGGCTGGGGGGCCAGGGCCTGTGGGGGGGGCAAGGGACACATTAGCAGGGCTGTAGTGGGGGGAAAGAGGGACATCAGCAGGCCTGGGAAGGCTGTGGGGAGCCTTTAATTTTAATCACAGATTTTGGGTTTCTTATCAGAAAATTTGCATTTTTTTTATCAGAGAAAACCAGGATCCCTGCTTATCAGGAACTACTGAGGTTTCTCAGCAGTGAAATTCTAGGTCTGAGGGAAGAAAAAAGCACTGTTAATTACCTTAGAATATGAAAGGCCCAAGCAGGAGACAATTGCCCCAAACAACTGCTTCTTAGAAGAGAACTATGGTGCTGTTGCTTCACCTAAGTGTTTTGACAAGGAGTTGTCAGTGTGCTGTTTATCACCTTTCTTCAAGGTCTTGTGCACCTATGCAAATTATATAAAGAAAATACCTGATAGACTTCTATTGCAAATTGCAAAAGGACCTGCAGCCTCCAAAATATGCTGCCTGGCAAAGGGAAACAATACTTTCATGTATCTGTTATATAGTAAGAATGTAATACCTGTGTAATAAAATATTCATTTAACATCATTTGAACAGTTTTGGTTTTACAAACATTAATAATCAAATGCTAGTTAATATATAAAAACTATCATTAATTTCTGAGATGCCTTTAGATACACTAGTCAATAAATTATACTCCAATTAACTATTAATATTAGAGATCCAGCAACTGTTTAATAGCTATTTAGATACTTTATTTGCTTCACCTTGAAATTACTAATTAGGATATCACACATACTGTAATATTAAATATAAATTAAATACTTAAAACCCATGACTAATACGTGACTCTTGTACAGTTTTCATTTAAAGTATTAGACCTGACATAGTATTAGATAGATAGAACACAGTGGGTGCATCTATGCATGTGCTTTACTGCGCAGTAGACTAATTTGCTGCACAGTAAAGCATCACCATATCTATATATGCATGGCAATTAGGCCAGTGTAGATTAATTTACTGCGCTGTTGGGTAGTCCCATCAGATACAAGTACTATCCAATGGAGGAGTAAATTTACTGTGCTTAAACACAGGTGTAGACAGGGATGTCTGGATTACTTTAGTTCAGCTCAGATTGCACCAGAGTTTATTCAAGCACATTTATTGCACACGTGGAAGTGCCTGGTACATAGAAATATTCTTACTAAGGAAATCCCTTATTTTTGATCCCTCTTCCTCATTTGCTAGTTAGGGAATTTTGCAAGCAAATATTTATTTCAGGAATGAATAAACGAAACACTAGGCGTATCTACATGAAATGCTTACTGCTCAGTAGTCTAACACTGTGCAGTAGCATGCTGGTCAAAAACCATGATAATATGCTACTGTGTTATTAAGCTACTGCTCAGTAAGCATCACAAAAAAACATGCTGGTGCTATTGCACAGTAGTGGGAGTTACTGTACATTTAGTTAGTACTTCATTTCGCAAGCACTAAATTAAATGTGCACTAACTACTGCTCATTAATAAATGTGTAGACATGCTCACTGAACTTGAAAGAAAAGCTTGCTGATTGCATGGTACATATGTATTCATTAAAGAATTTCTTCTTTAAATCTGACTAAAATGATAGACTTACAAATCTGCAAAAAGGTTCCAATGATTTTTGCCCATGGTTCCTTGAAAGAAACTATTTTGCAACATATGTAATCTGCAAGTCATCCAATCGTGCACATGCAAAATTATACATTTTACATGTGCTGCGAGCACCTGTACACATGCCCAATGGCTGCTCTGATGTATGCTAATTAGCATGCATCAGAGCAGGCATTGGGCATGTGTATAGGTGCTATAGCAGTTATTTGAGTCTTTTGGAATGTGCTAATTAGTAAGCCTGGGTGAAGTGGCTAGTATTTGCTTCAGATTTGTATTCGGCCAGTTTGGGGGACAGTGATTCAATTCGGTGATTCGAATCACTGTCCCAATTCAATTCAGATGAATCTGATTCAGAGATTCAGCTGCTGCCCCCCACTGCCCCATGCTGCATGGGGGGCTCTGCATGAGCCCCCAAAGCCAGAGCCAAAGCAGAAGTGGTAAGTCCTGGGGCTTTCCTCAGCTTTTTTTTTCATTAAAGGGCCAGAGCTGGCCTGGGCGGGGCACCTGTGGGGGAATTGGGGGAGCGAGAGGGGGGTCAGGGGGTTTGTGCAGAGTCCCCCATGCAGTGGGGAGCACCAGGGATAGCCGCCCCACCCAGCAGCACCCAGTGAACCGGGGCTTTTTTTTAAAGTACTGGA
>NW_017728992.1:144254472-144257375 GCF_001723915.1 Gavialis gangeticus
CTTTGAATCGATTTGGACCTTTAAATTGGTCCCCTGATTTTATTCAGATTCGGAGATTCAGCCACTGAATTCAGCCAAATCTCCTCCAAATCAAATCACCACCAGAAGCTTCTCACAGCCCTACTAATTAGTATGCTCCAGCAGCCTTAGTGTCATGTATTCAGCAACCCCATGCTTCAAAATGGTGGTGGGAGCACTTTAACTAAAGCTCATCAAACAAGCTTTAGTTAAAGAGCCCCTGCCACCATTTTGAAGAGCAGGATGCTGAATACACAAGATGCTGTGGGCACTTTTAATTAGAGTGGTTCCCAAGAACCACTCTAATTAAAGCACCCCTACTCCAGAACACGTGTAAAAATGCCCTGTGATTGTATCATTGTGGACTGAAGCCACTTTTAATATGGCATAGAACACTGCAATTATATCAGTTGTAGCCTTCGCTGCTGTCACCACCAGGATTATTTTAATTAACTTTGCCACTTTTTTGAAAACCTGTAATATTCAGTTAGTCACAAACAACTATGAGATTTCACAACTGATCTTTCTAAACTGTGATCTTCCTGCCAGTTGGCAGGCAACTTGCAATAGATAAAGTCTGAATAAAAATCATGGTTGAAATTGGAACTGTACTCATAGAGCATGTCTTCATCTTGCATTTGAAACTGTGAGATGGAAAGAAATTGAGCTCTTTTGTGGCTCGTGCTCATACCACAATTGGATAGAGAACCTTGTAATATCAGTTTCACTTTAATGTGAAATAAAAGTGTTTTTAAAATCTCTTTGTTGCTCTATAGCTGGGTTCACCAATTTGCATTTTTCCTAACAGCTTTTCTATTCCTTAAAATATATCCATATTCAATATTGTCTTATTTACTGCAAACTGAAGCAGAAGCAAAGAGTCCTTTACTTTTGGTGTCATGTCTAAGTATCTTTTTAATCTCGGCCCCTTCTTTGTTCCAGAGCAGTCACACTTTTCCTTATACTCCAGTTGTAATTATTACCCACCATCTTTCTATTATCTCTATAACATTCAGTTTTGACCACTAATGTTTTTGATGGTCTTTTAAAAAGTTTTAATTACTTCATAATGACATGAAGATGCTTGGTACCTCTCAAATTTTTATTTTACTTCCAGTCAGAATTCAGACTGAAAGTTTCATCTATGTTCTTACTCAAGCTTGTTACAAATTTTCAGAAGAATCAAGCCATTGAGAATTGTAACATGAAGAACAAAAAAAATTAACGTGTTTCCCAAAGTAATACAAAGGGAAAGATCAAGTTGTGTTTTGAGGTTTTTCAGGAATAAAGTAGTATAACTAAAGTGGAGCAACTGAGGCAGTAACTCTGATCACTGACATGGGTCAGAGGGAGGAAAAAATAACAAGTGCCACCATAGCTGCATAATAATGCAAGTGGTATCAGCAACTGTCCCAGGTGTCCATCTGGCTTGTTAGGACCCTGCAGAAATGCTAATATTATTGGACAACTAGCATTTAGTTGTTGCAAGAAATGGTAGAACCAGTTCTGTACTTCAAACAGCACAAGTCAATCTATTTGTTGCTTGAAGGGTAGTTTTCTTATTCTTAATTAGCTATGTTGAATTGATTTGTTTTAGCATCTTAAAAAAATTGTTTTGTTTTCACAGTTCTCAGATACTACTTATCTACTAAGAATGATGAAATCTTTCATTACTCAATAATTAATTTCATAATTAAAATAACACACAATATTCACTGGTAACCTGGTAATACTTACTTGAGCATTTGATTTTTATATAGTTACCATGTTCTTTGTAGAACAGTCCAGAATGCGGCAGAATGGAGACACTTTTACTCATATGTTTAGTATAATTAAATGTGTGACTTTGCCTGTATTAATGCCTGTTTTTTTCTCTTGTAGAAATAAACAAGAGACAAAATTAGAAATAAGATGGCAGCAGGAGATCCTTCCCATGATTGGACTAGGGTCAGAAGATGAAAAAGCTGTCAAAAAATCCTTGGCTCCAAAATTTGTGACTTTTCCTCTTCCTGAGAAAAGACTATCTGGAAATGGTGCAGGAGGAGGGGGAAAGAGCAAAATCAGTGAGGAAGCCCAGGGTGTCAGAACAAGAGCAGCTGGCGAGACCTGTGTTGAGACTTCCTTAAAAAAAAAAGAGAGAGAAGAAATTAAGTCCCTGTGAAACTGGAGAAAAAATGATTGCTAGGCTTTATGGAAGAGCGAAAAACATCCAGCTTGGATGCAGAAAGACTGGTAGCAGTAAAAACCGGTAGGCTTTCCCCAGGATTTAACTGTACTGGCTGCAAGATGAAGAAAAGAATCAAAGCCTACTGCAGGAAAGACTAATTTCAGCCTTGGCTACCAGGAGTCAGCTGATATCGTCAGAGAAAGAAAAAGCCTTTGAGCAATTAAAAGCATTAAAGGACAACATCTTTTCTGGGCTGGGAGTTATCATGGGTTTCTTGCTAACTATTATTTTATTATTTTTTAAACTCAAATTCCCCTTTCTTATTGCCTCTATTGTTGTCCATGTGGCCTACATTAGGGAAATGAAAAAATGAAAGAAATGACATATTTTGTTCGTTTTTATCATTTCAATAAAATTTAGATTTTTAAAACTTTTTTTAAAGGGTTCTTTTAAAATAATAATAATAAGCCCTAGTTTTTATAAAGGTCACCTTGATGACTATCTGGGTATTTTGCATTAATTTCTTTGAGATTACACACAAATTTTCTAAATGTATTATATTATAACCTCATAAATCCGGCATGCAAGGGACCAAGCACCTCCTGGAAAATTCCATTTTTTTGAAACTGGAGCAGTGACCAGTTGTGGAGCAGGGGAATGTGTGTGTGTGTATGGGGGGGGGGGGTTTGCAGGGGCTCATCCCAGATCAGTGGCTGCA
>NW_017728992.1:144257385-144257874 GCF_001723915.1 Gavialis gangeticus
TGTATGGGGGGGGGGGGTTTGCAGTGGCTCATCCCAGATCAGTGGCTGCACGTGGAGAAGGGTAGTGGATGGTGGTGGCAGCTGCCATATACAGGCTTCCTCCTCCACATCTGGGAAGGTTGGGGGAGCGGTGGCCAGCCCCGGAGCACTGGCCGCATGCGGAGCAGGGTGGTGGATGGTGGCGGTAGTCACTGCATGCAAGCTTCCTCCTCCGTGTCTGGGGGGCGGTGGGGGCAGTAGCTGGTTCTGGAGCAATGGCCACATATGGAGCAGTGGCATGGGGTGGTAGATGGCAGCAGTTGCCACTCCATGCAAGCTCCCCCTCTATGTCCAGGGAAGTGTGGGGGGGAAGTTTAAGAAGTGCTGGATTTTTGAGAATTCTGGATTTTTGATATCTGGATTTATAAGGTTATATTGTATCACAAAGGGCTGAGGCAGTGGCAGAGCAGATAAGGCATTTGCTATTTTTCCAGAGATGTTTAAATTAAA
>NW_017728992.1:144262874-144263984 GCF_001723915.1 Gavialis gangeticus
AAGGTTATATTGTATCACAAAGGGCTGAGGCAGTGGCAGAGCAGATAAGGCATTTGCTATTTTTCCAGAGATGTTTAAATTAAAATGTTAAATTAAAACCAAGATGTCCTAACAGCATGGCAAAGGCTGTGAAGTTGACCCAGCCGTGATGAGCTGACTGGACATTTGGGCTTTGGAATATGATGGATGTGATCCTAGCCACATACTTGTTTCTATAGCCAGACACAAGGGTGTTATGCCTAAAGCACAATAACGATCTAGACTACTAGACTCAGAATGATTCCCACCTCCCCATCCTTTTTTTTCTGAATTAAAGATCTGAATCAACCTTAATATAATTGTAAGAGCTGTCATCTTGAATTTAAAACTCCTAAGCTTTAATACATTTAATTGCAGCATCTACTATCTAACAAAGAGACACAACTGACCATATCCTGTTTCAAATAACAGGAAGATTTTTAACACATTACTTCTTGTCAGATCAAAGATATTACATGTCTATAATGGGATTACACCATAATCCACAAGTAAAACTAGGATTCATGACAAAGGAATCTTGCTATACTTTTAATAAAGCTTTCCTCTTACTTTTAGAGATTAACTGGCAGGACAATATTTGACATACCTGATGTAGTAGCAGAAAGGATTTCCGTGACTTTATTTTTATGGATCTGACAGTAACACTAATGTAAGAGTTATGAGCAAAGTGGTTTTGAAAGGTTTCATCTTTGCAGTTTGTTTAGAATGTGCATTTAGAGGGAAACATGATCTAAGGGAGTATTTACTTCTAGCTTTTAGTAGATTGAAAAATTGCTAGTAGTTTACAAATCATAATGACTTTGTTTGATAGAATTAATCATATTTGCAGATGCATACCATGCATTTATAGCTCTTGAAACTTTTGATACATTTACCATCTTAGCATTAGAGTTTAACAGGCAATTCAACATCTTTACCTTTGTTAAAAGAAAATAAAAATAAAACTGATTTGTTTATACATGGAAAAAACCTAAGAAATCAAAATGTTTTAAATTGTCTTGAGTTATCAACTCAGCCAGGGATGGATCCAGGATTTGGCAAAGGGAGCGTGGAGCAGTCACCCTCATTATG
>NW_017728992.1:144263995-144265500 GCF_001723915.1 Gavialis gangeticus
TCCCCATGGCTGCCTCACTTGCCCCAGCTCCTGGTGTTTTAAAAAAAGCCCCTGTGCCCACTGGGTGCTGCCGGACGGGGGCACGAGCCCCAATGCCCCCCGCTGCCCCACACTGCATGGGAGACTGCTACAAGCTCCTAGACCCCGCTTTGCTCTCCCAGCCCCCCCACGGGTGCCCCACCCAGGTCAGCTCTGGCCCTTTAAGAAAAAAAAACAAACAAACCTGAAAAAGCCCTCCACTCACCACTCCTGCAGCAGCCTCAGGGCTTCAGGGGGCTCATGGAAGAGCCCCCCATGCAGTGCAGGGCAGTGGGGGGCAGTGGAGATTGCCCCCCGCTGGCAGGAGCAGTGAGTCCTGGGGCTTTCCTCATTTTTTTTTTTTTCTTCTTAGAGGGCCAGAGCTGGCCCAGGCGGGCCACCTGTGTGGGGGCTGGGGGAGCAAAGGGGAGGGCTGTGGGGCTCATGCAGAGCCCTCTACGCAATATGGGGCAATGGGGGGCAGCAGAGATTGTCCCTCTGCCCGGCAGCACCCACTGAGTCAGGCCTTGTTTTTTCCCAAAAAGCTGGGAGCTGGGGCAGCCATTGGTGGGCTTGGAAAGCAAGTGGGGGATGGGCCTGGCTGATTCGGAGATGCCGCAGCAGCTGAATCTCTGGATCAGATTCAGCCGAATTGCTTTGGGACAGGGATTCGAATCACCAAATCAAATCACTGTCCCTCGAATCGCTGATTCCAAATCCGAAGCGAATACTAGTCGCTTCGCACAGGTTATCAGATATATATTCAGAACAATCCCATTCCTAATTTGTACATACAAAAAAAAATACACAGGTTCTCCACTTACTATAAATTGGCAGAGCTCCACTGAAATTAATGGGGGTTGGTCAATTTACAGGAGCTGAGGATCTAGCTCATTTAGTTGTGAGTCTCATTTAAAATATGGGCAAACTATAATGATAAATGTAAAGGAAAGTTTGTTGACTGTAGTAAGCTTCTGTTTTTATTCTCTGGATAACCAACTATATGGAAATATTTTAATAACCCTCTTACAGAAGAATAATACCGGATGGGTTTGCCTTGGTACATACCTTTTTTTGGTTTTGTAATGTTGCCTACTTTTGGGGTCCATCAACACTTACAGAAATGTTTTGAATTTTTATTCATAGCCATACATAAGACCTTAGCATTTCCACTGCTGCTTGTTAGTGCACATTTTGGACAATGTTAACATCATTTCAAATATTCAGGACAAGTGAGGAACTTGCTGTAAGTCCTTAGGAGAAGCTAAAAAGAGTATTAACAAGCCAAGTCCATAAAAAACATCTGTTCCAGTCATGCTGCTGATTTTTTATTAGTCCTTCAAATCCGTAGCAAAGATCTCCAGAGCAAGAAAAATGCTCTAGTGCAATTTCCAATTTCTTAGCTAACCTGATTTTGTTGATTCATACATATGCATGATTCAGTACTGTTCCTGAATACAAACAGAAAAAAAAAAACTTTTGGGCTG
>NW_017728992.1:144270500-144277456 GCF_001723915.1 Gavialis gangeticus
ATGCTTCAGTTCAGTAGCAGCAAGTTTCCTGATTGACTGCTGAAAGCACCTAGTCATTATAGCCTAGCCAGGGCCCTTGGTTTGCAGGCTAGTCAATAGTTACACTGTGACAAGCTTTCTACACTCTGGTTCTTCTGGTTCCTGACTCTGGTGTTTGACTTATTTCTGGACTTTGGATTTGGATTTCCCTGTTTCATGGCTCCTGACCCTGGTTTGGCTTTCTTTTCAGACTGCCCTGTTGACTGTCCTTTGCACTGGTGCTCAGCATCTGACCCCTCAGATCCTCATCCTCATCCCAGATTGTGATGTGGACTCCTGCTTTTGGGTTTTCCTCTGGCCACAGGTCCTGCTTTCCCTCAGTCGCCTAACCATTAGGCAAGACTGCCTATGCTCCAGTTCCTTACACCCTCCCCTCCAGTCTCCACTGCTTTCCCTGCTGTTTTGGGGCTCTGAGAAGCTTAAGCACTGCTCTTGATCTCTCTACCATGACTGGTGGTGGCTGGGCTTACCTAGAAACAGAGGCTGAAGCAATAGGAAGTGGGTGGGTTCCCCCACTCTGCCCAGTCCAAGCAGGACTTGGTGCTGGAAACCATTGCTGCTGTGGCTGCCCTATGTGAGCACATCCCCAGTACAGTGCAGCTGGAGAAGGCAGGAACAAAGATTCCCTGGCCCCAGAACAGCGGGGAAAGCAGTAGGACAGGTGGGAGACTGAGGAAGGGGAAGGGAGAGGACATTCCTTTGAACATGGGGAATGGGGTAGTCTCCTCTACTTCAAGGATATTTTAAAGGCCCAAGAGGTTCCAGCAGCATGGTCCAGTCCAAAAAGAGGACTGCATCTTATAGTTTCATAGTTTCATCTTATAGTTTCATAGTTTCATCTGTGCCACTGAACCCCTCTGGATCCACTCCTGAACTCAACCCTTGCTAGTTACATTATAAATATAATGGTTCATGAGGTCTTGCATGATTTCTCAAGTTTGCTTTACCTATATGGCATATGTAGTCTCTATGTGTAGGTAACATAAAGCTGTATTTAGCCTTATCATCCTTATAATTTAATGCATTGTGGTATTTGGTATAGAGTGTATTTCTTATATGTCATATTAGGGCCAGGATTACACAGTGTGATAATAACTTTCAAGAGAGAAATAATTACTTTCTTTGGCACCTAAAGAGAGGTCATTAACATGTGACAGGAGTGTGTTTACTCACAAAGCGGTCCTTACAGACAGCAGCAGACTTGCATGTTAAAAGGAGAAACCCTAAACTGTACAACATCTATGAACAGGAAAAAAACATTTTTCACTGAGTGCATCTACATGAGATATTTCACTTTGAAGTGCCACAGTTTACTGTGCAGTAATCATATGCATCTACACGTGCACATGCTGTGCAGTAAACCTCACCATGTGTGAGTGAAATTACTAACTATGCAGTAGCGCTCATGTAGATGCCTGAGTGGGAGCAAATATGCTCCCAGTCATCTGGCCATGAGGGAGTGGGAGATAGCTCCCTGTCCCCAAGAGCTGTCTGCTGCTGGGGTGGGCTTAGCCATCAGCTCCAAGCCCCCCATTTTGAGATTGTGATTGGGGAAAGGGAGCTAGGAGATCCATATCTCCCAACCCCCCAATTTGCCATCATGATTGGGAAGTGAGGGGCTGGGAGATCCTTATCTCCCAGTGCCAACTCCATGACAGAAAGCTTCCCTGCTGGTAGGGGCTGGGGAATAGGCTTCCCAGCCTGTTTCCCACCCAGCTTCATGCTCACAGAGCTGAGTGGGGAACAAACTCCCTAGCCTGTTCCTCACTCAGTTTTGCACTCACAGAGCTGAGCAGGGAACAGGCTCTCTAGTCCCAAACCCACAATCATGGAGTGGGGCTGAGAACTGTCCAAGTCAGGGGCAGGTCCCAGCCCCATGCCCCAAGCAGGCGATTGAGGCACAGGGCTTGGAAACAGCTGTGGGGGAGGGGCAGGTCTCAGCCCCCTGCCCTGATCCATTGGGAACTCTCTGCCCAGCTGGGGGCTCACTACTAGCTACCCTGGTGATAGATCAGGGCAGGGGGCTGGGATCTGCCTCTCCCTTGCAGCTCTTTCCAAGTCCCCTGCCCCTGATTAGAGAACTGGGGATGGGAGTTCCCTGTTGCCAGGGTAGGGGTACATTGAACCTGCCCGGGTAGAAGGCAGCTCCTGGGGGCCAGGGAGCAATGTCCCAGCCCTGGCTATGAGACAGCTGTCTCCTGGCCCAGTGCTCCCTGCCAGCCTCTGGGCAGCCTAGAGCTCTGCCAGTCTCTGGGAGCCTAGAGCTCCCCCTAGTGGTGGCAAGTGCCCATTGCAGGGCCCCCAGGAAGTGAGAGCAGTTGGTTGCCATTAGCAGCAAATTGCTCCTGCTTCCCTACACATGTAGATATCTGCCTGGGAGCATTTACTCATGACTAAACTGCTCCTGGATCTAATGTACATGTAGGCACTCCCACTAGGGTGTAACTGCCGTTACTGCAGAGTCCTGGAGCTGCATTGGTCTTTTTTTATGCTACTGAGCTATAGCATTAGCAACATGGGTTGTGCCCACAGACTCTACATTGCCATAGCAGTGAGCTACATTGCCATAGCTCATTGCTACAGCAATGTAACATCTTGTGTAGCAATTCCCATTGTGAATGAAATTCAGTGAGAGATGGTATCTTATCTGAGAGATACTGGATTAGTACTCTCCATGTCTAAAAGATATTCATATTCTCCTGGTCTTAATTAGAAAAGAAAAAACTTTTAGTTTGGTAGACATGCACCTTTTTTGGCAGGGGAAGGTGTCAGAAGTTATATGCATAGTGTGCACAACACTTGAGATCCTGTGAGGGAGGTATGTCAGTAGCCAGATAAGCAACTATACTTAAGCCGGTCTCAAGAGTGTGGTGCTGTCTTCATTCTTCCCAGGGTACAAGGAAGGGTGTAGTTCCTCAGTCTGAGCAAAGTAGGGTGAATAAATCGAGCTGAAATGAAACTATGTTTTAACCTGCTTGAAACTGGCTAGGGACTGCATCTTTGGATTTAAGATGTCGGGTAAGAACAGGATATTGTTCTGATAGTCTTTTGTTTATTTATCCTTATACTGCTGTCTGTATCTGAGCATATGCTTAGTGGTTTCTTATGTTTGTTCTTGTTTTCATAATAAACCTTTTTGTTATTTTTTACATTTAGTGTCAGAGTTAACTGTGATTACAGAACATTTGACCTTACAGAAAGACCTTCTCTGTGGAACAGGTGACCCATCTTTTCTCAGTGCATGATTGGATAAGGGTACGATTCTTCTATCTGGCCAAAATATCCTCTGTTAAGAGCTGGCAAAGTCTGGGAGAGACGGTTAAGGATGAGGTGCCACAGGCCAAGGAGTTGTCTCATGGCACATCTTAGCTGGTTCTCAGTGGTCAAGCAGCAGACAGCACAAAGCGTGTGAGAGCACCCCAGGATTATTTCTCAGAAGTATGTCTGGCTACCTCTGAGGCCAGGATATGTCACATGTTAATTAGAGATTAATATACAAGTACATAATTTTCTGAAATTAGAGATGACTGGGACTCAATGCTGATGTATCAGTTTCACTTAAGTAACATGGGTCCAAAATTAACATCTTAACAGAAAAGCTACATTCAGGATCCTGTCATAGCTTAAACTCTAGACTAATAACATAGATTAAGGGGCTGCTAAGGGCTGTTAAACTGCAATGTTAATTCTGTAATTCTCATTTTGCATAGGTGTCACTTTCACATTAACCCACAAAGACAACGAATTACAGTTATCAGCTTCATTCTTTTATTGCTAAAATGGATGGTGCAGAAAAGTTAATAGAATTAAAATCATGATGTCATTGGCTGTTACCACTATTTTATGCAATTGAATTGTAACAGAGGTGCTCTCATACCATTCTGATTGGCGTGGTAGAAATTCTTGGATTATACCTTCTTTCCAAAGCCCAGTGAAGCTTGTGGGAATATTCGTATTGAGTTCAATTTACTTTGGATCAGGCTCATTGATAACTTGTGACTGAAATGAGATGAATCTTTATTAGATTAACTTCTAGATTCCCAGTGATTTCCCCAGTGTAGGAAACTAATACCAGTTTCTTTAGTGCTAAGAGAGGGAGAAGGAAATGAACAGCAGTAAGTGGCCACTGATAAAACCTCTTCTGGTGGATTATTCTCTGTGTACAATAAAATAATACAGAGAATATGAGCGGGGTGATTTAGCACTGTAAATCTAGCATGTTTCTTTCTTTCAGGAAAATAAAGGTCCAAACTGCATTAAGTATTCTAAAGAATGTCTCCACTGGAATCATACTATAAGTAAACACAATGAGAAAACCTCATCACTACTTCAGCGTTGGTGTAAGTGGAATGGCAATTAGAATATGCAAACATAACCTATTTTTCACAGTTTAGGTACACATCATTCTAATTTTTTTCCTTTGCTTGTTGTAAATAGCATACACAATGTATATATTCTGCAAAATAAAAAAAATCTGATATTCAATAAATCAAAGTACTTTGCTAGCTATAGATAGAACAGATTGGAATTTAGATAAACAATAACTAAGAAGCACTTGGGATTTTTCTCAAGATAATTGCATGGTTTATTTGCATTTCTGAGGCTTGGGGAACCATTGTAATTGAGTTTGACCTTCTGAGAAACCTATGTTATAATTTCACCCAATATTAAGTAATTTTTTTCATCCATCTTGATTTTAAGGATCCCAAGAGATACCACCCATCACATCTCCAGGCAAATTGTCTAAACAGGTGGAGAAGTTAGAGGGTGCTGTGGGGTGAAGCAGATATTAATAGGCTCCTGCTAACTTGCAATATTTACTATTTAGTTGTTAAAGTTCTTCAAATCCATACAAAATTATTCTTGGATAAACCTTAGAACCTAATCTATGGCTGGGGAAAACTCTTACTTCCCTCTGTTATTGGGGGCCTTAAAAAAAAAATCACACAGATTAAGGATTCCCTTGTCTTCCAAGACAGAGGTCCCTGAGAGTAGATTTGAGGAAATATGGGGGACTCAGCTTTTCTGATACATAGCATGGCTACAGAAATAGCGAGCACTAAACATGCAATGAATAAGATTCAAGAATTTGTTGCGATTATCTAGGTTTCATTGGATGCCCTGTGGAAGTGGGTTCAGGAAGTTGAGGAAAAAGCTTCTGCCTGTAAAGATTGGGCTGTGGCGATAGTAAACACCTCTGGGCTCTGAGGGTGTTTATACATGTGTTCCAGGAGAGTGTGTGTGTTTGTGTGTGTGTATGTGTGTGTAGCGGGGGAAGGGCTCTCAGAGCAGCTCTCAAATTAAAGCACCTGTAGTGTCTGATGTATCAGTGTCCCCACACTTCAAAATAGAACTTTAGATAAAGTGTCCCTCCCACCATTTTTAACTGTGGGAATGATGATACACAAGAAAGATCTGAAGTTGGGAACACTAGAAGAGCCCTTCTTGAAAGAGTTGGGGGAATGGTTCTCCCTCAGCATGACAGGAAGTCAAGGATCTCAACTGGAGGACTCAGGAGCCTGTACACTAATATCAGAAGCATGGGAAACAAGCAGGAGAAGCTAGCCCTCCTATTCTCTAGTTGGTATAATGATCGACTATGGATTACAGAGACCTGGTGGGAATCCTCACATGTTCCAAAAGTAGCCATAGAGGGCTACAGCCTGCGCAGAAGGGACCGAGGAGGGAAGAAAGGTGGAGGTGTAGCTCTTTATGTCAGGGAGCAGTACACTTCCATGAAGGCCGACATTGACTTCAAAGAAGAGTGGCTCAAAACGCTCTAGGTCAGACTATGAGAGGCGTGTGGTAAGAGAGATCTAGCTGTAGGTGTATACTACAGACCACCAAAATGGGGAGGAGCTCAATTTGGAGTTCTCTCAAGAACTGGCACAGGCTGCGTGCATATGGGACATGGTCATCATGGGTGACTTCAATCACCCAGACATCTCTTGGGAGGAACACTCGGCTAAGTTAGATCGGTCATGTTGCTTCCTGACCTGTATCAAAGAGCTCTACCTGACTCAGGAAGTGGACGGGCCAAGGAGAGGAAATGCTCTCCTAGACTTAGTCTTGGCCAAAGGAGACAATCTGGTAAGCGACTTGAATATAGAGGGTAGCCTGGACAACACTGACCATGAAACCATCACATTCATTATCCATCACAAGGCAGGCAAATCAGCTAGCAGGGTTGAAGTTTTGGACTTCAAAATGAATGTCAGCAGGCTTAGGACAATTGTAGGGGAAGTGCTGCAGCACCAGGGACTGAAGGTGAAAGGAGTACATGAAGATCTCGGGAGCCAGGAGCAGGGAGGAGAGGAGGGATCCAGGCACATGTGTGTCCCACATGCATGTGTGCCCCCTTACCTGACCCGAGGCGGAGGTGGACACAGCAGCAGCGGAGCCAGCAGCGGAGGCAGCATCAGCTGAACTCCCTAAGGTAAGTGGGCAGAGGGACTGGACACAGCTGAGCCGGATCTGGAAGGGAAGCCCCCTGGATCCCTCTTAGCTGACCCGGTAGGGAGCCATGCTCCCGAGCTGTGCTGCACAACCAGAGCGTGCCAGCATTTGCGTCGGTGTTCACGCTGGTGGGTGAGCAGGAAGGGCCAGGAGGGAGACTCCTGCCAGGGCGGGGTGAAGGCACTGCACTAAGCTATAAATAAACAGCAACTCCTACAATGGTGTCGACACGGAGTGCTGCCAGGGCCCCTGCCCAGGGGGCACAACCTACCCGGGCCTTGTCTGAGACCTCCACCCAGACACAACCCATGGGGGAGCTGGTGTCCCCCCACCCATTGGCCTGCGGGGGTTGCCCAGCAAGGCCCGGGGGGGCAGGGAATGGGGACCCCCACACCTGTCCTGCAGGCTTAGGGCCCTGGATGTGCAGGTGAGGGAGCTCCAGGAGGAGGTTAGCAGGCTGA
>NW_017728992.1:144279976-144281376 GCF_001723915.1 Gavialis gangeticus
TCAGGTCCCTTCTGACCCTACTAACTATGAAACTGTGAAACTATAAGATTGGTTCTTCCTCAAGGACACAATCCTCAAAGCACAAAGGAAGTCCATTCCCATCCTGAGGAAAGGTAGCAGAAGATCTGGGAGGCCCTCTTGGCTTAATAGGGGTATCATGGTCCTCTTGAAAAAGAAGAAAGAGGCATACAAACAATAGAAGCTTGGGACGGTCCCCAAGGAGGACTAAACAATGATGTCCCACACCTGTAGGGAGCAGATTAGAAAGGCTAAGGTAGCAACTGAATTTAAACTAGCAACAGAAATCAAGGACAATAAGAAGTCCTTCTTTAGGTATGTAGGGAACAGGAGGAAAACAAATGGAAGTGTGGGGCCATTGCTTAATTACTTAGGACAGCTGCTTAGTGACACTTAGGAGAAAACTGAACTCCTGAATGACTACTTTGCTTCAGTATTTCACTGGACTAAGGGGAAAATCATACTAGATAAGGTTCTGAATGGGCATGGTGGGAATGACCGTCTTCCTCCTGTTGACATTGAGCTGATGTGTGATCAATTAGACAAGTTAGACATTTATAAGTCAGCAGGACTGGATGAACTTCATCTGTGAGTGCTGGAGGAATTGGCCAAAGTTATTGTGGCACCTCTAGCAAATTTCTTCCAAAACTCATGGCACTTGGGGGAGAAGACTGGAAGAGGGCCAATGTTAGGCCCATCTTCAAGAAGGGGAGTAGAGAGGACTTGGGCAACTATAGGCCAATGAGCCTAACTTCTATCCCAGAGAAAATCCTAGAAAAATTAACCAAGGAGTCTATATGTGATACTCTTGCAGAAGTTAGGATTCGCAGGCAAGCCTTGCATTACCAATCTCATCTCCTCTGCTCCTACAATCCGGTAACTCGCCACTTGGATCAGGGGTCTAGGACCGACATTGCATACACCAGTTTGACCCAAATCAGTTAAGTCTGATTTTACATTCATAGACATTAAGGCTGGAAGGGACCTTAGAAGCTTATCAAGTCCAGCCCCCCGCCCAAAGGGCAGGAAGTCAGCTGGGGTGATAGGATCCCAGCAAGATAAGTATCCAATTTACTCTTGAAGGTGTTCAATGTATGTGCTTGAACCACCTCCGATGGCAGGCTGTTCCAGACCTTTTTGAATTTTGGAGCTCAAAACTGGATGCAGTACTCCAACTGCGGCCTCACCAAAGCCAAATACAAGGGAAGAATGATGTCCCGGGATTTGCCTGAAAAGCATCTATGGATGCATGCCAACGTTTTGGTCACTTTACTAGCCACAGCAGTGTATTGCAGGCTCATGTTCATCTTGTGGTCAATGATGACCCTCAAGTCTCTTTCTTCCGTAGCACTAGCCAGTGTAGCACTGCTGAGCCCATAAGG
>NW_017728992.1:144286376-144287257 GCF_001723915.1 Gavialis gangeticus
GCAGGTTTTTCTTCCCAAGGTGGAGATCCTTGAAGTTGCAAGTGTTAAACACCATCAGGTTCTCATCTGCCCATTTGCTGAGCCTGTCCAGGTCAGCCTGGTTTATTTCAAACCAGTTTCAGACATTTTCCAACTGGTTTATGTGCACTGAACATCTGTTCTGTTTCAGGTTTAAACCAGTTTATGATCACTTAAACCAGTTTATGTGTAAAGTCTGTCCCTAGGACAGGGGTATGTGCTTGATCCAGTGCTTTTCAACATCTTTATCAGTGATTTGGATGTGGGAGTGAGGAGCTCAATGGCCAAGTTTGCGGATAACAGCAAGTTATGGGGGAGCGTGGTAATGCATGAAAATAGGCTGCAGATACAGGTGGACCTAGACAGGCTGGCAAGTTGGACAGATAGGAACCAGATGAAGTTCAACCTTGAGAAGGCTAAAGTGCTCCATCTGGGGATGAACAATCCCCAATATACTTACAGGCTCAGTGGTGTCAAACTGACTAGCACCATGACTGAAAGAGATCTAGGGGTAATAATAGACCACAGTATATGTAACCTGCAGGGCAAACAATACTATGGCATACATCAACTGATGCATCTCAAGCAAAACTAAGGAAGTAGTTGTTCCTCTTTCCTCAGAATTGGTGAGACTGCAGGTGCCACACTTCAACAAGGATGTGGAAAAGTTTGAGGGAGTCCAGAGAAGAGCCACCCATATGTTCAGAGACTTGCAAAGCAAGCCATAGAAGGAAAGGCTGAGGGACTTGGGCCTCTTCAGCCTAAAAAAGAGAAGGCTGAGAGGGGACTTGGGAGCTGCTTACCACTACATCAGGGGAGTACATCAAGGGCTCAGCAAACAATTGTTTACCAGAGCACTACTG
>NW_017728992.1:144292257-144298713 GCF_001723915.1 Gavialis gangeticus
TCTTCCGTAGCACTAGCCAGTGTAGCACTGCTGAGCCCATAAGGATGCTGCAGGTTTTTCTTCCCAAGGTGGAGATCCTTGCATTTTTCAGTGTTAAACACCATCAGGTTCTCATCTGCCCATTTGCTGAGCCTGTCCAGGTCAGCCTGGTTTATTTCAAACCAGTTTCAGACATTTTCCAACTGGTTTATGTGCACTGAACATCTGTTCTGTTTCAGGTTTAAACCAGTTTATGATCACTTAAACCAGTTTATGTGTAAAGTCTGTCCCTAGGACAGGGGTATGTGCTTGATCCAGTGCTTTTCAACATCTTTATCAGTGATTTGGATGTGGGAGTGAGGAGCTCAATGGCCAAGTTTGCGGATAACAGCAAGTTATGGGGGAGCGTGGTAATGCATGAAAATAGGCTGCAGATACAGGTGGACCTAGACAGGCTGGCAAGTTGGACAGATAGGAACCAGATGAAGTTCAACCTTGAGAAGGCTAAAGTGCTCCATCTGGGGATGAACAATCCCCAATATACTTACAGGCTCAGTGGTGTCAAACTGACTAGCACCATGACTGAAAGAGATCTAGGGGTAATAATAGACCACAGTATATGTAACCTGCAGGGCAAACAATACTATGGCATACATCAACTGATGCATCTCAAGCAAAACTAAGGAAGTAGTTGTTCCTCTTTCCTCAGAATTGGTGAGACTGCAGGTGCCACACTTCAACAAGGATGTGGAAAAGTTTGAGGGAGTCCAGAGAAGAGCCACCCATATGTTCAGAGACTTGCAAAGCAAGCCATAGAAGGAAAGGCTGAGGGACTTGGGCCTCTTCAGCCTAAAAAAGAGAAGGCTGAGAGGGGACTTGGGAGCTGCTTACCACTACATCAGGGGAGTACATCAAGGGCTCAGCAAACAATTGTTTACCAGAGCACTACTGAGGAAAACCAGGAGTAATGGCCACAAACTCCTGGAAGATCTGTTTGTGGCTCAACATTAGGAAAAACTTTTTCAGAGTTAGGGTGTCCAGACTGTGGAATAAGCTCCCTCCAGAGGTTGTGCAATTGCCTACCCTGGAAACTGGACAGTCACCTCTCTGGGGTCACCTGACCCCAGTTGTCTTTCCTGCCTAGTGGAGGGGGGCTGGACCTGATGATATTGCAAGGACCCTTCTAGCTCCTTACAATTTATGAATCTATCTATGTGGGAGGCTGCTGAAGCATGGTAAATGCCACACTTCATCAGACTCAGTTAATCAAGTCTGTTCCAATGCACTCAAATTACAGTGCATCAGAGCAGCACCCCTGCTTGTGTATAGGCACCCTGAGAGTCAAAGTGCTGGACTTTGGGTGCTATATCAAGGAGATACAACATCTATATTATTGGAGTGCTTGACGGGTCTGAAAACAGTTATTCTACTGACTTTGTGAAATCACCACGGTGTCACCATGTTAAAACTTGGCTCAGACATTGATTTGGAGGTAGAGAGGGCCCACAGGTATTACTGGAGAAAGCCTCATGTAGGAGAAAAACCTAGGACCTTCATAGCCAAGCTTTTGTGATTTACCACTAAAACAAGAGTGCTCAAAGCATCCAGAGAACTAGGAAGACTGACATAGGGTAAGCCTGGCATTCATGTAATGCTGTTTTCTCATCTTCCCCATGAGGTGGCAGAAACACAGGCTTTGTTTAAGCCAACAAAACTACAGACCAGGTGTAAGCACCTGAGATACTTCATGAGGTATCCTGCCATCCTGAATTTGATTCACCAAAGGAAAACATATGTTTCCTGACCCAAAGAAAACAGAAACCTTTAGTACGTTGATACTATCAGGAGAGGGCAAAGTTATGGAATAATCTGAGTGGTACCAAAAAAGGGAGTGAGGGGTGGGAGGGAAGTGAAGGTTTTTATATTGTTAAATGCTGCTTTCAGTGAGTATAATTCATATGATTTTGGTTAATGTATTTGTCTTTATTGTCACAGAGTAGTAAAGAGTTTTGGGTTGCAGCTGCCCAAGCCTTCCTGGTAGATGTCCTATGACATGTAATAAATTCACTGTTAGTATTTCTTGTACTTTATTTATTTTGTTTTTCATCATCCTTTCTTTTCCTCTTTCCCTTCATGATCTTTTCAAGTGTGTGCTTGAGATTGTATATTGTTGTGAGCTCTAAATATATGGGAGAATGCCAAAATTACAAAGTATGGCAGTATACAGATAAATGTTGTACAGTTGATTAAAGGAAATTGGCAAATTGCCCACTATATATAAACCTGATCATAGAAGACAGTCACTGAGAATGGACAGTTCTATTAAGTTTGTATTGTGGAAGCTTAAGGGCTTTAACAGCTTTATTTAAAAAGAAGGAAATATTATCTTTTCTTTAAAAGGAATGCTGCTATTGCTATGCTCCAAGACACTCATCTGTCAATAGAGGAATCTCAAAAATTAGAGCATGGTTAGGTGGGGTTATCAGCTTCTAGTTGGTATAGTACAAAATCATACTGAGTTTCTATTTTAGTGGATAAAAAAATTGTGCCTTCTCCCCATCAGATTGACATAGCTTATGATCCAGAGGTTAAGTTATAGCAAATGTTAAAATTATGGATTTTATTTTTACTTTGGCATATGTCTATGGTTCCAATGCAGACAATACAACATTTTCTCTTTTTTTTTTGTAAAGGTCCCTGAATTTGGGAAATAACTTTTTTTGTGTCTGGGGGAGGGCAGTGGGGAGACTGGAATAAGTGTATGGATCCTCTCATTGATAAACCTATGTCTTTCTTTCCACAAAATCTACTCCTAGGAAAGTTTTAATAAAAGTTTTACATGCCAGACCTGGATTTAGTAGATATTTGGTGAACAGTAAATCCAACAATGAGGGATTACGGAGGGTGGGGGGATTCAATACGTCATTCAATATTTTTTGCAATTGACTATTCTATTTTATACACCAGGAACCTGAAATTCATTGTATAAAGTTCAGGAACATACCTATTTCCTCACTAATAACATTCAGAAATGAAGAAGGAAATTTTGGAGGCACACTGTCATTAGATGAAATAGCTTTGGCTTCAAAGGGCATGGAAAATAATAAATGTCCAGGCAGTGATGGATTTCCTATGGAGTTTTATAAAAAAATTAAAGTTATATTGTTTCCTTAATTATTGAATGTATATGATTATAGTAAAACCAAGGCACATTATTAAGCCCTTTACATGAAGATGATATTTCTGTAGTTCCTAAACCAGGCAAAGATTCTAAGTTGTTCTTTAATGAACGTAGACACCAAATTTCCAGTCAAAACCTTATCACACAGATTGGAACAGGTCCTTGATAAGTTAATTCACAGTAATCAAGCAGGTGTATCAAATACATTATCTGAACCATGATTTATCTCATGTTATTGATGTAGTAGCAGCAGTAAAAATTCTGAAGTCCCTAAGGCCCTTTTAGTCCTTGATGCAGAGGAGGTCTTTGATTGTGTTGCAAGTCTTGGTGGCATCTTTTTTGCACATTACAAAAGATGGGCTTTTGTAAATAATTCATAAGGTGGATACAGCTGATAACAATCCCACTTCAAGGGTTGTGACTAATCATATATTATCTTATTCATATCCCCTGAAAAGCGGTTTTGCCCATTATTTTCTCTCCTCCCCTCCCCCCATTTGTTTTAGTATTGAACCACTAGCTATAGCTATAAGGAATAAGGGTGACGTAAAAGGTATTAAGGCAGGAGATAATGGGCAGGTCTACATGTGAATTAATGTGATGTACTTATGGTGCATTAGCTTGAGTACCTGTAATAATACGTACTAAATGCACTGTAATAGGTACTACTGTGAAGTAGTGCCAGCACGTCTTTTAGGTGACACTGTTGCACTGTAAACTAATTCTATTGTGCATTAGCATGGCTTTTATTGTGATGTGCTAATGCACAGTATAACTAGTCTACTGTGCTTGTAGCATATTGTGTAGATGTGCCCAATGAACACAAGATACTTTTGCATGCAGTTGATACACTAATACTTCTGTCATGGCCTGAGAGATCAGTTTCTGAGAGAAATTTTATCATTACTCAATAATTTTAGGAATCAATCTGGTTATAAGCTTAATTGTCTTAAACCTGAGTTACTTGGATTAAATAAACAGGCTGCAAAGGATATGTTTAGCAAATGGCTGTTTCAATGGCAATCAGAACACATAGCTTATTTGGGTAATAAAGTATCAAAAAAATATTAATGTTATTTTTTAACCAAACTTTCAGAAGTTTCTCAGTGTTATATTACAGGTTCTGAACAAATGGAGCAATTTCACAATATGCTTGTGGGGACATGCTAATATTTAAAAAATGGGCATCTTACCTCTCATAATTTATCTATTATGTAATCTACCAGTTGTAATCCCACAATTCTATTCCATTAGAGTCAACCAAATGTTCAACATGTTTCTGTGAGGAGAGGATAAAAGGGATCCCCTTTTGTTAAAAAAGATACAATTACCAATTGAAATGGGTGACCTTCATCTTCCAAACCTTCAACAATATCATAATGCATTCTTTCTAAGTCAGGCTCTGCCCTGGACGAGAGAAATTTGACCTTCTGAAAACAATGTGGTTGCATCTAGTATTAGAAAATTAGTTTAGACCAGGCTTTAGATGTAGAAAATACTCCAAACACATTTTTTTGCCTTGAAATTTGCTTCTTTTCCTCATTCTGCACCATCACTTTATGAATATGTAATGTCATGCAACAGACCTGATACGGATTCTTTAAGACTGAAGTGGAATGAAAATCCAGGTATCCAGATGACAGAATTCCAGTGGAAAACAGCAATTCACAATATTTGAACACCCACAATTGATCTTAGACTTTGTCTTATTCAACAAAAGATTATTTTTGTGTGCACTGGACTCTCAAACTCAAAAAATTAAATGTACTGCCAGTAGATATATGTTGGAGATATGATGGACTGTAGGCAACACCGGGCTATGTATTTGGGTCATGCCCTATGATCAATTCTTTTGGAAATAAATTATAACCAGTCTGAGCATGATTTTGAACAGAACACTGATACCTTTGGCAAATATATATGTATGTGGATATGTACCTAAGGAATTCAAATTGAATCCTTCCCAGATTGAACTGACTTGGAAAAATAGACTATCTCCAAAGGTCAAAATATGGAACAATGAGATGGCACAGCTGCCTTCTATGGAGAAAGTCATGTTTCAACATCCATCCTCTGCCACTGGATGACAAATGATACTTGGAAAGATGGACCTACATTCTGACCTAGTAAATGCCAGTTCTTATGTTCTAGTAGGCTTAACTGCTTTGAAAATTTTGGTGCAATTTGGAAAGAGTTCTTAAAATATTTTGGTAACTTTTTGCATATTTTCTTTTTCTATCCCTGTTTCCCCTCCTCCTTTGTTTTTTTTTTCTTTTCACTGTTATGACTTATTATTTGTGACAGATGCACATAGTTCAGGTTGTGTGAAGCTGACATATATGTATTTCTCATTTTTGTCCTGCATTAAAAAAAAAAAAATCAATAAAAACTTTAAAATAAGTTCAAAGAGTCAGAGGCATGCCAAACTTCTTCATTGCCTGGAATGCGGTGGGGGGAGGGATTGTACTGATCACTGGAGAGTGGAAGTACAGGGAGGAGGAGGAGAGAGGAACTTACCTGCCTAGGGTCTCCTCATGTGAGTGCTAGCTTTAACAGCATGGGCTGGGGTTAAGGGGCTAGCACTGGGATCAGGGGTCTCTCCTGGAACCACATTGTTCTCTGTACCCCTTGGAGGAAGGAAGACCCTGCCATGGCAAAGCTTTCCAGGGAGAAGAGGCATCATTCCTCTCCTCTTTCTCCCCCCGTGAGATACATTGCTGGGGATTTTGCTGCTCCTTCCTTGCTGCACATGCTCTGTTTCCTATGGCTGGACTACACAGGACCCTGTGTACTGTGGAAAGGTTCCTGGGGGGAGGGGCCATTCTGGCACCCCCTCTAAGATGGTGTCCATGGCTGGTGCCCCTCTTGCCCTGCCCTAGTTATGCTCCTTTTATCAGCTAAAGTAAAGACTGCACTATTTAATTATAGCATCCCTACTACAAATTAACTATATGCATTTATTTCTTGTCATAGAATCATAGAAGTAGGGTCGGAAGGGACCTTGTAGATCTTCAAGTCCAACCCCCCGCCTGGGCGGGAGAAAAGACTGGACTCAAATGAGTCCAGCCATGTAGCCATCAAGCCTCTTCTTATAGATCCCCAGGGTAAGAGCCAGCACCACGTCCCTAGGAAGTTGGTTCCAGCTCCTAGCCGCCCTAACTGTGAAGTAGTTCTTGCGGATGTCTAATCTAAACCTACTGTCTAATAATTTGTGTCCATTGTTCCTTGTCATGCCAGGGGGCGCTAGGGGAAACAGTGTCTCTCCTAAACCCTTCTGGTCCCCCCTAGTGAGTTTA
>NW_017728992.1:144303713-144319275 GCF_001723915.1 Gavialis gangeticus
TCCATCTGACTGTGTAGGCATCAATGCCACAGTCGCCTAGTTTTTTAATGAGGATGGGGTGGGAGACGGTGTCAAAGGCCTTGCTGAAGTCTAGAAAGACTACGTCCACGGCAACACCTGCATCCATTGCCTGTGTGACCTGATCATAAAAAGCAATCAGGTTGGTCTGGCATGACCTGCCCCTATTGAAACCATGCTGGTTGCCCTTGAGCATCATCCTTGAAGCTGGCCCGTCATAGATGTGCTCCTTGAGGATCTTCTCAAAGAGTTTCCCTAGGATTGAGGTAAGACTGACGGGCCTATAGTTGCCCGGGTCCTCTCTCTTCCCTTTTTTGAAAATGGGGACCACGTTAGCTATCTTCCCGTCATCCGGCACCTGGCCTGATCACAACGAGCACTCATAAAGCCATGCCAAGGGCCCTGCAATAACCCCTGCTAGCTCCCTCAACACCCTGGGGTGGAGAGCATCTGGACCCGCTGACTTGAACACGTCCAGCCCCCCCAGAAGCTTTCTAACCCGGTTAGAGAGCACTAACTAATAGTGCGCTCCTTCAAACTGTTTGTATCCAGCAGAAACAACTTTTTTTTAATTATTCACCTTACCACCATTTCACATCCACTATGGCTAAATACAGACAGTCAAAAAGCCCCAGGCTGAATAGATTCAATCTTCACAGGTTAGTCTAAGCTGTGTAGACTGAACTGATGAGCAAGTGAACAGACATTCACTTCTGATTCCAGAAATGCAGCCACATGCCTGAAGTGGCCCAAGCCAGAAGCCAGGGGGCATTAGAGCATGCCTCCCGGCTCAGGTAGACCAGACAGCTTAAGTCAAAGCTAGCCCACCCTCCCTGGAAAGGTGGTGGGGGGAGTTTCAGGGGAGGTGCAAAGCATCCTGGAATGCTAGAGGACTGGGAGTTAACTTGAATCTAGAGGGGATCTGGGACAGAAGTTCAATAAACCAGTTAAGTTTGATACTACATTCATCCAGGTTTATCTTAAGCCAGTTTCAGCCATTTTAAAAGTGGCTTAAGTGCACTGAACTTCTGTGTTACAGATTTGAACCAGTTTCCAATCATTTATTCCAGTTTATGTGTAACTTCTGTCCCTAGCCATTATAGTAGTAACATCAGAAAATAAGGACATCTAATACAAAAGTGGACTAGCAGTGGATGCAAAATTGTACAAAGCTCAGTGTTGACTACATGGAATGGAGGAACTCAACCAAGTAAATAAATGTCAAAGAATTATCCTTTTTTGTGAAGAATCCATTTCAATTAACACTGGTCCAGAAAACTTTCATTCAAAAGTAATAGAATGCTTATACAGAACACTGAAAGAAAGCAATCTCTGGTCTCGGCTTAATAATACACCATAGCAAAAAGCCAACTACTATATCATTATATGTTCTTACATTACTTTACTACTTCTGAACAATGTATATTTGAAATTATAAAGCACATTTGGGATTGTAAAACAAAGCTATTCATGAGTTGTGCAAGTATGAATAATAGGGGTAATAATTCTGCAAACAATGTATGTATGAGTGACAATTTCTATAAGTAGTTTTGTGGTCTCAATCACAGTTGTTATTCAGTACTTTTGAAAATCAGATAGGTAACATTCTATCCAGTTAAGTAGATAGGATATTTTTAAGCTTTAGACTTTTTCTGTAACTGTTTTTGGACATGTTTCTTTCTTTATTTAAAGAAAAATTGAAATAGTCACCTTATTGCTTCATTTAGTCCATGATCTGTCAAATTAATTGTTACCATTAAGCATTTGAGTAGTCTCATTGGCTTTATGGACTTCAAGTTAAGCATGCATGCAACAAGAAATAGCCTTCTAGAAATAGGACATTATTCTCAGCTACTTAAAATGTATATGACTCCTTTATTTTACTGTTTACAACTGAATTAGATTTTGATTTGGCACTAATTGACAGGACTTCTTTGGCTTCAAAGGAACTATATTTTGATTTATTTTAGCTGAGGATATGGACACAGATGTTTAAGTGAATCACTAAGCTCTTGTCATCAAGACCTGGGGCCATGATGAGCTACTACCAATTTTCTGAAATCAGAAGCTTACCAGGACAGACAACAGCCATATTTTTAGCTTGAAGAAGAAAACACACACATGTGCAATATACTAATACTAGTAATATGATACATAAGTTTATAAAGAAACATATATCTATATACTTGGTGCCTCCATGTCTGAGCTGTTCATGTAATTAGGATGTAAGATAATGTCTAACAGAAGTAGTGAAATCTATACAGCAATTATTACAAGCAAAGGGTGAGAAGCATTTGGGCACCTCTGCAATACTTGATTATTTTAGGTGCCCGGTTTTTAAAGTGTACCTTTGGTGCCTAATCAGAGCTACAAGACGGACATCTCTATCTGTGCAGGATTCAAAACTCCAAACCCTTTCATGAAGGGAGGCACATGCAGGGACTCTTTTAAAGAAGTATTTTCTTTCATTCTTGACCAGAGAAGAAGCAATAGTGTAACTAGGGTAGAACAACTGGGACAGCTTCCCCAGGCACTGACTTGGGGATGGGAGTGGAGGCATGGAAGGTGGAAAAGTATCAGCTGCCATCACAGCTGCACAATCCTGCTGGCAGCACAGGCACAATCCTGCTGGCAGCTGGAAGTCATTTATTCTCCCATGCATCTGGCAGCCCCAGGCAACCAGCTATTTTGTTATATCTCAAATTTCTGGCCACGTGCAGAATGCAGGACTGTAGATGCCTAGGGAACTTTTTAATTAATTGCCTAAAATCTGCTTCAGTGAGGTTTAGATGGCCGATTCCTCCTTTGGATCTAGCCCTAAATTCTTAGAGGACAATTCTCAGAGTCATAACTCCTACCTTTTCCTCAACTCCTCTCCCCCTTCTCTCTTCCATCAAATTTCCTTAAATGTATTTTAGTTAAGAGAGGAGCTATTTTACAGCCTCCTATATTTATTTATCCATGGGAAGCAGAACATAAAATGTGATAAAGAAGCTGTCCCAGTCTCTCTCTCCATATCTCTATTATATTCTGAATGGACCACGTCAAGGGGCAAAGAAGTAGTTTGCTTTCCATTTCATTCAATCTTTGGCAAAGATACCAAAGCAAGACAAGAGCACTCACACTAATATTGTTGGTTTTAGGATTGTTGACACCTCTTTGCTAGCAATTGGACTGAAAAATCAATAATTTCACAAGGCCACCAAGAAAAATGTCAATCTAACAACTTTCAGTTGTTATCTACAAAGTCTTATTCAGCCTGGTGACCTGGGGTTGAACATCCTTGTACATTATTACTGCTGCTCTAAGTCACCCTTTAATATTTGTTTAAATGATAAATGCCATCTGAAATGTTATTTACCTGTCCTACAGCGACTGTATACCTTCTATGTTAGTTCAAATAAAATGTGGCAAGCTGATCATTAAAGTTTATTTTGTATGTGTTCTTTCACATGCCTATCTCATCCAAGTTCACTCAGTGATCTGTGAGGCAAGCAATTCTGCCTGTCAGCTTTCCTCACACATCCAGGAAAAATGAGCACAACAGAAACTGACTTCAAGCAATATTCAATTCTGATTTGTTACTTTTCATCCCAGACTTGGGCTATGTCCCATTACTTCCTATACACTGTTCCAGCAGTTGGATCTGTCAGGGGGGAAAAAAAAAAAGAGGAAAAGAGAAATTTTCTAGTTCTAAGTTCAAAGGTGCAAATAGTGGGGAAAAAATCTTTTATTTAATGTTTAAATGTTAAACAAGTATCCTAAAAGAATGCAATGCTAATGATACCGATGAACTATAAGAGGTGTACATCAGGATCTGGGGGAATGCCTGTTCCCCAGAGTGCCCCAAAGGATGACAAGGTCAAATGATCACAAACTCCTCCAAGACCTTTTCAGGCTGGACATAAGGAAAAACTTCTTTACTGTCTGAGCCCCCATGGCCTGGAATAGACTCTCCCAAGAAGTGGTGCAAGCACCTACTCTGGCGTCTTTTAAGAAAAATTTGGACATTTATCTTGCTAGGATCCTTTGACTCTAGCTGACTTCCTGCCCCTGGGGCAAAGGGCTGGACCCAATGATCTTATGAGGTCCCTTCAGCCCTAATGTCTATGAAATCTATGAAACTATATAAAAAAAGAAAAATTACCTGAGAAGAAAATCTGAAAAGGCCCAAAGTGTGGAAATCATGATAATTTGCAAGCACTTTTATCCCTTCCCAATACATTAAAAAGTCCCAGGCTGAAATTCTGATCTAAAGAACTGAAAAAATTAAAAGGAATAGGGACAGGTTTAGGTGTTGTATAATAAGATCACATCTAGAAAATATTATAATGTCTATTACAGGTGTAGTGTCAATCATTATCTCCTTGTTCAAGAAGTTACCTCATTATTTCCATCTTTCAGCAAGTTACCTTTATCATAATTTAGAATAGTTATTAAATACTTTTAAATAGGAGGGGCTGTTTTTCCCTCTGAAGAATCCAGCTAGGATGGGATGCTTTCATTCTGAACAATAGTCTTGACCAAAGGAGAATACTCAGTAACTGCAACAGTATCCCCTTATTACTTGTCATTATGACTGATAAATTTAAAGTAGCCTCAAGAAAACTGTTTCCTTATTTTCATATATAGAGCTCATTAGCTATGATTTTTCCAGTTACTACTAGTGAATTACACTGATAACCACTCCATTGGATTAAAAGGCTATTATTAAACATGCCCCTAACCAGTACAATGGTCCAGTCACAACCATATTCCCTTTATATAAAGTTTCGCATCACCCTACCCACTCCTTTTACCCGTTACAGAATGATGGGGCTTTACTTTCCTCAAGTTATTCTGCGGCTACTCTATCATATCCAACACATGGCTGTGAAGAGAGGTTTTTGAACTATTAGATTAGAATTCTAAGCATTCATATCCATGATCTTTTTTCAGCATTCAGTGACTGTATCCTGAGCCTTACCACTGTAATTTTCTTGTTCACCAATTTTCACTTTATCATCATCTCTTTACCATCTTATTTCTGACATAGCATTATATTAACATGTTCTGCAAAAACAAAGCTTCTGACCTGTTTAGAGTCTTGCAAATTACTCAATACTCACTTCTTTCTCTTCAGTACTAGAGGCAACTTTTTTCTATCACATTGCTGTACGATCTTTTCTCATTTTTCTCCATGACTACTCACAGACCTGCAGAAGTACAGGAACCTGGTGTGATTCTCACGTCTGTATTTCCCTTTCCTCTCCCACATTCAGTTATCTACAGCTGTACTTTGAGGTACAATTGATTCTCCTGGATCTTAGAGACTGCTGAGGTGCCTGCTCAGCCTGTCAGTCTTTCTGCTCTCTACTTTCACCCAGTTCTCAGTCCCCCATATCAGAGAGGGAAAAAGGTAGTATAAACAGTTTTCTCCTTTTCCTCTATAGACAGACAAAACATAGAAATTCAAAGAAGTGGGGCATAGCAGCTAAGAGGATACCAGGTATTACTAGGAGGAGCTAAGGAGAAGCAGGAAGTAGCAAGAATCCCTTGAAGCATCTGAAGCCAGTATGGGAAGAAATGGGAAGAGGCCCTGTTGGAGGAGTTGCTGAGGGATATGGGCTCAATTTTGTTTGAGGATGGTCTAGTAAGGAAACAAAGATGAGACTGAATTAATGGATGGTAGGATGGGTATTCTAAGATTAAGAGCCTAAAATAAGAATAGGGCTTAGAGCTGAAGAGAGCACAAATACAAGGGGGTGAGTGAATAAGGGTGTTAAGAGTGAGAAGCAACAATGAAGATGCTCTCTCCAAACCCACTTCAGGGATACCCTATTACAAAATGCCAAGTGCTTCAGGTTCCCCCCTTCCCTCCCAGTCAACCCCTTCCTACTAGACTGTTAAAGAAGCCCTTTCTGCATCTTTATAGAAAAGCCTGCTTCCTCACCACTTTCCCCCTTGCATTGGAAACATGTCAACTTTTTGGTGCCCCATTAAAATGTCAAGATCACAAAGAAAAATCCTTTCCTCTCATATAAAGCTGAAGGAACTTGGTAGGTTAGTGGATCATGTCTGATATGCAAAAATCAACCAACAACATGGAACTTATTCTCTAAAACAAGCCAGACCTGTATAATATGTACTTCTACAGATTTAATAGGAACAGCCACCATTTCCCCCTTGTTAGAACAATCCCTCTGACCAGGCTAAAGTCTCTTCCTGGTCTTTCCTATTTGCTAATTTTACTCCATTTTTTAAATGAAAATAAAGTTCAGTCATCTCTTAATTGACTTAGAAGTTTCTTTAATCTTAGATCTCCAGGGAAATCCTCTATGGTTTCAAAAAATCAATACTGCAGCCATTGCATTTAAAATAATTTCCCATGATAGCACTAAGATCTTCCTGGTCTTAGCTCAGCTTTGAGAAGAGAATTTCATAACAACTTTTTCTTCTAGTAAAATTCTGCTTCTGGTTGGATGAGTGGTTGGGGGAAGGACAACTTTGCCTTTGCTGAGAATAACTCCAGATGCACCCACACAAGTACAGGTTTAACGCTCGTATTATCAGAGCTCCAGCAGCCTGCTTTTTACTTACAAAGCTCCAGCACTGCATGAACCTGCGCCAGTTCCAGGTTTTAAGTGGCAACAATATAGTAACTGCAAGAAAAGAATGTGTTATTGAAAAAGTTAATAGGGAGTCTCATTAAAATATGCCAAATAGCAAGCATAATATGTCTAAGACTATTGCTCTCCATAAAATCTCTATATAATATAAAGTTTCACAAAGATCAGACCACAGTCAGCCCTTTCCTGAATACGTATTATGTTCAGACAGATTAAAATAGTTTCAATCCACCTTTGATAAAAAGACTTTCCACCTTTACAACATCTCTGCAGGTATATTTATTCTTTAAAATAATTCCCATTCATCAGCTGGATTTCTGCCTTTAAGTTTCCTGGCAAGCCAATAAACTCTTAGAAAAATAAAATCACAATGTATCAATTACACAGCAGTACCAAGAGACTTAAGATGGTAAAACTGAGCCACTTCAAAACCTTAGGAATTATGAACCTCATTACAATCCCAACATTCTGTGTCTTCATGGTCACAAGAGGGACTGATCTTTTTGAAGACCCAGTGTATAGACCATAAAATATATGGAAGAGTGGCAGACAAAAACATGAAGACTGTCTGCTAGTTATGAGAATAAAAGCTACACTCTTGCCTCCTAATTCAGTCACATTCTCCTTAGAAGAAAGATTTTTGCAGTTAAATAATAGCAATTGTGTATAGTTCTGCAAAGCGACAGCTAAGGAGGAGAAGGGGGAGGAGAGAAACTAGCCATATCAGCCTACATGGATTTCAAGGATAAAAATACTAAGGAAAGTGAAAGGCAGCAATTGCTTTGTATTGTAAATGTATGTATAATGTGATGCAATGGGATAATATTCAGAAGAGGAAAAATTAAGCTGGGTAGTGAAATTAAAATCAGTCTCCTGGTAGGCAATTGGATTGTGATATTAAGCTGTAGAATGTATGCTAAAAGGGGATGAAAGTCCTTTTTCTTAAAATATAAAAAAAATACAGAATGCACTATAAGAAACTGAATTGTGTTATGAAAGAGATGGACCAGTTAAGCAAGGGTTTCTTTTCCTCTAAATTCCAACTTGGCGTAAATTGCAACTCAGGGGAAGTGAGAATGATTTTTTCTTTTAAAATGTTTGACGTCAAAGTAATAGTTCTCCAGTACAAATGAAGAATGACCTAATATGTGAATATTTCCACAGCCAGAAAAAGATAAGCAAGAGGAAAGGGAAGATGTTTTTGGCATCTATCTTATTTTGATCTCTTGATCTCTAGGCAAGGTTTCAGAAACATGACATTTCCAAAATGATATGTGCTTTTTGTGACACAGCAGCTGCTAAATGAAATTGGTATTCCTGTCACTTTCACTGCTATTAGTTAGAAGAATGTCAATTTTATTCAAGAAGCTGCTGGATTCTCAAGATTTGTACTTCCACAGCAACCCCAGCAGGAGGCCTGCTTTGGGTCAGGGATCCCAGGACTCCCCAGCAACATGCTAAAAATCTTGCAACAGACCCTTGTAATATGTCTGAAGGCTTCCAGGCTTTTAATCTAAGCTTCACAGCAGGGAGTCTGCAAGCTCTGTTACTGCTAGCTGCTCTGCAGCCTACTCTGTTAGAGTTTTGGCTTCCAAGCCTTTCAGAATTCTTGCGTTGGACAAGTGAACCCAAAGTCCCTAGGATAGTTGGTGGTGCTGAAGCTACAGACCTTGGAAATGGTAGGGTCCCCATCAGTGAAGAATGAATCCAGGAAAGGTTCCACAAAGCAAATGTTCATTGAACTTGAAACTTTTGAACAAAATGCATCAAGTTCAATGAATTAGCTTTTTTCTCTGAACTCTATTCCAGTGTAAAATTTCCAACCCATTCTAGTTATAATCCCTGCCACTCTTGCTTGTTTTGGTGTAAGAATGACTGTTTTGTTTATGTCCACTCCTCTACTAGAATAGGTATTTCCCAGAGGTTATATCATTTTACCATTATAATCCATGAAACTTCCTTGCATAGACAACTCCATTGCCTTATTTTCTCCATCATTCCATTGCCTTTGGGAAATAACAAGTTAGGAATTCTAATGTTTCTTAAAAGTATGTAATTCCAAGCTGTCAAAATGTTTCAGTGTGCATTTCTATTTGCATGCCAGAATCAGAAAAAGATGCCTTTTAATTTGTCTCCTGCCTGCCTAACTGCGGGTATACTTAGAAGTAGATGTTTAGAAAAATAGTGGCTGTAATATTGCTGTTTATTTTTTTTTTTACACCTGGGCCTAGTGCTATTTGTTTCCAAGGCTGATCAAACAATAACATGAGTATGAGAGGTTATTTTGAATTCTGTATTTCTGATCATTCTGAAAGACTCACATGATTCAACCTTGTGTTTAGGTCTTCCCCACTCTTGGCTACCACAGGTGAGAGTTGCAAATAGTTCCCATAGATGCCTAAATAGCAATTAGGCAGAATGTAGCTGTGTAATGGCAAGGACAAACATACAATTGCAGTAGTTTCAAAAGGGGCAGGGAAGCAGCTGTGCAGGACTGCATAAAAGATGTTGCATGGTATTGATTACATATATACAAGCCTTATAAAAAAACTGCTCCAATATTAACTTTGCTTCATTCAGTTTCAAGGTTGGGGCAAATTAACTCAGTTGTACTACATGGTCACGCACACACAATAGCTAGAGATACAGATGTGCACTCCTGAGCAACAGCTGCCTCCTTCCCTTCTTCACTTTTGAAGGTACTACAAATGTACATTTTGTCCATACCATAACTCATCATACCTATGTGAATGTTACAGAACTGCTCAGCCATCCATTAATGGAATACTTCTATTTTGACCTGAAAAAAATCACTACATATCTGGACTCAGGCTACTATGCATGCTCAGAAAGGACCCAGATCGGTCACTTGTGTACTGAATTCCCACCAGAAATCTGTTGTAATATAGATCAGTGGTTAGGGCCCTCTTCTGAGAAATAGATGTGGGTTGAGTCTCTTCAGGCTGAGGAGGGTCTACAACCCATAAACATCATTGTCTAATTTAATTTTAAGAATGGCTGTCTGAGGCTTCTTTTTAGAGTTCTTTTCCCATTGCGTGAAAATAAAGGGCTGGGTTTGGAAACTCTGTAACTGGTAATCATTGAGATGCACTTTGAAGTTGTTTTATATTACTGACAATGTGGCAACTGTAAAGAATCATACAAATAATTTCTTTTATTTGAATAAGGAAAATATTATTCGTATTTAAAGTTTTGAATACTTTAATGAAGAACTTTCCCGAAATATGTCTTGGCTTTTTTTCCTTCTGCAGTGTACAATTCTTTATTGTTACTGTAGCAGAGTGAGGTCCTAGGGGTGGCCGTGAACTCCCCTAGTGCCCCCTACCATGCCAAGGTGTTGTTCAAAGCACCCTCACAATCTTGCCCGCCACGTCTTTGATATTAATAATGTTGAAGGGAGGCTGCCCTTAGTCCTGTCTGACACGGTGCTCTGATGTGTGTCATTTTTAGTGCTATCTTGGGTGACTTGGTGCACCCCGGCCTTATGGGCTATGAGTGGCTCCAACCACCCCTGTACCACGCCCCAAGCCTTGCAGATGTACCGGACGTTGTCTGGTCAATTTCCCTCTCGGGGCCCTCACTGGCGCCCTCTCTGGCTCGTCTCGCCACCTGCACCCTCACTGGCTCGTCTCACTTTTTGGGGTTTCTTGCCACCGCCTGCACTGGGGCTTCTCGCCACCACCCGCACTGGGGCTGGAGTCAGTGCACTCCTGAATGATGTACCCTCTCTGGCACCGGGGTCCCCACACTACTGTGGAGCCCTTATGAGGCCTCCTCCAACCCCTAATAGCCTCACCCGGTCCTCTGGTGTAATGACAACAACAAAACAATAACACAAGCCCCTGGGCTATCACATAAAATCTAAGCCGCCTGGCTAACCATCATTCAAATTCCTACCAGGGAATTCTCCGCCCGGTATCCGTGAACAGAAGCTCTCATGCCATCAGGCTTCTCTGCTCTGCTTGCTCCTGCAGAGCTCCTTCTCCCTTGGCTACTAGTTGAGAGAAAGAGCCCTTGTCCTCCTGTCTGTGTCTTATAGTGGTCAGCCCTCCACCTTCCAGTCAGCTGACTCACCAGGTGTGGGCCCTTAGCTCCTCTTGGTTGCCCCTAGCAACCAGCACCTGAGCCCATGATGCTGCCTTCCAGGTAGCAGGCATCTTAGTGCCCTGCTACAGTTACCAAAACAAGTGAGAGAGTTGTGGGATAATTATAAAATATATGCTGTCTAACAGTGACATATTTAAAGATCGAGCGACATTGTGTGGGTTTCTGGAACTTTCCATATGAAACTCTGACTATAGATTCCAGATGTGGGAAAACTTTATTATTTACATTTACAGATGGGGAAGCTCAGACAAAGGGAAGTTAAGTAGCATGTCTAGGGAAATGAAGCAGACCAGCAAGAGAATAGCAAACAGAATATTGGTCTCATAATTCATAGAAAATTAGGAGTAGAAGAGGTGATGCTGACAAGTCTGTAGTTCCCCAGATCCTCCTCCTTCCCTTTCTTCAAGATGGGCACTATATTTACCCTTTTCCAATCATCCAAGACCTCTCCCAGTTGCCATGAATGTTCAAAGATAATGGCCAGTGGCCCTGCAATCACATTGGCTAACTTCCTCAGCACCTTCAGATGTGCATTGTGTCTGGCCCCATGGACCTGTACAGATCCATCTTTTCAAAATAGTCCCTAACCTGTTCTTTCACCACTGTCGGCTGCTTACCTTCTCCCCAAACTGTGTTGTCACATGCAGCAGTTCGGGAGCTGACCTTGCCTGTGAAGACTAAGGTAAAAAAGGCATAAGTACTTCAGGCTTTCTACATCATTTGTCACTTGGTTGGCTCCTCCATTCAGTAAGTGACCCATTCTTTCCCTGATCTTCCTCTTTTCACTGACATACTTGTAAAAACCATTAGTTATCCTTCACACCCCTGGCTATTGGCAACTCCAATCATTCTTTGGCCTTCCTGATTTCATCCCTGTATGCCTAAGCATGCTCTCATACTCCTCCCTAGTGGTTTGTCCAAGTTTCCACTTCCTGTAAACTTCCTTTTTGTGTTTTACCTCATGGAAGAGTTTCATGCCAAGCCAAGCTGGTTTTCTCCCATACATGTTAGTCTTCCTGTGCATTACGATGGTTCCCTTCTGCACCCTCAGTAAGGTTTCTTTAATGTACAGCCACATCTCCTGCTTTCCTTTCCCCCCTCAGACTGGTCTCCCTAAGGATACTGGCCAACAGTTCCCTGAGTAAGTTGAAGTCTGCTTTTCTGAAGTCCGGAGTCCTTACTCTGCTGCTCTCCATCCTTCCTTTCCTCAGGATTCTGAACTCTGAAGTCACCTTGTGGTCTCTGCTGCCTAAGTTGCCATCCACATCTATATTCCCCATTGATTCTTCCCTGTTTGTGAGTAGCAGGTCAAGAAGAGTACAGCCGCTAGTTGGCCTCTCCAACAGTTGCACCAGAAAGTTGTCCCCGACTCTCTCCAAAAACTTCCTGGATTGTCTGTGCATTGCTGTGTTGTCCTTTCAGCAGATGTCAAGGTGATGTCAAGATGACTGAAGTCCCCCATGAGAACCAGGACACGTGATCTGAAAACTTCTGGTAGTTGTCTGAAGAAAGCCTCATCCACTTCATCTCCCCTGGTCTGGTGATTTATAGCAGACTGTAGCAGGACCATGCCCCATGGGTGTCCATGGGATTCCTACCTCCACTCTCCTGCTTCTTGGGGGTCCCTCCTTTTTCCTTATCTTCCATGCCTTGAGAGTACTATTTTGATGTTAATGGAGGCTGGTCCAGGGTCCCAGAGTGAGTCCTTTTTCACTTTGGCTGCCGGTACCCCTTGTACCCAGTTGGTCCCACTATGGCCCTCTTACCTTATCAGTTCAGGGAACCAGTTGCCTAATGGGCTATATTCATGCCTATGCCTTGCAGATGTTATTGCCTGTCCATTTGGACATGTGTGGGGGAGGTACCCCAACACTGATTTTGGCTCTCAGGCCTTAAACCTATGTCTGGGCCTTAGCCTTCCTGGCCTGAACCTTTTATTCTTGTGTCCCTCAGTCCAGGTCCACTGCCTCAAACCTTGACTCCTGGGCCCCAATCTTTCTGTTCTACGGCCCTGGTCTTTATCTCATGAATTCTGAGCCCCCCAGCCCTCTGGATCTGCAATCCCAGGGCCTGCTGCTCTCCTTGTGGCCTTGGCCTCTTAGTCTTGGCCAACTCATTCAGCCCTTAGCCTTCTGGGTCCCTGACCACAGGCTGCACTACTTACTAGGCCTGTGTGAATATTTGCTTTGGATTTAGATTTGGCTGAATTGGAGGACAGTAATTCAATTTGGAGATTCAAATCACTGTCCCAGTTTGATTTGGCCAAATGAGATCCAAAAGTTTTGGCACCGCTTCGGAGATTCAGCCGTAGACTAAATAGGCAACTGACACAGCTACCTCCAGCTGGTAAGTCTGTTGGGGTTTGGGGGAGGGCGGAGGAAACGGGCTTGGCGAAGGGAGGGATTGGGGCTGGGACAAGCAGCCCAGCTGGGGTGGGGGGGCCTGTTACTCAGGGAGGGAAGTGGGGGAGGTGTGGGGTGTTGGATGTGGGCACAGCAGTGCGGGCAGCAAGGGCTATGCCCTGCTGCTGCTTGACCAGCTGGGGGGGGGGTGGTGGCAGGATGTGGGCGCAGCTCTCTCCAGGTGGAAGGTGGCATGTGGCAGCAGGGCATAGCCCCCACTCCCAGCGCTGCTGCACCCACATCAGCACTGGGAGCAGGGTTTCTGCTGTGCCACCACTTGCCAGCTGGCGTAGATGGTGGGGGGACGTGGGATGAGGGAATGGCAGCACTGGGAGTGGGGCCTATGCTGTGCTGCTGTTTGCCCCTACTGCCTGGAGTAAATCACGCCCACATCCAACCCTGCCTGCATCCCTGCCCTGAATCCTGCCCATGCCTGCATCCCTGTCCCAGCTGGGCAAATGGCAGCAGGGCAGAGCCCCCTCTCCCAGTACTGCTTTGCCTACATCCTGCAACCCTCCCCGCCTCCTCTCCCTGAGTAAAGTGCCTCCCTGGCCTGGCTGGGCAGCTTGTCTAGTTCCTCCCTCCTGCATGCCCCTTCACTTTCCTCTCCCCCAGCACCAACAGACTTACCAGCTGGAGGCAGCTGTGTCAGCTGCCTGTTTACTCTATGGCCGAATCTCCAAAGCAGCTGAATCTTTTCCAAAACTTTTCCAAGTTGATTCAGATGCTTCCAATCAATTTGGAGCTTTTAATTGATCTCCTGATTCGATTCAGAGATTCGGAGATTTGGTCCCTGAATTGGGCCGAATCTCTGTCAAATTGAATCGGCTACTGAAGCTTCACACAGCCCTACTACTTACCTCTCTGTGGGCTTAACCCTCCCAGCCTTGGCCTAAGTCACTCAGCCCTCAGCCCTCTGCATCCCTGACCTTAGGACAGGCTGTCTATTGCAGAGTGCCCCAACAGGCACTTCCTCTGTACTCACAACTGAGTCCTCCAGTATCACATTCAAAATGTAACAAAATAATAAACACAAGCAAGCTGTTTTACAAACTGAAAGTCTTCCCCACTTAGGATTAATGTTGCCTGCAGGCTGTACCACCTTTGGACTCCTCTCATCCCAACTCCTGTGGATGGCTTGGGTGCCTGCCTGTCAGTCTCCATTAGCTCTTCTCTAAAGGGATAACCTTTCCCAGCAGCATGCAGGGGTAGATTGCCTGCTCAGCCTCAGGTACAAGGTTTATGGACTGTGAAGCCCCACTCCTTCTTGTCATGTGTCTCCCCAGCCATGCACAGATGTTTCCATTTGGGGTTGATGGTCTTTTTCTGCTGCAGCAGCTGCAGATGCTTGCTGCAGTAATCAACTTTCCCCTCTTAAAGTGACAGGGCCTTGTTCCTCTTACATAGACAAACACCACAATATCACTGTTGTTACTCTCCCCTCTGACCCTAACCCAGAGACTTGCAACAGACCTATCTTCAGTTTCATACTGAAGCTCTGAGCAATCATACAGCTTTTTTACATAAAACACAACTCCTCCTCCTCTTCCCCTTGTTTGTTCTCCCTGAACAATTTATACCTATCCATGATAGTACTCTAGCCATGAGAGGTATCCGACCAAGTCTCTGTTACTGCAATCACATTATTGATCCATCACTCTGCGAGGATTTCCAGTTCTTTCTGTTTGTTTCCCAGGCTCTGTGCATTTGTGTGCAGACATCTGAGGTAACTAGGTATTTGCCCTACTTTCTAAGGAAGAATGAGAAGGCCTCCTCTGTTATCCCCTCATACTTGTACTTGTTCCAGGTCACCTGGTTCCCCACTTCCCTCCAAGCTTTGGTTTCCATCACCCAGTGAACTTAGCTTAAAGCCCTCCTCACAAGCTTAGCAAGCCTATTTCTAAAGACGATCTTCCCTCACTCTGTCAGGTAGATTCTATCTCTTCCTAGCAATCTTTATTCTTGGAACAACATCTCATGTTGGCAAAAGCTAAAACCCTCCTGGTGACACCATCTGCACAGCCATACATTGCTCTGCAGGATGCATCTGCCTCTGCCTGGGGTCATCCCTTTGATTGGAAGGATTGAGGAGATCCACCTGAGCCCCTGTCTCCTTCACCCTTGCACCCAGAGCCCTGTAGTTACTTTTGATACGCTCAGAGTCCCCTTGGCAGCATCATTGATGTCCTCATGGATGACCAGTATGGGACAGTAGTCAGAGGGCTGGATGAGCCTTGGATCCAGATTCTGGGCAAGCAGCACACCTCTTGAGACAACAGGTCAGACAGGCAGATGAATATCTTCATTCCACACAGAAGGCAATCATCAAATACCAGCACATGTTATTTCCTCTTGGTGGTAGTGGTCTTAGAATCATAGAATCAATGAGTTGGAAGGGACCTAGAC
>NW_017728992.1:144319286-144334222 GCF_001723915.1 Gavialis gangeticus
CCCTCCTTGAAGTTTGACCCACAGGGTCTCAGTTAAGCCTTCCTCTGGTCCCATTTGGAAGGTAGAACTGGTATACTGTTCCCTAACATAGAGCGCAACCCCCCCACCTTTTTTCCCCTTCCTACCTCTTCTAAACAACCTATAGCCCTCTATGTCTACTGCCCAGTCAAAAGTTTCATCCCACCATGTCTCCACTAGGCAAACCAGGTCGATTTTACTACTTGCAAGCAGGAGAGCAAGCTCCTCCTGCTTGTTCCCCATGCTTCTTGCTTTAGTGAAGAGACACCTTAATCCCCCCTGTGGGAGCCCTAGGCACTCCCCCCTTCCTGAGAGACAACTGGTCCCTTGGTATATACCTGAGGTCTTACCTGGGCAGGTCCTACACCAGGTTGAGTTTTCTCTTGCTCCTGTGGATCCCCATCCCCTGATCAGCTTAGTTTAAAGCCTTCCAACCTTGAGGAAGCTTGTCCTGGCCTCTTCCACTGACAGAATATACTCCTTCTACTTCCTTGCTAGGGCTCCATATCTGTTCTCCATTCAAAACACTGCCAGTGGAAGGTAAAGACTTCTGCATCCTGCCAGAGGTCACAAGCTTCCAACTTCCACATTCCTGGGAGTCCATGTCCTCTTCTTTCTCCAGCTTTGCCTCTTGTAGTCCTTCCTCTACAGTCCTAAAGGTCTCCTTCAGCATTGATTCAATGAATTAATGGCTGGGGATTCTTCAGAGCCTCATCAACTCCTCCTGTAGCTCTCTTACCTGCTCCCTGATGGACACCAACAGGAGGCACTGTTCACATCACAGGGACAGTGCTCACATCACAGGCACTGAACACAGTTGTCCTTTAGCATTATATCAAATCATCAGTAGTGAAAACTAAACTATATAGGATTTCTTGACTAGAACATTAAAATTAAAATCCTGACTAATAGACTATTGAGAAAGAGATCAAAATAAAACTTATTTACACTTCAGGTGAAAGGAAGGATGCTCTTGCATTTAGACATGAGAACAGAATCAGCACAGCAAAGTTCTTTTCTGTGCTTTTCACAGTAACTTTCTATCTAGCATTAGGGAGGCTGTTTAACTATTCTGTGCTTCAGTCTCATCACCTGTAGAATGGAAATAATTTCCTACTGCAGAGAGGTGTTGTGAAGCTGTAAATTTTGCAAAGTGCTTTGCTAATCTCAAATGAAAGCATAACATGAATATAAATGATAATCATTTAAATGTTTTTATCTCATGGAAATGTAATGATATTAGAGAATGTAAATAATTCAGTAGCAAAACAGTTTATGATTCAGATCCTCATTTGGTAGCTTTATTGGTTTTAATGAAGATATGCCAGTGTTTCTCAATTGTTGATATGGCACTAAAAATAAAATGTATATATACTTTTTATGTAAACCCAGCTTAGTTTTTTCATTATCTTCAGTGACTACTTAGTGTTGATTAGTATAAATATTCTAAACTGATTCAATTATATGAGCAAGAAGATCTATATCAGTGCTGCCTTCCATATTTACTTCTGACATCAAGAATCAGAAAAGCTTTCCAATGATCAATAAAGCTCATTTAATCTTACTCATTTATGGCTTTGTGGTTTTCTGTCCAGCCCAAGAAGCTGCTTAAACCTGTCCAAACTGGCAACAGTCCTGAGGAGACTGAATCTGCCAGCTGGGAAGTGTTGGAGTAGAACATGATCTGGTCTAATGTGTCCCTTGTTGACTGTGGGTAGGGTTCAGAGTAGGCTTATATAAAAGCTGGTGACATATGCTCTAGAAGCATTGGAAACTTTATCTTAAGAGATGTTTTCCCCAAGAGAAGAATCCCTATGGTATAGATCAGGGCAGGTTCTATCATATTTCTACTTCCAGAGTGTCAGTAAAAGCTTGGAATAGGGAGAATTTTTAAATTTAAAAAGGAGAAAATGATGTAATAGATCAATCAATGGAAATGTATTTTTTAAAAGAAACAGAAGGATAATTATCAAGAAAATGTCTTGTTACCTTTCCAATTTTTTTCCAAACCAGTATGGATTTAATCCTGATTTACACTGGTGTACATTTGCTACTGATTTGGGAGAGTAGTACTGCCTGGGTGCATCTACACGTGTGCTTAACTGCTCAGTCGACTAATTTGCTGCACTGTAAAGTGTCACAGTTTACACGTGCAACACTATTAGACCACAGAAAATGAAACTTTGCCACTGCAAGATAGTACAGGACAATATTATCTTATAGCAGCAAAAATAACTGCACCTAAATGCATGTGCAAATGCAGACCCAGGCATACACTGTGGCCAGTTAGCCGAGGCAGCAGGGACTCTGCCTGCTGCCTAGCCACAGAGCTCCACATGCTGGAGCACTCTCATACCCCAGCCAGCCCCATCGCCACTCATTGCCACTTCCTGGAGCCTGGGGCTGACCCCTGGAACCTCCTGTCAGCCCACAGCTGTTCCACCCTGGCTCAAACTGCTGTGGGACCAGGTGCAGCATTTGTACATGCGCCGTGGACTGCATCAGTTTGAGCATCTACAAGTGCCATTAAGGAGCCATGATAAACTCCAGTACAAACGGTGCTGGAGTTTATCATGTTGCCTTAATGGCATGTGTAGATGTACCCAGTCATGTAACATCTGCCTGCAACATTGTTCAACCATAGTAAGGCCACTTAAGATAGTGAAAGCATTTTGTTAGGGTCTTGTGGCATGGGACATTTAGCAGATGTTAAAGTTAGAATGTGTTTTGAGCAGTTGCATGGTAATGCTTACTACGGTCTCTTAACATGCACAGCTCACATATGGCATGAGTTGTGCATGTTTTGTTTTAAATATTGGATCTCACCAATGCTTTGCACTAGAGCTGATCAGAGACTCCATTGCAGTCCCAGGGCTGGGCTTGAAAATCAGATGATTTTTGGTCCCAGCCCTGGTACTACCCCAAAGCCATTTTGAGGGTCCTTTGTGATACTGGGGCTTAGACTCACAATCAGAATATTATGGGTCTCAGCCCTGCAACTGCAAGCCATCATACTCTCTCTATCACGCAGTCCAGCATTAGCTCATCACCTGTTCCTGAATATGATCCAGAGATACACCTTAGTGGAAAAGGCAAAACTTTGCTACAGTACTGTATGGTATGGTATGTGCGCACTTGGCATAAGATAGCCTGCTTGAACATGCAGACACTTGTTTTAAATACATATAACACGTGCTAAGCATCATGTGTGACATGTCACTGCCACAGACTTCCTGAATGACCTTAAGTTAGTCATCTATTAAAAGTACTTAAAAAAAAATCATTCACTTTGCAGCAGCAAAACCAGGGTGGATAAACAAGCCCTGATAATTAAGGTAGGTAGCTGCAGGAAGACTGGTCATAGCCCAGGAAGGGCGGGAGACTGCACTGACCTGCAGGTGAAAAGATGTGGGAGCTGCAGCAGCTTGCCGCACTGCCACAGCATTTTATTAGTTAATGTTCCCTGAGACTCCAGGGACGCACCAAAGCTGATGTCATGGTGCTGCATCATGGCACTGTCATAAAAGCAGAAGCAGAGCTGACCAGAAGGGGAGATACCGGGCAGCATAGCCCAGAGAGCGGTGGAACCAGCACAGAGCAGGGTTGTTTCCACATCGTGGAGACCTGGAGGGGTCTCCAGCCTCACCTCAGCGCTGGACTTCATAAGTAGGGAAGACCAGTGGATAAAGGGGCTTCTACCCCAGGAGCAGAAATTCTAAAGGACAAGCTGCCAGAGCTCGAAGGTTTGGGTTGGGATCAAGGACTGTTGCTGGCAATTTGCACTATTTTGTTCTGTTTGGTGTTTTTTGCTCTTCCGTCTCTATCAGGCTTTGTTTTTTTTTAATTAGTCAGACCATGGATTAGTGCCCAAAGCCCAGAAGGCACCCAGTGTAGGGGATGGGACTTGGCCTGGTGGGACTCGGTAGAGCCATGACACTTCACCAGAAGTGGTGAAGGAATAGTGAATGCTGTCAATTTCATTTTTGTTGATGGCATAACTGATTGAATTATAGTGATTTACCTACCTGCATCATATTGAAAACACATTCAAGTCCAAAAAGGGAAATCCATTAATTGACTCCCGATATGGAGATTTATTTTGGTTTCCTTGAGCCAGGGCATCCCAGCAGTAGTTGGAGTTCATCCGACAACATGGCTGAGGTGCACGAGCTGTGACATGATGTATTTGATGCCAGCTTGGAATTTTCAAATAAGCAGCTGTAGCCAGTGGGATTAAAGATCTGTCATTGTTACACCAGTGGTTGGCAAGAGGAAGGGGTGCAGGGAGGAGAAGCTGCAAGAAAACACACCACTATGTAAGTATGTTAGGGAAGGAACCCATATCATCTTGGAACCCTCCTTATTTTTTAAGACCAAAGGTGTGCAGATGAATTGAGTGCAGTCCCTCCAGACCCTCAGACAATCAACACACACCCATCCTAGTGGAAGCGTAACACACTTCTTGTCACTGAAGTTGTTTCTTCTCCTAAAACATTGTGCAGTAGTTTTTCCTACTGTTAAGCAGCTGTCACATTCTGTTCAAAAGTGATTGCATTTCAGCAGTGCAAGAAGCAATTCTCCAGTGTGTGTGTGTGTGAGGACAAGTTTCATGGTTTCACACTGGAAACCAATTATATAAGAAGTTTGAGGCCAAGTACCAATAAAACATGGTCTAGTTGCCAAAATACTCTACCGTTCTCTTGCTTATGATTTTTTAAAAAACTATTAGAAGGAAAGAAATGGGGGAAATGGAATAAATAGTAATATAAGATTCAGGTAAGCTGTGAACCCTTGCCTGTGTCAGAAAAGATTATGTGATTTTTTCAATTTTTGCAGAGGATATACACTGATACTCAACACTTTATTTCACACTTCCATTTAAAGATCTCTTATTTCAATACTACAATGTGTAAAGCATTACTATAGCATTCTTTTCCACGCAAAACTGAAGCAAAAAGAAAATGGAGGGACTTATTCAATGCTGACTGAAGTCATGGAGATTTCTTCCAGTGACTTAATAGGGCAACAAATTGAATGTATAGGCTAGGGACAGACATTACACATAAACTGGTTTAAGCGATCAGAAACTGGTTTAAACCTGTAACAGAACAGATGTTCAGTACACATAAACCAGTTTTAATATGACTGAAACTGGTTTGAGATAAACCTGGTTGAATGTAGTATCAGACTTAATTGATTTGGATCAAACCAGTTTATGCAATGTCTGTCTCAGACCCTTTGCAGGTTTAAGTTAAAACAGACTCCCCCAGCATCCCAGTATGCTCTCTGGGGGGGGGCTGGGCTCTGTGCTCCACAGCAGGGATGCCCCCTCTCCTCTGCTCTCTGGCTGCAGCTCCAGCAGAGACTGCAGGTGTCTGTCTGGGTTCTGCTCCCCCTTCCCCTCACCCCCCTCCCAAGCAGGGATTCCGCCACCCCCTCTGCCTTACACAGACACACAGCATTAGCTATTAGACCACATGCTGGCTATGGTCCATGCTGTGGCAGACAGGACAAAGGCAGAATCAACAGGTAGCTGATAATGTCCCTCTGTTGTTTTCTTAATGGGATGATAATACAGAGTTAGGAGTGATAAACACTACTGGGGTGATAAACACTGAGTTTTCAATTCCCTGCTGGGCTGGTCAGGACGGGGGGAAAACCCTCCCTAGTCAAAGTGTCTGGTCAGGGCATGGTCATGCCCCCCTTAGCTCAAACTGTGGTAGGGAAGTGAGGGCTGCTCTAGTGTCCCCCGGCTTGTAGCCTGAGCCACTGCAGGCATGTGTCATCATTTCTGGGATGTCTGAAAGGTTACAAACTGGTTTAGCCTAGTCAGGTTAAACTAACCTGCAAAGACTGAATCAATTCAGGCTCAGGCTTTTTGAACGTCTGTCCCTAGCCATAATTGGCTATTCAAGATCACAAAAACTAGTCAATGAGAGCTGAGAACACTACACTTCTGAATTATAGCCTCCTGTTCTTTCCATGGGCGCTGCCCTTTGGAAAAACTAAGACACTTAACAGGAGGAAAACATCCAAGGCCTCTCTATCCATATGGTTGTTGTACTGCTATGGCTCTGGACACATGATATTATTTACCTAATTATCTTAATTTACAAATATTTGACATTTTTTGACTCCAATATTTGACTCCTGGAGGATAAGATGAAAGCATAATTTATATTTCTGATCTACTCTTACTCAGCCTGCACTACATTCTCTTCGAATGCCCTATAAATAAACATTCAGACATTAGTGTTTGGAAAGAACCTTGTCTCAGGGTTAAACCTTTATGAAGGGCCTTTTCCACCAGGCCCAAACCTTTACTGGAAGTTCTCCAATGAAAGGGAATGTGATTACAGGGTATTTGAAGCATAACATTATTGATTTATTTAGATGGCATTTAAATAAGAGGAAAGCCTTATGCTATATATTTTTTTACTTGCTCCTAGTACTGGTAGCAGTCTAGGTGTTTATTAAAATTTAGAGATGTCTGTCCCTTTGCTTACTCAATAAATGGAATTTCAGGGTTTTACTGTAAACACATTAAATCAAAGTCAGGCCTTTGTTAAAAATGTAATCAATTTTATTGAAATTGAATTCTGCAAACAAAACGCAAGAGCAATCGACCAGTTTACTTGTGTTTTCCTATATAAACCTCTTGTCTGCAATTTTAAAGTATGCTTGTTACAGGCAAAGACAACTTCACGGAATTAGAGCACAGATGCTCTGTTTTTTCACATCATGTCAGGATGTTAATACATATTCAGCCATGCTCTATTACATTGTGAAAATCACTAATAAAGAAGTAAATACATGTTGGATAGAATGGGATTTGTAATAAGTAAACATTCCATGTTACTATTTTTTAAAAGATACTTTAATGTGTGTGAAAAAACCCTAGAATTAGTTGCACAGATTTTTTTCAAAGAACATTTTTTTTCAAAGAAATCTGGACCAAAGAAAAGACCCATTTCTACCAGGCCCTTAATATTTATACATCTTATGGAAATAAACAGTAATTCAATACACTGCATTTGCAGTGTCATTGTGAATCTGTGAATATTCATTGTCACTGGTTCAGGTTATTCTCTTCTATAGAAACTTGGCCTGGAGAATTTAACAAATCAAAGAGTAATATTTTTTCAGTTTCCTCCAACAGATATTGTTTAGGAGCTTAGATTTTGAAGGCCACATCCTTTCTCAGCAGTGGGATCTTCAGGGATATGATTCCTTTTTGAATGGAGGCAACTGCCATCCTGGAGGAGCATATACTACTCTTCTGACCATTCCCTCACTGGCAATGTAGTTCTTGCCATAGCTAACTGCTCTGTATTTGGCATATCTGCCTGTGATGGCTCAATGGCACCTACAGGTTATGTATCAAGAGAAGAAACAGCTCTGAGATGTATTACTTGCATTTTATTGTAGAAATCTGGAAGCCAAGAAGGGGAGTGGTACCACAGTTCCCTGGCCCTTCTCCTGGAAGAGACTTTGAACCAACCATTTTCAGGGAACCACAAAGGCAACATTCCTTCTCTTCCAGACGTCAGACACAAGGAGGTTCTCTGTGCGTGAACGTCTTGTGGGACAATCCCTCTAAAAGTGCAGTTTGAACACAGTCCAGGACAAGAAAATAGAGGCTCAGATACTTTGCCTGAGGACTATGACTCATAGGAAGTAGCAAGTCCATTTTAGAAATGTTTTAGTTATTTCTACTGACCTTTAACTTATCTAGCATTAAATATCTTCCCCTCCCCCACCTACCATTTCTGGTTGTTCATTTTGTGCCAGATACTGAAAATACAGGGCCTTTCAGATGAACATTCCATCTATATTATTTGATATATGCTATAGGTTTCCCATAGTATTTGCTCAAATAATGGAAACCATATTTCAGTGACTTTCTTGACCTTGGTTACTGACATTGATTAAATTGTTGATTGACTATCCACAATTATGGAGAAAGTACAGTATGAAAGGAGGTTCAGGTCCTGAGATAGGTCTGAATGTTTTCCTCTAAAATAAATTCAAAATTAATCTCTTGTCATGTACCAGGAAATAATTTCAAACAACAGGCCTTTCAGATATAGCAATTGAATTGCTGTCAAGATATATTAAACTATCTTCTCAAAGATCTCACTTTAGAAATTTAGGGAATTTATTTCTTGGACAAAAGAAGGAATTGAAAATTCAGTGAGGAAGTGTCCACTCTAGTTATAGATTTTTCTGTCAGAGAAAATTAATTCAATATACAATTAAAATGTATGGTTCCACTTTAGCATGTTTTCTTTTCTGATAGGACTTGAAAACACGCATATCCTATATGCTCTTTTTGTGTAGGAGGCTGACACAGCTTTCTTTAGTTATTTCATTTTACAATGAACATGTTCCTTAATAATATGAATCCAACAATATCATGAAAATTATATGACAATGTCACTGTAGCCATGCAGTTTTTCTACTAAGAATTTATCCAATGTTATAAGGAAAACACTGAATATTCCTTATAATATAATTCATGCTGCATTATTGAGATAACAAAGAAACTAAACACAAAGAAAAATATATTAAAAATTGTAAGATCGGGTGGGCAGTTCTCTCCTGCCCATTGAGATACTTCTGCTGTAGTTTCATAAATATTTTCTCCAAATTGTCAAAACTAAAGAAAAACAAGCCCAGTTTTATTTTAAAATCAGAAATACTCAAATGTCAGCTCTGGAAGGCAGGGGAAAATAGAATATCTAATGTGGACAGATTTAGCCTATTCTTTTCCACTAGTTATATGCAAGAACTTTCACACCTCAAGTCAGTGTTATTACTCTAGGTTTATGTGGATATAAGAGAGTGGGAAAAATGGCTTTGTGAGTTATTATAACCCCAAATGAAATTTTCTGGCTTTCCCACCTAATTCAGGTTATGATGTATATTTTCTTCTTTTCATACCCCAAATCCAAATGCACAGTTCTACATTGATTCTAAAAGAATAGTGGCTAAAGCAAAAGTTAGGCCACTTTTTCATTTCAAACTGCATTTCCTAGGGCAAGTCATTTTACCCATGTGTTGGATTTGTTAGTGGCAGCTCCTGGGGGACACAGGGCTGAGCACACCTGCCTCTCTGTGTCTTCTGATAAGTTCTAGACCTGGAACTTCACCCATGCATTTAATCCTGACTCATCCTCAGTGCTGTTCTACAGGCCAGATGGTTTCAAGGCCAAGGACCTGGTGTTTTTAGATTCCTTGACTTCAGAGCATCCTTCAAGATTCCTTGAATTGCATGAAGTTCACTGATCCAAACATGTTTTGAAGGAATTGTTTTGGGATCAAACCAGCATAGTACATTGAAATATTGATCAATTGGATCTTTTTTGACCAGCTCTGAAAATGAACAGTGGAAAAAGACAGATGCACTTAACTTTGGGGTGTAACTTTGGAATGCAGGGTTTTTGAATGCTGCTACAATACATTTAGGACTAGAATTCCATTGTTAGGTACTGCACAAAGGCTCGGATAGACATAACAAGACTAAAAACAAATTTGAAAATAGATACGAATCAGGTAAACAATAGGAAAGAATAAAAGAAAGGAGGCTGAGTAATCTGACAGGTTCAAATAATTTGAAAGGTCTTTTCTATTTTAAATAAAACAACTAAAAAACATCTATACTTGGCCACAAGAAAACCTAGACTACAGGGCTGATTGTACATCTTATAGAATTACATTCTATTTTCAGTTATTAATAACTGCTCTACTAGTTAAAATCTACAAGGATTCATAAGTAGCAGAGTTTGCATGTAATTAATCCCAAAGGGAGAAATCAAGATTCTGTACGAAGGGACACATGCTTTGGAAAGAGTCCCAATTAAAAACAATGTAGGAGAAAAAATACTTTAAAAAGTGAAAAAAATATAATGGATAAAAACTGCATTCATTATTTGTGGATGGGTATTGATTAAAAAATATCCACTATATTTAAACACAAAGGTGGGGGGAGCTAAAATATTTATTCATTCATTCATTCATTTTCAGTTTCATAGAGATATCTGAAATAACCCACATTGGTTATGTGTATGAAGCATTTACTGTTGGACAGTAGAGGAAGGGGCTTTACTGAGTGTCAGTTGTTCCATAGTAATTGCCTGTCTGGACACTCTCATATCCTACTTAGTGACAAATAGAAGCTAAACCATGAGTGCTTACTCCACTTTCACATCACACTAAACTACATTGGATTAGCTGCTGCCTACCACAGGATAAAATGTGGAAACAGGAAATTACTGAGGAGAAGTGGACCTCTCTGCCCTGCCACCTTTTAACTCTGGGTAAATTGTATTATCTGTAATTACCTTACCAGATAATAACTAAAGCCATGAGTGACTGATGCTTCCTGAATCTGGTGGGGCACCCGCAGAATTGCTGACCCTGTCAGGGGGGGCACCAGCCCTACTGACAGCGTCAGTGTGAGCCGTAGGGGGGGCACTAGCCCCATTAGGGGGAGCACATGCTCCCCCATGCCCCCGCTACTAGTTGCCTCTGACTAAAGATAATTCCCTCTTTCTTCTATCTCCTGGAGTTCTGAACTGGGGAGCTAACAAGGTTGACCCAAATTTGTCTGGTTCGTTTGATTGCTGAGGCCCTAAATCTGGCCTGCATGCCAATAGAGCTCCATTGAAATAATGAGATTCCAAGGCTTAATGACACAGTCAGGTACCTGGGGTAGATGCCACACACACAAGCAGCTTCTGGTTGCCGATGTACCATTGGCATGATTGCACAGCTGTGGGAGCAGCCATTTTTTTCCAGTCCAAATCCCCTTTCAAATTAGCTCCCAGGGTAGCTGCCCTAGTTGCCCTACTCTAGTTATTCCACTGATGGGCAATCACATAGATGCAAGGAGACAGACACTGAACTTCAGAACTGGCACCTTAAGTAATACTTTATGTGGACATTTTTGTAATCTGTACTATGGGTAGTTCTTTTATCTTGAGAAATCTGTTCGTTTTTTAGTATATATGTTGGATCAGGTTTTAAAGGTATCCTAATCAGGACTATAAAAATATGGCCATGTATATACGAACTTCATTATCACCAGGAATGATGCTGAAAACCATGAGTACCACATTTCTTCATTTTCTATCAATGGAGCACTTTTAAAGTGATGAGAAGAAAAAAAGTTGACATACTTGTCACTTTCTTTGGAGTCACTATGTTCAGTGATGTTCAGACTGAACTGCCATTACAATCAGTCATCAAAGAGCTGAGAGCTTTATTTAACTAATAAACCAACAACGGAAAGCTTTTTGACACCCAGTGAAAACAAGTTGCTTTTAGTTACTGAACATTTCAAGGGGAAAAAAAAAGGCTCACTAAAATAAAGGAAGTACATTTCTGTTAAGGTAACTAGAAATAATTTTAAGTAGACTGGAAACATAGGCACTCACCAAGGTGGAATATTTTCATTCTAGCCATGCTTCACCTGCTCTAGTGAATATGGGGCAGGTATCAATTAGTTGAATGAGAAGTAAGTACCAAACCTGAAAGAAAAGGTAGCTTTTTAAAAAATAATTTTTCCCTAGAAAATGTTCAGATATGGTCCCTGTTATTACAGTGCTCTCTGAAATCTCTTTATGCCAAAAATTCTGAATACCAATTATAGCCACTACTGCTGTTTAGGAGCATAGCTAGGCTGTGTGAGGCACATACTCTGGGGCAGATCTTGGTTGGTGGGGGAGGGGGAGAGGGGTGCATTGGTACATTTGAACCCCTTCCTCATCCCCCCTCCCCTTTGATTCCTGCTCCATCCAAAATTTAAAACCAACTGCCTGGCAATGGCAGCAGTATTTGTAGACAGGCACTGCTAAGGGAGTCAATTGTCTTCATAGTGTGTTATAATCTACCTGATCCCGTCTAAGCTATTAATTCTACAGATATTAACAGCCCTCTCTTCTTTTTAGTGGTCTTAATGTTCCATTAGTCAACCCATCCTTTGTTTTTCAGTTCTGTTCTTAGCTGTTCCTGGTAATGAAGCTCCTGTTTCATAGCCCTGCAGACTGTTTTTAACTCATTCCAGCAAAGTTGTATTTTTGTTTTTGCTTCAGTCTTAAACTGAGTAATATAGCTCTAGACCCCTAGCGTATTACTAAAGCTCCTGGGTTTTTGTTTTTTTTTTAACTGGAGAAAAATATGTTGTTTTATATGTGATGATGTACCTCACCATCTGCACCTCTCTTTCAAAATCACACACATACTCTATAGAAGTTTGCGTGATTGGGCACTAGATATTAGCTCTTCCTAAGACTTAACTGAATTTCAGTTACATCAGAAAACTAAATAAAAGTTATGCTTAAATCTAGAGGTTTAGTCTGAGCTTCTCTCTATTCATACTCAATATACAAGTGTTCTTATATATATAGGTGCACATTTAAATATAGGTGGTTACATTTTACATTAGTGTGTTTATAACTGCAGAGTTTTTGAGCTTTTCAGACTGAATTATTCACTTTTTATTCCTTTTCCTTGTTATTTCTATTTTTAAATGTCTTGGGCAAGAATATAGTAAAAGGGTATACATTTAAGAAAACTGTAACACCATGTAAATCACAAAACTCAGGAAATACAAGTTAAAAGGCCCTGGGTTTTCTCTATATTATTAATATTTTAGAAATGCCTAGAGGTACCAATATGAAATACAGATCCATCCCTTTTCCCAAAGTGCTTACACTGAAAGCATACATGAAGCCACTTAGAAAGGGAGGAAGTAAGGGAACCCAGAAATAGGTAGAACCCAGTGCACAACTTGGGCTTTCAGATGTCAAAAGCAACATAAATTCATCCTCTTTTCATATATGCACTATTGAGTATTCTTGTTTCTCTTCTTGAATGTGCCATGAAACATCAGAAGTATGGGATGTGCAACAAGGCTGACATAACATTGTTACTGGACATTCAGTGACCTATGTCAGCATGCACCAGACTTTACAAATGGGTTCAATGTAATAATTAATTTTGTAATTGAAGACAGCTACAAATGATATATAATATTGATTAGTGCCTTCAATCAACACCTAACTGTTTCTTGATAACATTGAACATCAATGAAGCAGCTGTTAGTTGGCTTGGAAAAAATGCATTTGCTCAATAGATAGATTCTGCTAATATCCAAATTCCTTATTTGAAAAATAAGCCACACTAGAACAAAATTATATTAACTTTTGGGACACAGCGTCCATGATGGGAAAGGGCTGGAAACATGGGGCGAGGAGGCATCAGGAAGCTCCAGACCTTCATTTTTTGAACCCAGATCTACTTCAGAGTTTATGGCTAACTGTGGAAGGATGGACTGGGTATCCCCTATCTGGCTTATCTCTCAGGTTTCTATACTGGGCTAAAAGGGCTGCATGTCTTTGACCACAGTAGCATCAGAGCTCATGGCACACTGCTGGGCATTGGCATGGGCTGCCATGTCCACTGTCTTTAAACCTGACCATGTCATTGACCGCAGAGATGCAGAAGAGTACCTCATGGTAGGGGCATGTTACCTTACATGTACCCTACATGCAGTTGCTGTCCAGTGTCATTAACTTACAACTGAAAGGCACTGGGTCCAGTCACAGTCATGAACCCAGGCTTCTATTTTCATGGTGATCTGATGATAAAGCATCTTGTTTTGGTGGCTTGAATGGAGTGCCCACTGATTCTCAATCTCACCCCAGATAGCAATGATATCCATTACCTTCTCCTGGGTCCAGTTGCTGTCTCATTTGTTTAAGGCACTGTACTTATCAGACTGAGAGGCCATGATGGAGGAAGTATGGGTGAGTGTGTGGGCATACAGAGGTCCTGGATAAATCCAAGACTTCTAGTGGTTCCCACTACAGTGAGTGTGTGGGAATGCAGGTCCTGGATGGTTCCTATTGGCCTAGGAGGCTCCCAGGAGTTGCTGTTGTTCAGAGGATGTGGGCTCCAATGCTGGTCTCAGGTGGGGGACCTTAATTGGCTCCAGCTCCTGGAGCTCTGGTTCTGTGCATGTGTATAAATGCTCCAATCCAAGAAAGCAAGGCATCTCTCTCCTGCTGAAGGCAACTGAGACCTGGAAATTAGATAGAGGAATTTATAAATTCTCTGAGGGGCCTAATCCAGTATGAAATACTGGATTAGAAAATACTTAAATTCACTACAGGTTTGGGCCATTTGAAAATGCAGCTGTGGTTACTTTATTTTGAAATGTGGCCAGAATATTGGTGATGCCACTCACCTTTGTATAACATCCCGGTGGTTAGAGCATATACAAATTATATAGGAAATTTGAGTTTAATTTACGATAATTTACACTGACATGTCCACTTTCCAGGAAAGTGTCCTATTACAGTAGCTTGCCATATTTTATGCTTTAAAGTTGCACTTATTTATAAAGTGGTGAATTACAGTATTGTTAAAAGTTTTCTTTTATATTTAGCTTTATTTAATCATTGTTTAAGTTTTGTATAGCTTCATTATTATCTGAATTTTTCATTTTACTAGTGTCTGCAAGAGCAGCTGATTTTGCCTGTCGCAAGCAGCTTATGGCCTTGAGTTTGCTCACATGAAGTTTCTTTTGTTTTCTATCACTGTGAGGTGTTTTTCTAACCCAACATAGTAATAGTTTTGTTATGAGCTCAAATGGGACTAACTGGCTGAATCAGAGGGATGAAATGATTGGCTATGTTTAGATTTAGTCCCAAATCAGAGCAGCCTGTCGTATGTCCCTGTGGTCACTGTGTGGAGCTCCAGACTCTGGTGACATAGCTGCCAGCACTTGGCAACCATGCTGAGGCCAGAGGCAGCTGAAAGCATTTGACACCCATCTTAAAAGCACACCTCTGCCCTCTGATCCCTGCCAAGCCCCTCCCCTGGCCAGGAGCTGCAGGCCCAGCACACGGGCA
>NW_017728992.1:144339222-144339836 GCF_001723915.1 Gavialis gangeticus
GAGCTCCAGACTCTGGTGACATAGCTGCCAGCACTTGGCAACCATGCTGAGGCCAGAGGCAGCTGAAAGCATTTGACACCCATCTTAAAAGCACACCTCTGCCCTCTGATCCCTGCCAAGCCCCTCCCCTGGCCAGGAGCTGCAGGCCCAGCACACGGGCAGCAGGCAGCAGCTCCCTGGCCACCCTGCCTCCCTGCACCGCCCCTGCCTCTTTCCCTGCTTTGGCTCCTGTCCCTGCCAGCAGTGTCCAGTGCCCTGCTGCTCCAACCCAGCATCCATCAGCAATGACCCAGTGCTAGCCATGGTGCTGGTCCTGCTGGCCCTGCTGCCCCGCCCACGTCTCCCCGACCAGGCAACCAGGCCCCAGGACAGCCACACACCCACCAGCCATACCCATGACATTGGCTGTCGGAGGCTCTGGCCAACACCCTCCTCCTGCACTCCCCACTCCAGCCCACTTACCCTGCTACCCACATACCTCTGACCCCCTGCTCATCCCCAGCACCACTCCAGAACATATACATAGATGAAACTGTACACACTTTATTAAGACAACAACCCCCCCATCCCTGCTTCTCCCTCCTCAATGAACACAGTCCCCTCCCCACTCTCCC
>NW_017728992.1:144339917-144341250 GCF_001723915.1 Gavialis gangeticus
CTTAATGTGCCTGACCCCATCCCTGAGTCCATCTGTGGGGCTAAGAGGTGGGGCCACCCAGAACAAGGAGCTCAGCAGCAGGCAGCCAACACCCCAGCCACAGACAGTTTCTCTGCAGGTCCTGGAGCTGTGGAAAAGGCTTGGGATGCCTGTGGCCAGCAGGCACTGCAGTACCTGCTTCAGCATGCTGCTGGGAGCCTGCTGCGAGGCCGTGGGTGGGACCCAAGGGCCAAGTAGGGCTGGGGCATGGGGCCAGATGTGGGGGAACATGGGTGCAGCCTCTGCTGGGTGGCCCTGGGCAAACAGGTGATGCTTCAGCAGCTCCATGCATCATTGTTCCAGGGCCATCAGCTCAGCCCAGTGGGCCTGACAGATGCACATCCGAGCCTCCTTCTAGGAGGCGTCCCAGGTGAGGTCCTCTTCCTGCCATGCCCACTCGTCCACCACCTAGACCTTCACTGTGACCACCAGCCAGTGGAGCAGGCAGGTCCCATCAATGCTGCATCACTGGTGCTGCTGGCACCTCCAGGCAGCTCCAGCAGTGGGTGCAGGCAAGGCCGTGGTGGCAGTTGCGTGGGCCCCTACAGCCTCTCCCCGACATCCGCAGCTGGCCCTGCAGAGATAAGAGATTAAAAGCTTTTGTGAGAGTTTGCAACATTTGAAAGATAAGATGCTCTAATCTAGGGACTCTGAGCTACCTGGCCTCAGATTGGAGGTTGGCCATGTGTGGGTGCCCAGGTGACCATGCTAAGCTGGCTGGGCAGGGCTGGGCCCAGGTGGGTGCTGCCTTAGCTCCCCATTCCCACTTGCTCCTCAGGGCCTGGCCACAGGCTGCCTGCCTCTTCTTAGCCCTTCCCAGAGTGGGCCAGGCCAGGCTTTCGGTAGCACCTATTGCCCTGACTCCAGCACCTGCTGACCTCCCTTCCCCTGCCCCACCCCTGCAGGACCATCACTCTGCTGAGCTGTCACCCAGTCCCCAGCATGCACAGGGCTCCTGGACACCTGGGGTGAGAGGCTGGCTGCACCCCTGCCCTTCCCACTGGGGGCCTCTCTGGGGAGGAGCTCTGGGGCTCCCCCTCACCACACCACTGCCACTGCACCCCAAGCATGCCCCTGATGCATGTGTCATGGCTGGTGCACTATGGGTTGTTTGTGCATGTCAAGGGAAGCCCAAGCCACTACACCCTGCTGCTCATGATCCTGCTGGTGCCCCAAACACACCTGTATTCCTGGATTAGGACCCTAAGCTATGACAGCATGGGGGGTAAGCCTGGTTGCCCTGGAATCTCCACAGCCTCCTGGAAACTTATCTGTAGCAGTGCTACACATTTCT
>NW_017728992.1:144346250-144372795 GCF_001723915.1 Gavialis gangeticus
CCCAAACACACCTGTATTCCTGGATTAGGACCCTAAGCTATGACAGCATGGGGGGTAAGCCTGGTTGCCCTGGAATCTCCACAGCCTCCTGGAAACTTATCTGTAGCAGTGCTACACATTTCTGCCCCTGGCTGCTGAGGAGGAGATCAGCACCAGTATTAACACCTTCCTCAGAATGTGAGAGGCCCATGCCCAACAAACTGTGGGGACATGAGCTGCTCAATAAAGGTCTGACCTGTGTCCCTCATCTCTGTGTGACACGAGGGGGAACCTGGAACAAAGGGAGTGCCAACAGGCCATGCAAGGAGAAGGGTGGGGGCAGGGGCAGGGAAAGGGGTGAGGGTGGAGACTAGGGCTGGGAGGGCTGCTCCCCAGTGTGAGACTTACTATGGAACTGGGGCCAGTGAGGCTGGTGGCTCATCATGGGACTCCCTGTGCCAGATGGCATCCAGCTCCACCTGGGGTCCATGGCCTCTCATGGGCGACGGGCCAGCAACTGGCCAGGTCTACCCCCTAGGAAGGAGTGGGTGCTGCTGGCATCCAGTGATGCCATGGCCAGTCGCTCCTCATAGGCAGCTGCAGGACAGGACCAAGGCCAAGGCAGACACTGGCCAGGGCTCCCCAGACTTCCAGTGGGTGTAGCAGCAGGGAAGGAGTGTAGGGTGGGGTGCTGAAGGCCTGAGATCCCCTCCTCTAGTGATGTGTCACTGGAGATGTCAGGGTGGGGCATGGGTACAGGCTTCTGGGGCATCAGAATGCTGATCCCATATGAAGACCATGGTCCAAGGGGCCTCACCAGACCAATGAGTGTGGCTGGTGACAGCCACTCACTGGGACTGCAGGTCCTTGGCCTTACTGCAGCACTGCCATGCCAACTGGGAGTGGCCCCATGCATGCATCCCAGCTTCCAGGGCCTCATAAATGTGGGCATTGAAGTGCATACCCTGGGCGAACTGCCTCAGGATGTCCTCCTTACACCACAGTGCCACAAGGGTGCGCACCTCCTCCTGGGTCCAGTTTGGGTTGTTGGGGCTCTGGATGGGTGGGCGCATGCAGACAGGACCAGGGCTGGGCATGGGGGAGGAGGATGACGTTAGGCCCTGTGCCAACTGATGTTGTCATGCCTTGACATGGCTGGCCCTGTGATGCTGACCTTGGGGGGCAGGAAGCAGCACCCCTGACAGGGGCACAGTCAGGGAGTCACAGCCACATGGCTGAGATGCTTCACCATGGTCCTACAAAGAGAGAGAGGTGGGGGGTGAGCAGCAGTGGAGAGCAGTGCTGACCCTGGTGGCACAGCCAGCAGGGCTAGAAGCCTTGGTGGGCTCACAGGACTGGGCAAGGGGTGCAACAAACTGTAACCCTTTGCAGCATTCACCTGTGGCCAGGCAGCATATTGGAAGGGGGATAGCCCAGGCAAACACAGCCTGCAGGCTGTCCAGGGGGCACGTGGGGCCTGCTGGGCTCCTGGACAGAGAGCATCTCCTGCCTGTGGTGTGTGGTATGGTATGTGCCCCTGTGGTGTGTCTCTCAAGGCACACAATGGCTGCAGATTTTTATACCCTTCAGTTAAGGGCTGTCAGACAGCAGCCCATCCCAGCAGCAGGAGAGGGGGCCAGGCAGAAGCCCTGCAGCTGGACTCTAGCTGGCACTCTAGGGGCTGGGCAGACCCAGCTGGGAAGCTCCTGTGTTATTACACAGTAATGTGTCACACATGTGCCACTGCAGAGTAACTAATCAGGTGTAAATTTGCTACTCGCATCATGCAGGTAGCAAATTTACTCCCAAGTCAGCCTAAGCTGCCATAGTTATTGCATAGTACAGAAATGCACGTGTAGATGCACTCCCATACTGCACAGTAATCTTTGGTTACTGCATAGTAAATGTGCACATGTAGACATGCCCAGTATGTATAAAGTGGAGCATTATTCTGTAGTTTGGCAGATAGGGCACCTGGTGGGAAAAGCCCTGGATCCTGGTCAATTCTCCAAGGATCCTTCTACATCCTTTATTGGAGCTATTCTTAAATCCTACTGAAATCTATTTAAGAACCCCAGTGGGAGAAGTATCACCCTGTAAAATAGGACCATATCTGGTAATCAGTCCACGTGAGGATTTCAGAACCTGGCTTAGAAGCACAAAAGAAAAGAAAGAAAAATAGCAGCAAAAGAAACAAAACCATAGGTGAACTGCAAATGTGATCACAAGGACATGAATCAAGGATTTATTTTAAGACTTAAAATAAGTGTTCATTGTGGGAGAAGCCTTTGAGACTATTTTCTCAGCTGTCTTTCCCTGCAGTAAACAGTGCTTCACTTGAAGTGGGAACCCTTTTTATTTCATAGTTCCCATAGACTCCAGTGCATAATAGCCATATAGTGAACTAATCAAAAGGAAACCAAGCAAAACTTGTGAAAAAAATCTATTTTGCCAGCCACTGGTTGCAACAGAGAATATGGGGGAGGGAGGGGGGCTGGGGTTAGAGCAGTTGTACGCTTGCTCATGTCAACAAATGAAAAAAATGGCATTGCAGTGAGGTCTTACTACAAGGTCCTATTAACTTCAGATTTCAGTAATAACCCAGCATTAGACTCTTAATAGTGTTCCTTTATCTCCAGCCGTGGTTTACCTTCTTATGTTCTGGCCTTATATCTGGAAAATTAACTGAGAATATAGTACTTTTTGGTCAGTGTTTTTATTGAATATATGAGATAATATTGCTTGCTTCCTGAAGATATTCTCTGCTACTTCCTTCAGCTAGTGGAATTACTTAAAGTTTCCTAAACATTGTGACCAACATTATCTGACCCTTTTACCCCTTTTCAGAAATCCTTTCCTTGGCAGAAAAACAAGAAAAAATGACTTGTTCAATAAGAATCTGATTATATGTGGATTTAACAGCTTTCTCTCAATCCAATGCCCCAGAGCATTCTTTTCTTTCAGCTTGACAATTCTGTACACCAGTCAGGAATTTGTTTGAAGTTTTTTTCTTACAGCTACACAGTAGGACATAATGGTTCTTCTAAAGAAAGCACTTCGCAGCTTTCAACTATATCAAATTTTACTTTCCTGCAACTTCACCTTTAAGGAAGACTGACTAAGCTGATTGGTTAACAGACTGGTACAAGAAAAACTAAACTGCTGTTGTGTAAGTTTTAAGGGTGTTCTGAAGTTAAAAAAATAACTGGTAAAAGATCAGTTTTGAGGGGTTCAGCTTTGGCATTTAATAAATATGAACTCTGAAGCAACAGAGAAAATGATGAGCTTGCAAGAGTATGAACGTCAAAGAGATGCATATGACATGGTAAAATTTTCTAGAAGATCGCCTGACAACTTATGTGCTTGGGTGTCACAAACCTGTTTTCAGGGGACCCCCAAAGCCTTGAGTTTCTCCTCCTTTAAGCGGTCACTTCTCCAAGATTGTCTTGGGATAATTTCTTAACTCATCAAGTCTCAGCTCCACTGCCCTTAAAGCAGACCCTGCAGCTGTGGTGTGTGATCCTCTTCTAGCTCCAATGTGGCCACCCTTTTGGGTTACAAATAAAATTATAGGTCCCCTTTCCATAGAAAGGGTAGCATGGAGTATCTCTTGCCCAGGAATCACTTTCCACAGGCAATGAGTGAAGAGACAAAACAACACGAGGATTTATTACATAGGATGAAAGAATTATACAATAAAACAGAAAATAGGTTTGGAGACAGAAAAGCAAAAGAAGTAAAGTTTCTTACCCTTTCACCTGACTACAATTTAGCCCCTCCTAAGTGACCTGCTGGCCTTCTTGAAGATTCTATCAGTCCTAACAACTGGAGTCATTGATCCCCCAAAGTCTGAGATTCAAAGACACTGATTATCATAGCTAGACCCTAAAAAGGCTCCAGGACCAGGCTCCTTTCATCAACATTACCCTAATGATGACAAGTTACCAAAATACTCCAGTAGTTTCTGGCATACTTCTGCTCCGATGGGCCATTACTCTCAGGGGGTGCATTTACTGACTAAATAACTCGACAGCAAAGTATCACTGTTTACACATGTGCCTGTATTAGGGTGCAGTAAATGAATTAATTCTCCATGTAGGATAGTACTGTCTAGGAAAAGTACTGTCCTATGGGGGAGTCATTAGTGTGTTGAAATGCACATGTGGACAGTGACTGGGGCTGCTTGGGGCACATGTGTGCTACAGTGAGGGGGCTGGTTGCTTCGTAGCCCTGCACAGTAGCACCCTTGTGCCCCAGCCAGCCCCTCTGCCACCTGGCACCACCACCAGGACCCCAGGCTGACCCCTGAACCTGCTGCCAGCCCAAGTATGCTCCACCCTAGCTCAAATTGGTACAATCCCAGGTGCATGTGAAGGTGCTGCTTCCAGGAGCAGCTGACTCCAACATGAACTGCACCAGAGTTTATGCTACATGCTAATTACATGTGTAGATGCACCCAGGGACCCTCAGAGCTAAAGAGAAATTGATTTCCTCATTACAGGAAGACAATACCTTGGGACCCAACTCCTTCTGTCTGTGGCTGAAAGAGGGGTGGTTAAATTAAATATTCATGCCCCAGTCCCCTGGCTCAACTATATCCAAAATTATACAGATATGCATAGACAGAATAACATAATCTATATGGTAATGAGTACCATAAATGGATACAGCACAACATTGGCTTTCCAACAAGACCACACATGTGATATCAGTACAATCAAATACAGGGAAACATTCATAACATCTCACAAACTCCTAAAACATAGTGGGGTTCATGACACTGAGTACATGTATATTGTAGTATCTGAACTACTTAAAGTACAAGACAGTGAAGAAACAGGTCCATTCTTCAGTTTAACACAATGAAATTTGCAAAAATATTTGGTATTGATAGGATTACTGCCTCACTGAAATCAAAGCAAGTTTTATAGTTGACTCTGGTGGAAAGAGAGTCGGGACAATGATAAATGTTTTTGAAAATCCAGTTGCAAATAATATAGATCTTAATTAATATGTTGCAAAGTAATTCTTGCAATTCTAAGGCATGGACCAGGTTTATAAACCTTTTGGGAAGTTTTGGCTGAGTCAGTTATGCCATGAAAGAGGCAAAGCTGGTAGAAGGAATCATTTTTGTATAAATAATATTAAAAAAAATACTTCTATGGGTTTAAGAGGAATTCAAACAAAAACTGGCTAGTTATAGCTAACTTTCACCTTGGGATTTTTACATTGAAGACAAAACTCAAAGAAAAGTTATTGCAGCTGAATTCATGTAAAAGAACCTTAGAAACCTGCTTACATAAGTTCCCAAAAACCGAATTACTTGAAGAATTGTTACTTTGATGTCCATTAAGTGCTTTGAAAAAATTGGAGATGTATGAATTGGGACAATATTTTTATGAGAAAATTAATAATTCATAAATTTAAAAAAAATAAGGAGCAACCCAAAAGCAAAGGCTAGAATTGACAATAGTACATATCATTTTGTTTGTTAATTTTAATATTAGCTTCTGAAATACAATGGTAAAAAAGGAATATAAGCAATATATCATTTAGAGAGACTTAAATATTCTATATACAATTAAGCTGGACCGCTTGTCCTTGAAATCATCATTTGAGTAAGGAAGAACAGAGAGAGAACAGTTATATAACTCAGAACAGCATACACTGGAACCAAAAAATTAATACAGTATAAATCTAGGCAGACAGCACTGACACAGCCTAGAAAGAAAAAAAACCCCACAAACCCAACTAATTACAGCTATGCATGTTCAATAATGCTTGAAACATAGCCAAAGTGAGCTTTTCCTTTTCTTTTCTTCTTTTCCCTTCCTTCCTTTCTTCCTTCCTTTTGTCCAAGAGATGTGAGCCTGAATTGTATGTTTCTCACATGGTCCAGATTCTAAAAATCAGGGAGTGCACTTCAGAGACACTTGTATTCCTAACCTGGATTCATATGACACTTCTTCCTGCACTGCATCACCTTTCACACTGAATCATCACTTTTTATTACTGATACTGTTGATGGATATGAAGGATTTGAGATACATGTCTCCTGTCCAAAATTTTTGGGACAAAGCAGCACTAGTGACCCCTCCTAAATGTTAACACAGTCTCAGGTCTCTCAATCTAAAATTTACTCTCTCACCTATATTTTTACATAATACTTTCAGTCAGATTTTATTATTTGAATTTCATTGCTAACAATAGTGTTGTATCATTGTTGCATAGAACTATATACACTAAATTCATACATGTTTCTTTGCTGCTAAGGAAAAGGCAATAATTAGATAGGACAAAACCTTCTCTGTCCTATCTGTCCTTATTTTGAATCTCTGTCTGGGGCCCAGAACTGCTGACTGTTTCAGGTTCCCAAACATTTTTTCCTCATTAGTGTCAATCCTCTCAATGGATGTCTACTCTCTGTCTCCAGCCTAGAAGCATTCTTTTGCCTTAACTGAATTTCCTCCTGCTCTCAAGACCATGTCTCCTGACAGCTAGTCAGGCTGTGATTCAGCATGCAGGGCTGGGGCCACATGCTGATTTCAGGCCATGCATCAACCTTGAGCTAGATCAGGTCCATGGACTCATCCCATGCATTGGATCTGGTCTGCGGGTCCAGTGCTTAGCCCAGAAAGTTGGGGACCACAGTTCTAGTGTGATTTGTATAACTCAGGCTACAAGACTTCCCTGAATGAATTTATTTTTGAATCGAAACATACCTTTTAGGAAAATATGCAATCTTTATCTGAGGTGTTTTAGAGACAGGTAAATGGCATCCCTATGTAAGATGAGCTACGGACACACTTAAAAACTTTGCACCGTCTTTCTAGTCTGAATATGTCTAGCTGTGATTTCCAGTGATTGAATCATGTTATACCCTTGTTTCCTAGATTGAAGTGGTCTTTATCATTCACGTCCTGTTCTTTGTGTAGGCATTTATAGACAGTGATCAGGTCACTTCTTAACCCTCTTTTTATCATGCTAAATAGACTGAAGTGCTTCCATGTGTGTCTGTTCCCTTGTGCTCCCTAATCTGTTTGTTGCTTATGCCTGTTGTCTCTTGTTACACTTGTAGGTCCTGATCTTGCAAAAACTTAGATGCATACATAGTTGCTGCAATCTGAGAAGTGGATTCAGCTGAACCACTCACAGGACCTAAAATTAAACCCATGTAAGACAGCGGCTTTAGACTATAAACTTTGTACATCAGGGAATGTCTTCTCATTACATTTGTGGACAATACCTAGCACAATGGGGCCTGACTAGAATAATTTTATATTTTTTCTAATACAAAAGGCTGAAGCTGATATTAACACAATGAAACGTATTAACGCTAATATCCTTTACAAAATCAGTATTGAAATAGATTTATTGAAGTAGACAATTTGCTTTAAAATGTGTTCACCCAATTTAATTCATTCCCAGCATTAGAGTTGTTTGTACATAAATGTTGCCAAGCATGCAATACAGAACTAAGCATTCGTAAGACTCCACAATTAGAGCCTTCAGGAAAAATTGTAGATTACTGTCCCTGTCCTACAGAAGCCAATGTGGTACTGAAGGAACTGGTGTGCCCTCCCAAACTAGCCATAGTTCCTTCATGCTGTAGATCAGACTACCAAGAGGATTCCTTTTGTTTGGCTGTGAAAAGTCTTTTGTAAGTAGGAAGATTAGGGGTAAGGCTAGTGTCTCTAGGCCACGTAGATCCACTGATCAATTTTTTCCATGTCAGAGAATGAGACCAGATGAGGGGAAGCTGCCACCACTCATTCAAATCAGCATGACTTTTTGCCATTAACTTTAATGGCTGTAGGAATAGGTTTTAAGGGCCAGTTTTTTAAAGATGTTTGGGCACTTATCACGCAGTTAGGCATCTAGTGGGATTTTGAAAGACACTTTAGTGACTTGTTTCCATCAGACTTAAGCATGTAGGTGCTTTTAGAAATCCCACTACATGCCTATCTGCATCTTTAGGCACTTAAATAACTTTAAAACCTCCTGGTCCCATGATCCACTTATCACAATGGCATCTAAGCACCAGATTTCCCTGAGTCTTCCAAGTACACAGACAGATCACTCAGGATCTACTGAAAATATATCATAAAGCTTTCATAAAGCTTTCCACAGAGCATGTGAAAGGTGAGATTTAATTTAAAAAATGTAACAGACAGACATCAATTGAAATTTTAAAAGAAGGCTTTTGATGGATTGTTTTTTCTAATTAAGTCCTTATAGTTAATTAATTTTATTTACTTTATCATAAATTGGATTAAGATAAGCTATATATTTTAATGCTCTTTGCTGGTACTTTTGTTTCAGCATCCATTAAACAATTAAAATAATCACTAATATGTCAACATGTTTTCTCAAAAGCAGTTATTTTTAAGAGTGGGTATTTGAAAGTGAAAAATAAAAGTATAATTAATAGCAAATTATATCTATTAACTGTGATGATTCAAACATCCATTTTAAGTTGATTGACAGAATAAACTTTTAAAATATGAGGCATGACATGATTATGTATCATAATTTTATGGTGGTATAATTATACAGTAGTCATTGGTAATGAATAACATTATATTCGTAATAGTTCCCATTATTACACAGTTTTAGCTCACTTTCTAAAAAGCGCATTTCTGGGGATGAAATTATTCATGCCTCACCTCTATTAAATACCTAGAAATTAATAAACACCCATCACATATCATGGAGTTCTTAGATACAGGTTCTTTTTGTTATTTATCACTTAATAAGTGAACAGCTTCATTCTTTAATAGCACCAGTTCCCAGATGATGATGATAATAATAATAATAATAATAATAGCACCAGTTCTCAGGTGCCGTAAACAGACATTTCATTTGAGGCAGACCTGACTGTCTTGAGGTTTGATCCAGTTAAAACAGATGCAGATCAGTCGTTTATTTATCTGTGTTACCCTTCCAACTTGCATTGCTGTATTTTTGGACAGAGAGCATACAGCCTGGCCCTTGAATGAGATGCAGTGATCCTATGGATGTACAGTGTCATGTTCCAGGTAAAACTGTTAGCACATTTTATCCCATATACTTCAGAGGCACTTGAAGTAGGACAGTGTACTGATATATGTGTAGGATCCTGGGACAAAGGCTTTCTTGTGGGACAAATGTAATGTCTATTTACAGCCAAGGTGTAAGTAAATCTGTTACTTCTTAAACTATTCTAGTTGAGTTATGAATTGTTGTTTAGTATTCTGATGGTCCTACATGAAAACACTAAGATTGGTGGGAGAATGAGCATGGGGAAAGAGCATCTGAACAAAGTTATCAGTGAGAAAAATTGCTTTTGACACTTCTGCTACTCCAGTATCCAGAATTCCTTGAAATTTCAAATGTGCAATAAATAGCAGAGACATCTCCTCAATTAAAGATGTGTATCTAGGATGAAATCCTCAACCCATAGGCCCAGACTTACCTAAAGAGGCTCTAAAACTCCATATCTAGCTGGGGATGATTCTCAATACTGGGTCCTATGGAAGGCAGCTGTAAATCCATTTTTCAGGAGTGACATTACAAGCTCTACTGTAGGAGCACAGCACAGAACCTTCACCATAATCTTTCTCGCTCTTTTCATTGTTTGACTTAAATTACTAGGTTTGTAGGAAATGTTCCACAATGAGCTAATGTAGGAATACTTAAAGAGCTCACACAAAGATATAAGTGATTTTAGAGTATACCGGAAAATCAAAATTTGGGGAAAGGAGGAACTGACAGTGATAGAAATATCTCTAGAACAGGAAGTTTTTAAGTTCCTTGGGGTCTCATTGAACTCCATTCTCATGTAGAGAATTATTTCCCTCTGTCAACTGAAATGGATGAAATGAAACCCTAGACCTCAGCGTATCTATATACTGAACCCAGAGGAAGCCACATCTCTTCCTTATGAGCCATCATTCTCTGAGCTTCAGTTTAATATTTTTCATCATTTATATGCATTTAAATGTGTAATTAAAAAGTCCAAGCTAATGATTAGTAACAAACAATGAACATTTTTTCTTTCACTGAGCAGCATATCAGTACTGTACATATTAAACAGAAGGGATATGCAGTGAAATATGATGTTAGACTAAAAAGAAATTAGACAGTTCACTGCAGCAATATATCATTGACAGTAATTGTACCATAAAATGACGGTGTTTATTTTCAGTCTGATTCTTTTATTAAAATAAATCCTGTTCAGGGAATTTACCAACAAACGTTATTTTTCTATGTATGCAGCAAATCTTTGTAATTATCCAGTTACTCCTGAGAAAACCAGCTACCAGTGAAATGTAATGATATGTTTGTAAAGACAGATTTACAGTCCTTTTAAAAAAATAAGTCATTACTGACATTTTAATTATAATCCCTACCTAGGCTCCTAATTTTACCCCTATTTCCATATTTCACCAGGAAATTGTTATGTTATTGTTCAAAACAACTTAATAGCTTGTATCACTGGTTACCTAAAGTACTTATGCATATTTTGTTGTCCTTCCAAGACATGGACTTTTCTACCGTATAGAAAATGAAAACAACGTAAAAGGGAGATCAGATAAATAAAATGCACAGAAAATGGAACTTAAAATATTTGGACAATAGTCATAACAAGTCTCTGAAGATTAGAAAAAAATGGTATTGTAAAGATAACAAAACACCACATGACAACAAAAGGTTGATATGCCCTCTGAAGAAAGGGAAGTCTGTCAAGAGCAGGAGGTTTTTACTTTTTCAGGTTTTTTGAAGAAAGTGTTCTTTCCCTACCCATGGGCATCTACACATTCTGGTAGGAAGGAGAAATAAATAACACCTAACCACTCTTCTGACACTGTTCATACTTAATGGAAGTCACACATGAGTATTGCCTAAAGGAACAATATAGAGAAACTAGACCATTCTCCGTGGGGTCAGTCAGTGCTGTAAGGTTTATTGAAGTGTGCTGCTACCTTTCTATGGGAAGTTTATTCCCTTTTCCTCTGATGGAAGATTTTGAAGGATACCTTTTGAAACCTTTATGGGAATACCTGTGCATTTCTTCCTCTGGAGCATTTTCTAGTTTGTATGAACAGCCCCCTCATTTCTTTCCTAGAGAATTGATTTATATGAATCCTGTTAATCTGCCTAATAAAACATTTGCTCTTTTATTATTATTTTAGAAAGCATCTCACTGTCTATTCAGTTCTTCATCTGCTATCACCTGTACTCCCTTCTCTGTGTTATTGCTTCCTAGTGCTCATTCTTTATGTATGTTTTTAATTATTCTAGAATCACTTTATATTGGCTTTTTTATTGACTCTTAATTTATTGATTTCCAACACTGTTCCAATATATCAAGGGCATAGCATACTGTAATTTAATCTCCTCCACAGTGCTCTCTCTCCATCTCAGTTTCATATCTTCACCGATTTAATTAGCAGACTTTTCACTCCTTCCCCCTAAGCACTCAGTGTGTATATTTAATATGTTTCAGACCCAGAACAGATTCCTGCAGAACTTTCTATAACATTGCTCCCTGCATGACACACTGCTATTAATATTATTCTATGTTTTCAGTTTACTTAGTCACTTGCATATATACACATTGTTGTACTATCTGATTCATATTTATTTCTCTGCTTACTCTATAAGACCCTGAAACATATCAAATGTTTCACTGCAATACATCCAAGTTATGTCATATTTCCTTGGCATTAACTTCTACATTGTATCAACACCATTTGAGATGTTTCTTCTTACTATTTTAAATATATTTATTATCAAGAAACACTCTCTATATTTGAGGTCCAAAATGTTTAGCAAATTCAAGTACTTCTTTAGTCATTTCTTTTCTATTTTCTTCCCATTGTTTCTCAGGTTAGGGTCTGGGACCAAGTAAGATCAGCAAGCCCCTGAAATTAGAATTTCTAGAAAGTAAGGACCATATTTTTAAAGGTATCTTTCTGATAATTGCTAGTTAGCTTCTCAATTGGTCATCTGGATTTTTGGAAATGTCTATACAGACTGAGGCAGCTGCAGTGCCTCTTCACACGCTAGCTTTCAAACTACAATCCACGTTGGCATATTAGTATGGCAAAGAAAGTATAGAATAGTATAGTATAGAAGAAAATTTTCCTGAGAAACAATATTTATTAGCTTGGCTAAATACTTCATTAATGTGGTATCCTGTCTGAAAGGACCACATTAACACAGCTAGGGCACACAGAAATATCATGTCATGACTCAATGTAATGCTGCCCTGTACCTTATAGACATACCTCTACATGAGATACTCATGCAGTAGATTAATCTACTGCACAGTAAAGCATCATCATGTAACTGCACAGCTGCTACTGCACAGCAAATAAGTGTATGGTGCAGTTAGCTAGAACCTGTAAATACAGGTACTAGATTAACTGTGTAGTAGTTACTGAATAGTAGTGCTCATTTAGATGCAACTGGGAGAAAATTTGCTCCTGGTCAGCCACACCAGTAGGGGGCTCAGTCCCAGTGCTGCTCAGCTCTCAGCTTCTGCAGAGAACTGGGAACTGAGAGCTGATCAGTCCCTGACATCCCAGCAGTGTAGGGCTCCCGGCTCCCCACAGGAGGCAAGAGTAAGCAGCTCGGGGATTGGGGAGTTCTCCGCTTCCCTGCTCAGGTGGGGGCTTGCAGTCAACTCTCCTTCTTGTGGGATACCTGCCAGTGGGCCCCTAGCTGGGCAGGGAATTTTCACCCAGCCAGTGGGGCAGCTGCCAGTGAGAATCCCCACCCAGCTGGGAGCTTGCTGGGTCCCACCAGCTAATCAAGACAGTGGGCTAAGAAACAGCTGTTGGGAGGGGACACCTTCCCAACCCCCTGCCCCAATCAGCCAACTGGGGCATGGGGCTGGGAAACAGATGCCCTAGAAGTCAGACAGTCCCCCCCCAACCTCTGTAGCCCAGGCCTGACCCCAGTGATCCCTGCCAGACTGGGTTTGGTACCTGGGGGAGCTTAGAGCTCCCCCTGGCCACTGTAAAGGGGTAGAGCAGGGAAGAAGCAGCTTTGCTCTCAATTGTTCACATCAGGAGCAAATTTTGCTCCCTACAGGTGCATGTGTAGATGCCCTTCCAGGGAAAACTTATTATGCAGTATTTTACTGTGCAGTGAGCTTACAGCACATTAATAGCATGTGTAGATGCACACACTATTACACGTGATGCATGTTAGACCCCAACTCCATGCAGTGTGCAACAACTAGGGAGACAACAGATCAATGCCATCACACATCACCTGCACATGGTGCTCATCAACAGCTTTATTCAAAATGGAGACAGGTTCGGACAAAGCTCCAACAAACTGGGGAGCTGCCACAAACATTAGTTTTTTCCATATTTATACACCTTGGTTTATGCTCATTAACATTAACCCCACCTTTGTCCCTCCTTTGTTCCATCCTTAGTTCTTCCTGTCGTAAGCACTGCCTCTGTTTACTGTTTGTTTCATTAGCATGGAATTACCTATATATTTCATTTATTTACATATCTTTTTGCTATGAGCACATGTCTAAGACCTTGACCCCACTTCTTCGGTCACTTGGGTGGACTTTGACCTAAACTGGAAGCTTCTGGAGGCTTCTCTACCAATCACCATTCAACTTTTTGCATATGTTTATCTCAGATTCTGTTACCAGTTACGTGTTGTCTTTCATATTCCAGTCTGTTTTTCAGTCCCAGGGTGTACCATTTCCACATTCTTAAGACTTCACCTCATTTGCAGCTCACAAACTTACACAGGCTCACTTAAAAATGGTTGACACAGTTAGGATAGCTACTTAGCATAAGCAAATGGCTGGCATAGCATAAGCATTCATAAGCAAAAATCTGTTTTACCTCCTAATGATACATAAGGAGCTATATATCTTACAACACTACTATATTGTTTGCAATGTTACTTTTAACATACCATTCTACCTTATGGTTAGCAGTTTTGCTAGGCCTTTTATTCAGCTGCAAATCCAATGCTCCCCAAGATCCAAATACAGTCACCCTAACAATGCATGCATTAAAGATGTGACAGACATTAAACAGAACTTCATCTTTAGAAACGTGCTGTGCAGTGTTGTTATTGCATTTCCTCTATTTTGGCCTGTCACTGAAGAAATCAGCAGTTCTCTGTCTGTCAGGTAATGCTTCACACCAGGTATCCTTCACTCTCTGCAGTATCAAATCTGAATCCAATTTGAGAATAAAGGCAACAACTAGCAGGGGACATCATTTTCAGCCTTTCCATAGACAGCAGCATAATCCCCAATATTTCTCAGACAAAGAGATCTGAACTATTTTTGTGCAGTTAGTGAGCTATGAACTATAAAGAAAAGAATAAATTATATTAAAGAACATGCAAATATTAAGCCACATCCTCTCCTAATTTACATCATTATAAATCGAGTAAATCTGAAGAAATGTAAGTATTTACTCTGGTTTAACTCTATTCTAACATCCGGTGCATTTACACATGCACTTCAATGTGCATTAGGCTATTTAAATGCATGTTAAAACATCACCAAAATGTTCTCTTTATGAGCAGTTTTTCTAATAACTCACAATGGAAGGTAGTTTTACATGTTCTTTGCGGGAAGAGGTGGGGAGTGCTGTAATTAAAGCACTGCTGCGTCTCATATATCAGCATCCCCACACTTAAAAAAGACAGTAGGAGTGCTTGAACTAAAGTTCATTTGATGAGCTTTAGTTTAAGCACCCCCACTACCATTTTTAAGTGCGGGGATGCTGATACACAAAATTCAGGAGGCTACTGGAGCACAGCAATTGGGTCACTCCAGCAGACTTGATTAATCACATCTTCTCCACCACACTGGAATTCCAGTTCATCAGAGCAGACTTCATGCTTGTGTCTAGATACCTGGAGCTACTAGATTTAATGTGCATTACCTAAAGTGCATTAATGAACTTGTAGATGTGCCTACTGGGTGCAGATTTTGGTCCTTCAAATTCAGAAACACAGTTTAGTTTAAGTTTTGTCATTTCAAATCAGACAGAGTCAATTTGGTGGATTCTGACTTTCCTCAATGTAAGAAATAAGACAATGTGGTTTCATAGACAAAAATCTCATATTTCCTGATACATTTAGTCTGAAATAAGAACACGTTTTACCCATGGTAGCTTTTGACATTTGATAGGAACTAGTCATAGTAAATGCATTTCATTTCCTTTATCAAGACCTTCAGTTTGGGAATTACTGGGCATGTCTACAAGAAACACTCAATTGCCATTGGAATATTTCTACTGTGCATTAGTGTAGCTGGCAAAAACCATGCTAATGTGCTAATGTACAGCAAATTCATTCATTGGGCATTAATTGTAACACAAAAAGTGTTCATCTGCACTAATGTGCAGTAGCACTGATTATGACACATTAAATTGGTACCTGTTATTACAGGTACTAAACTTAATGCACTGTAATTACAATACATTAATGAACATGTAGATGCACCCACTGTCCATAAAGCAAATCTTACTATATGTAGTGTAAAATGGTGTTTAAGTATTTAGGTCTTGATTTGTCGGACTTTGATCAACAGTGAATACACATTCTTTAGAGAAGTGAAAATGAATCTTCTAATTGTTAGAATTACTGGTATAGGGGGGCTTTTGTATACCCCATAAGAGAAAATAAAGGATATATAGGGTGCATCTACATGAGATGTATTAATGCTCATTAGCTTAATTTATGGTGCAGTATGGACTCATGTCTACATGTGTATGCCCTTACTGCATAGTAAAAATGGCTAATCGTAAGTAAATTTGATACCTGCAAATGCAGGTATCAAATTTAGGTGTGATTAGTTAATGCATAGTAATGCACATGTAGACATGACCTAGCACTAAGTTTAGTGTCAGGTCTGCCCAGCCACTAGAGGGCCAGCCACGACCCCAGCTGCAGGGCTCCTGGTTAGGCAACTCTCATGCTTCAGGGTTGGGCTGCTCCCTGGCAGCCCCTAGCTGCAGGGTATAAAATCTTGAATCAATTTTGTGCCTTGGGGCACATACACCAGGGCACTTGAAGGAACCTGTTCTGTGTCTAGGAGCCCAGCAGGCCTCATGTACCCTGCTGCATAGGCCACAGGATGCCTCCACCTGGCCTGCTCCCTCTGCAGAGCTGCTGCTTGACTACAGGTGAGTATTGCAAAGGGCTGTAGCTTGTTGCATCCTTTGCCCAGCCCTGAGATCCCTGAAGGATGCTGGCTTGCTGTCTCTCCCTGTTGCTACTCACCCCCAGCAGTGTCTCTTTGCAGGTGCTGTGGGGAAGTGCCTCTGCCACATGGCTCCCAGTCCCTGGCCATGCCCCTCTGCTGAGCACTCCTGAGCACTGTCTAGGGCTGGCCATACAGGGGCAGCTATGAGGGAGCCTGGAGAGCCAGTGTGGGATGATAATGTTATCCTCATCATCCTCCCCATCAAGCCCTGGCCCTGTCTATGTGTGCACATCTGTGCTGACCAACTGGGCCCCCAACTGGACCTGGGAGGAGGTTGGCGACCTTGTGGCACTCTGTGACCATGCCAATGTACAGAGGAAGTTTGCATAGGGGAGGAGATCTAATGCCCACATTAATGAGGCCCTGTCGGGTGGCATGCATGAGTGAAGACACTCCCAGTTAGTGCAGCAGTGCTGCATTAAGGTCAAGGCCTTGCAGGCACAGTGGAAGTTCATGACCAACTACAATTGTCAATCTGGTCATGCCTGTAAGATCATGGCCTTTTTTTGGGAGCTGACCTGTATTTTGGTGCTCTGGGACCCAGGCCGCACACCTGCAAGTGTCACCAGTAGGGCCTTGCTCTGCCCTGATCCCTCTGGTAACATATCACCGCAGGACGGCCTTCATCACCCTGTCCAATCCTCCTCCCCAGCTGCTGCATTCACTGGCAGCTTGGGGAGCACTGGCCAGCGACTGTCTTACCCTCAGTGCAGCCACAGACCTCGCCACAAGGAGGGGCTGGCAATATCACTGTCAGCCACTAGCAGTACCACTTCCTCCCCTGGGCGGGCCTCTAGCCAGGCACTAGCCCACTGCACACCATGGCCCTCAGACACTGGGTACAGCCTGTTGCCCTTGCCAACAGGGAGGACAATACTGAGCCACCGTCCTCACCAGCTCCAGACACATAATAAGTCCTGCACTGTATGAGGGCCCTCCCAGTCCCTGCCCCTGTCTCTAGTCCTGGCCCTTTCCCCTACCCTTACCCCCACTCCCTGCCCTTAGCCTGCCTGAACTTCCCTGGACCCAAGTCCCCCCCACCCCCCACTACAGCACATAGTGGGGCAGGACTTAGTTCAGAACTTTATTCAGCAGCCCATGTCCCTACAATTGTATAGGCATGGGTTTCTCACATACTGAGGAAGGTGTTGATGCCAGCAGTGATGTTCTCCTTGGCAGTGGGGTGCAGGGACATATAGTACTGCCACAGGTAGCTCTCCAGGTGGTGGTGAAGATTGAGGGGCAGCCCAGGCTTGCCTCTGCACCATTGTAGCTCAGGGTCCTGAACCAGGAGCACAGGTATATCCAGGGCAGTAGAAGGATTTTCATCAGCAGGGCATAGTGGTTTAGGCAGCCCTCAGTCTTCACGAACAGCTCATCATGCACTGCCTAGGACACGTTCCACAGGGGCACACCTGGGGCACAACAGTGGTGCACAGAGGGGCTTGGCCTGGGGTGCCTCCCCAAAGAGGCCCCCAGTGGGGAGGACAGGGGTGTGGCCAGCCCTTTGCCTCAGTTGTCTGGGAGCCCCATATGCCCCAAGCCCAGGCACTGTGGGCTGGGCAGCAGTACAGCAGAGTAGTTGGCCTGCAGGGACAGGAGATGGGAGCAGGGTCTGGAGCTGTGGCAGTAGGTACTGCCAGCAGCCTGAACTACCCCACCCTGGGAAGGGGGCAGAGGGGACAAGCTGCCTGTGGCCTGCACCTAACGGGCCATGGGTTCCAGGGGAGCAAGAGAGGTGTAAGCAAATGAGTTAATTTAATGAGATCATTCGCTTACATTACCATTGGGATTTGATCCATGCTAGCCTCAAGGTCCCTGCAGAGTTTTTAACTAAAGTTTTTCTCAGCACATCTCCCCTATCTCTCCTGCCACAACTTGATGTACCTAAAGAAGGAGGGAGGCTTGCTGGCCTAAAATACTGCTGACCTTTGGTTGGCTATGATTTCTCTGTACACACAGTTCTGGTTTTTTGGGGGTCACTGATAGACCAAGGCAATGAGCTGTCTGGCTTGGATTTGGTTCTGTATATATTATCACACAGTGAATGGCTAGCCCCCTGTACTCAGCTTCTGCTTCCTGGGAAGGGAAGGCTTAATTGTCTCCAGCAGTGGAGATCCCTGTCTAGGGTTTACTCTTATTTATCCTTAATATTATCCTTAGGCGGGCTGCAGGACAGTGGGTTTCAGGTTTCTAATAGATCCCCAGTCCTGCAACTCCACCACTCATGGTTAGTTGGCTTCAGGCTCTTCTGGATCAAGTAACCAGTAGCCCTCTGATCCCTGCCATGGCATCTTCTTTCTTCTGGATTTAGGTAAGTAGACTCCTCTGAGCCTCAAAAGGAGAGAGTTTCCTACTCTTCTGCTTTCCCCTGCCGGGGCATAGTCCAAGCATTTTTTTCTGTCTCTTTACTCCTTCCAGTTCTCTCCCTGTCTTCCTCTCTCTCCTCCAGGTATTGCTGGGTGCATTTTTAAATGGTTATCCATCACATGCCCAGCTAACTGGAACTTACAGGAGCTGATAAATCTTGGTGTCTGTGATCACCCCATGTCCTGTTCTTTCCTTTCTTGTCTGCAGCGAGGTGAGTGTTCATGCTTGAAGCAATTTCTCTAGCACTCCTCATAGTCTTTAGAGTCCTTTTCCCAGGTACCTGGAACATCTTTGGGGTGGGAAGAGTGATTTCTGCTGCCACGGGGAACAGGGAACTTGGGTGGCAGCTGCCTGGACCTGGGCCTTCTCGGTGAGTTAACCATGGTCCCTAGCACCCATGTATGGCTGACCCTCAATCTGAGGCCAGGCAACACACAGACCTCCATGCAGAGTATCTTAGCTCTGAAAAGTTGTAAACTCTCACAAAAAAGCTTTTGTTTCTTGCCTCTGCAGAGCCAACATCTGGACATTGGGGAGAGCCCACCAGCCCCAGTGGGGATGCAGGCTCTGTGGCAGAAAGCCACCTTGGTTTCTCCCCAAAATCTCTGCCCTGTGACAATGTGAGTAATCTCTGTGTTGTGACCATTTGATTAGGATGAGCCCAGCAGAGGAGACACACCTCAGCCTGTCTCTTTAGGTAACCTGAGATGGAGACATTCCTGAGGGAGGGGGGAAATCTGCTCCCTCTGCCTACGTGACTGGCATCAGCTACCTGGGTGAGGGGTTTCTACCTGGTGGGCTGGAATCTGCCCGGCAACTAGTGATGTATTTCAAATCAGTTGGCCAACAGCCAACCACAGCTGGCCTCCACTGGACCAGGTGAATGAGGTCACAGGGGCTATATAAGTTAGGACTGCCCAGGAGGAGCAGGGAGCAGCCATGCGGGGGACTCAGAGAAGCATGACCATCTGAGACTGGCTCTCACCCCCATAACTCATGAGCAAGGAACTGCCTGCCTCCAAAGGGAAACTTCACCAGCCTTTGGAAGATGCTTGTGAGTAAGCTACTCAAGATCTGATTGGATATCTAGCTGGCAGTAACTCAGATGTGTGATCAAAAGGCTACCTCAGCCAGACTATTTGCTCTTTAGGATTTCTAGGATATTGCTCAATCTTGTACCCTACTTTCACCCTACCCCTGTAATCAATGAAGTTCTCCTTTGTGACCGGTGTGGGAGACTTATTGAGGGGTGGGTCTAAATTATGCCTAAGAGACCCCTTAGGTCTGCGGACTAAGGGAGACTGTACTTTTTGCTCCCAGACTTGGGGAAGTGCCCCAAGTGCCTGTACTGGGTCGAGTACCCATAGGACTTTAGGCCTGTGTTTCCCCGAGGACACAGGGCTGAGAGTGAGTCCATTCTTGAGGTGGTGGCAGCTATGTTACCCCCAGGCTAGTGAGTGTGCTCCAGGAAGAGGGTCAGCCGGACGTAAGGCACCCCTAGGGAGGCATTCGGAGCCTGGAAGGTGGTCGGGCGCAGGGAGGTGGGTGGCTTAACACAGGAGCGCCCCCTACTGGCCTGCCACAGGCTCTGTGTCACCACCACCAACCACTGGAGCTGTTTGGATGTGCCAGCTGTGCTAGAAGTGCACCATGTACCAGACCCTCCTGCTCCAGCAGCTTGTGGCAGTGGCCAAGGAGCAGGCCTGGTGGGTGAAGGAAATCACCTGGGCAGAGGCACGGGGTTGGATGGACTGGGACCATTGGCCCAAATAGAGGCCCTGGAGTAGGTGCACCTAGAGCTAGGCCCTCACCTGGCCCAAGAAGAAGGTCCTCAGGTACCTCCTTCCCTCCAGATCCATGGCCCAGCCTCTACCCTGGACCTGCTGCCACCCACCTGGGCCTGGCCCAGCCACTCTCCCCCATACCACATACCTGAAGACCCAGCTGTGCATAAGGCCAAAACCCACTGGAGTCACTGTGCTCCCTCAATCTATGGAGGAACAAGGCTGGGGTGCTGGGTACCTGCTCTGGGGCTCTGCCCCATAGGCCTCACCATGCCCCCCCACTCTGGGATTGAGGGCCAGAAATACTGTAAATAGTTTTACATTTGTAAAAAGGTTTTTTATTGTTGGTGCGTGGGTAGGGTGGTGGAAGGGCTTTGTTGGTTGAGGGGAGGGGGTTCTGTTTGTTGAGGGGGGGGAGAGGGATAGTGGGGGTATTGTTAAGGAAATAATTTTTTTTGTTTCAACCCTGTCTGTACCCTGAGAGTGGTGCTGGGGGCAGGCAGGAGGTAAGGGTTGTGTAGGCAGCAGGGCAAGAGGGCTGGAGCAGGGAGTGCAGGAGGACGGAATCAGCCAGGGCCTCCCACAGCCAGTGCTGTGGGCCCTGCTAGTGGTTGTGTGGCTCTCCTGGAACCAGGGTGGCAGGGTGGGGTTGGGTGGGACTGCTGGGGTCAGCAGGCCCAGCACCATGGGTGGGCATGCAGCTCCTGGGAAGGGATGGGGCTGGACAAGAATCAGAATTTCCAAGATAGTAGCCAAGTGCTAGGAGCCATGTGGCTGGAGGCTGGAGGCTGGAGCTCCCCCCCAAGAGACCACAGGAGCACATGGGATGGCTGGAGGGACTTGGCAATAGATTTAGTGCCAAGTCTCTGCATGTGTAGACACCTGCCAAAATTGCTTACTGTGCATTAACTTAATGTAAAGTAAATTTAGTTGTGCTTAAATGGACATGTAGACATGCCCATAGTTTCTGTAATCCTTTCTGTTCTAGGTTAGGTTTTTATTTCTTGTAATTAGAAAACAATTCATATTCAATTGCAGCTACCTGTTGTGTATAAAGGAACGTAGAGACCACCAATCTTCTAATCAAGAAACTATTCACAATTACACAATGTCTCCATGGCAACTACAGGAGCTGTTACATGAAGATAAAATGGGCTTGCCCCTTGTTTTCATTTGTTTGTCTATTCATTGAATTTCACAAAAAAGCGAACTACGGATTAGGTCTAATACAGGATTTGACTGCCTAATATGTAAATGTGGTATCTACCTGCAAAGTTGCAATCTAAAAAAAATTACAGTTCTATAGGCCCATATACTTTTGTTTCTAAACATGACTAAAATCATCCAACTCTGAGCAGTCTCTGCCTACACCCAGCTGTACAGAGGATGAAATGAATGAGTCACAAATAAGGTTTGTTTGAAGGCTGGAATTCTGGATGATAATGCAAGTAAGGAAATGGTTCATGGAGTAACTTTGTTTAGCCTTTGGTGATAATTTTTTTTCTTATCCTAATACAAAGAGAAAATATACCTTAGGTGAATTAAATTACAAGATGTATTTTGCTCACAATCACCCTGTTTCATATTCATTTTTTGTCCATCTTTCATTATCCTTATTTTTTTTACATGTTAATGAATCATTAGTGGCACAGTCATTGCCACTGTTACATGTTTGTCTTGCATAATGGAGTGGAAGCTTCAGGAAAAATTGCAATATAGTTCTTTATAATAATAATAACAGTAATTTTAGAGTAAACAGAGGTAGGACAATTAGACTGGTCTGGACCATTTTTTTCTTATTTTTAGTTTATTGCAGACATTCCTAAGGACAAAAATATGACTAAAACTTGATGTTAGAGCACTCTTAGTACTGTAGCCTTTTTTTGTATTTGTTATTGCTAAAGTACAATAAAAATGTGCATTGCTATAGATCTTATGCCTTAATACTTATGAACCTACAAAACTAAAACTTGCTTTAAATGGCATTCCTCTGATATTGCACAAGTGGAATTCAGAATAATGAATGTAGAGGACAGAAAAAGAACAGGATACAAAATTAAAGTATAGGACTTTCTAGATTTAAAGGGACTATGAAAGGAGTGCAGCGTTGGGAGGCATTGCAAAAAGTGACAGTATGCCAAAGAAAATCAGGTGAAAGCAAAGATTTTAGGGTGATATCTTTTATTAGACCTATTGTGGAGTTGAGATAGCATTAGACAAGCTTTTGAATGCAAGACTTTCTTCGTCAAGTCTGATTACAACCAGTCAGACACAGTTTAGTAAAGAACATCAGTATCGTCAGACTTGGGAAAGAATGTCTTGCCTTTAAAAGCTTATCTAATACTATTCCAACTACATAATCAGGCCAATAAAAGCTATCCCCCTAAGAAACCCTTGCCTTGCACATGATGCATGGACCATTGTGGTGAGAACATCACTCTTATACTACTAAAGAAAATCATGCAGTCACAACGAAAGACCACCCATCTTAGAGACCAAGGGCCAGATATCATTTGTATCAGGAATCTAAAGTGACATTATCCTTCTCAGTGTGTGTGTCTACATGTGACATTTACTGAAGAGCTGCCTAATTAGCTCTGCAGTAAAGTTGCTGCATCTACACATGAAGCCCTATAAGGCCACCAAAGCCTAATAATAAAAGGATACTACTTGTAAATATAAGTACTGTCTTGCAGTAGCATTATTTACTGTGCAACACCTCATGTGTAGCCACTGCCTGGGCTGGCTGGGGCATGAGGATGCTTCAGTGAGGGGGCAGCCTGATGGCTAACCCCACATTGAAGCACGTTTGCGCCTCAGCCAGTCCCTTCGCAGCATACTGAGCTGAGTCAGAGAATCCTTGGGCTGGCAGGCTGACCCTCCAGGTCCCCTGCCAGCCAGGGTTGCTCTGACTCAGCTCAACATGATGAGGTCCCAGGCGCACATTCAAACAGTGTGTCAGGGAACAACAAACTCTGGTGCAATATGTGCCAGAGTTTATTGCTTTGAATTAATTAAATGTATAGATGTAGCCAGTTTTTGCAAAAAATCTCCATGATTTTTTTTTAAAAGAACTTTAGGATAGGAGGGATGTCTGTCTGCTTAGCTTCAGTGCAAAATGTACCTGGAAGGTGAGAGAATTTACTCTGTGTATATTAATAATACATTTTGATACATAAGTCTGAACACCAAAAACTAGAGAGCACTTTTGATTATTGTACAAAAGGATGGTTGGAAACTATGGGAAATTTGTAGCAGCCTACGGGAGACTGGGTGGTGTTGTGATGACTTGTCACAGGTACAAATGCCTTAACTCCTGGTCTGATGTACTTGTTAGTTTAAAACATCTTAGGCCTGTGCTTGTAGACAATAAACCTGGCTGATTATTTTCCACTGAACCAAGTCTGTAGTCATTCTTTTATATGATTGGTGTTGGATACTCCTAGTTTTGACTTCATTGACAACACAGTTCCTGAGATTTCAATGCTGACAACACATCAGTAACATCCAATGAGGGCAAGAGCAACAATGACAATAGTAACACCCAATGACATGAGGAATGTACACCTTTAAGACTAAATGGTCAAATGGCTAAATGGTCAAAAAGCCTGACGCTGAACTGATTCAATCTTCGTAGATTAGTCTAAACTGCATAGATTGAACCAATAACCAAGTGAACAGACATTTACTTTTAATGCTGGAAATGTAGCCACATGCCTGCAGTGGCCCAAGCTAAAAGCCAGGGGGCACTAAAGCATGCTTGGCTGAAGCAGACAGCTTGGGCCAAGTTCAGCCTGCCTATCCTGCAAGTTGGGGGACATGCAGCAGAAGTCCAAAGCATCCTGGGATGCTAGAGGCTATGAGTTAACTTGAATCTGGAGGTGATCTGGGACACAAGTTCAACAAACTGATTTAACTTAAATCAGTCAAGTCTGATACTACTTCCATCCAGGTTTATCTTAAACCAGTTTCAGCCATTTTGAAAGTGGTTTATGTGCAATGAACTTCTGTTGTTACAAATTAGAACTGGTTTTCAATCACCTAAACCAGTTTATGTGTAATTCTGGCCCTAACCCAGGAGTTAAATGGATTTGGACAGAGCTAGAGAGAGGGATTCTGATACCTGTTTGTGTACTGTTAGTGTTTGTAAAAATGGCCCCTACCTCAGGGATGTGAACCCGCACCATATCATATTGCTGTTTTAAAACAGATGACGCCATTGTGTTGCATGAGCATTAAAAAAAATGGAGAAACTACAGGTTTCAGCACAGTTGAATTTATCCAGCCATGGGGCAGAGAAATGCAAGAGGTTTGAGTAACAACTCAACCTATACATGAGGAAGAATGGAGCCGTTAAGTCAAGTGACCAAGAGGTAGCTAATTTTCTCAATATAGTGGTTGCAGAGGCATTGGATATATATAACAATCTGTATCTGAGCCAAGTGGAGCAGGCTGATTATGAGACAGTGCTCAAAAAGTGTAAGGACTACTGCACTCCAAAACAGAATGAGACTTTTGAAAGATATCAATTCCATATAAGGTCACAAGAGGAGGAAGAATCCTTTGGGGAATTTGAAAAGGATCTCAGACTGCTGAGTCAATCCTGTAATTTTGGAGAACTCAAAGACTCCCTGATCAGGGGTCAGATAGTAATAGGGATCAGAGACACGCAGCTCAGGAAAAGAGACTACTGGAAGATCCTGATCTTAAGCTAGAAAGAATAGTTAGCATGTACAAAGCAGTAGAGATCACTCAGACTAGAGCAAGGTCTTTGGAAAGAGAGCCAGATGTTGAAACTGTTGGAATAATATGCCCTCCCAGGAAATAACTGAGACAAAACATAAATTGCAAGGGGAGGCCTGTAAAATGCAATCAGGGCAAGTTTAAGGAAAACAACATAAAGAGCTGTACATGAGGTGGTAACAAACATAGGCCACAGCAATGTCCTGATTTTGGAAAATGCTGCAACAAATGCAGAAGTGAACCATTTTGCTAAAGTGCAGAGGAATTCAGGCACAGCAAGGTACAGAGTGTGCAAGCACTGCACAGTGAGGTGAATTACAACATTTCAAGCAACAAAGAAGAAGAGCTATATGTAAGACTAGTACATGGTACAATATCATCAGAAGACTGGAAGATCATTATGAAAACAAATGGGATTCCTGTAACTTTTAAATTGGACACTGGTGCAGAAGCCAATGTTTTGCCAGACTGTATTGTAAAGGGCCTGAAAAAAGCAAGTATTCACAGAAAGCAGATAAAGCTCTGACTTCACACCATAGAACTGATTCCTACTGTCAGCACATGGGAGCTGGTGCTAAAGGTAAAAAATGATAATGAAAATTCAGTTTGTGGGTTTGCCAGGAAAGCATGTACCTGTATTAGGGCTAAAGACCTGTCAGGCTAGGTATTACTCAGACAATATGTACTGTAAAGGGACACAGTAAAATTGAAGATAAATTTCAGCATGCTTCTGAGGGGTTTGGAAGCTGAAAAAAGAACATAAGATTGAGCTGTCTGAACCCTATACTTCTATAATACATACTCCCAGAAAAAAATATTTAGCTCTGTGACAAAACCTGAAAGCAGAACTAGAGAAACTGGTTGCTAAGAATATTATTGAGAAAGTAGAGGACAGAGTGGGTTCATTCTTTAGTCATCCTTTCATTTGGTGATCCTTTATGGCAGGATGCTAACTAACTCCTATTGGCGTGTCCACATGAGTGTGCACGTGCCTCTTACCCACCTCAAACCCCTTTGAGGCAGGGCAACAGGCACGTGTGGGAACAAAAAAATGTTTCCCACACTGCAAACTTGCAGAATAAAGAAATCGACTTTTAAAAAAGCAGTGCAGGGCATGGTCCCTGACTGTGCCCTGAGGCAACCAGAGGCTGGGTCCTCCACAGAGATGCTTTGGCTGCCAGAGCATCTCTATGGTTGGCCTGTGCCCTGGTGCTGAAACATGCAGCTGCTGAGGCTGTGTGTTTCAGCATCAGGACTCCGGTGCCGGTGAGTAAGGGGTCAGGGGGCTGGAGGAGGGGGGAGGGAACCATGGGGGGGACCCCCGATGGCCCTGCCCACTCCCGACCCCTGCCACAGCTGGCCCCCCCCCCCCCCCCCCCCCCCCCCCCCCCCCCCCCCCCGGCGCCCTCTTCCCCCCCCCCAC
>NW_017728992.1:144377795-144378114 GCF_001723915.1 Gavialis gangeticus
GGGGAATGTACGCCTTGCAAGGGGGGTGGTAGCCCCTGTGGGGGTCATTTGGCCCCCACTGGGGGCCCATACCCCTTGTGTGGGGGTTGAACCCCCTGTTGGGGGGCTGTACCCCTTGTGAGAGGGCCAAACTCCTTGTGTGGGGGTCATTTCCCTGTAGGAGTGCAGCAAAACATGTATTCTTGAATTCATGAAACATGTATTTAGAGTTAACTTTATTATTATAAGAGACTTGCTTTAACACTGTAAGACATATCAATAAAACATTGTCCAGCTGACCACTGTCTCTTTCTTGCTATCTGTCTTTATAGTGGCTTTT
>NW_017728992.1:144383487-144392534 GCF_001723915.1 Gavialis gangeticus
CAGTGGCAGGACCCTGCATGCTCAGAGCTGGCACCTTGCACCCATCTGGCTGTGGCTGACCTCATGGACAAATGGGGCCAGGAGGATATGCTTTGACAGTTCAAGCAGGCCATGACACCTGGAACATCTTCCAGGCGATAGCTACCCAGATGGCTTGGCAGGGGGCACAAATGACAGTAGTGCCACACAAAGGTGAACCTTGCAACCGCAGTCTACTGGCAGCTGGCCCAGAGGGGAAGATGTCTCTACTGGTTCTGCAGTCCCCATCTGAGTCTGGCAGGTGCACAGCAAGTCACAGCCAGGCAGCAGCCCCCACTGCCAAACTGCTGCAGTGGGTAAAGGGTGCAGGGAACTCTCAGGGCTGCTTCAGCAGTCCAGCTGGCACAAGGGGTAGTATCCACAGGTACCAAACTGGCTGCGCCCCAGAAGCTCCTGAGAGCTAATAGCCCTGAGATACTTGCCAGGGTGGCTTTTATACTGCTGGGGCAAGGACAGGGCAGCTTTTTATACTGCTGGGGACAGCACAGGTGCTAGCCCCAGGCTCTAGCTCCCCCTGGCTGAACATCCAGGAGGAGCCAGGCAGAGTTATTTTGCCCCAAGTGGCACAATTTACTTCATACCAAAGTGCATGTCTTAGCATGTGCGCTTAGGCAAAAAGCCCTGACTCAAATTTGCACTGGTTCTATCTGGTACGTGCTTGCATGTGTGGACATGCTCTTTGGGTCAAATAACGTGGTGTAAACGAGTCTGTTGGTGGCTAAGAAGGCTGATCGCAGAGCCTCAGACTCTCTGGCAAACACTACAAGTGGTGGCTAAAGGGAGGGTTGGCCCACAGATTTCTTGATCTTGTTTCCTTTCCTTCCATTTCTGTCATTTTCAGAGTGAGGCAGTTTTCCTCAAAGTAAGATGTGCCTTCTCTCACAAGGTATCATCATGTAGCCCTGTCCCAAGCTAGTTTTTTCCCAATTTGTGTTGTCAATGCCACACTTCTTAATGTTTGCCTTGGGGATGTCCTTTAGAATTTCATCTGGCCCCCACATGTCCTTTGTCCTTGGCTGAGCTGGGAGTACAGCAGTTGTTCTGGTATACGTACATCAGATATGAGCACACAATGCTCTGTCCATTGCAACTGATGTTGAATAATCAACGCTTCCATTCTGGTGGTGTTAGCATAAGTGAGGATGCTGGCATTTGTGCAATGATCCTCCCACTTTATGCCAAGGATCCTCCTGAAGTAGCAGTGGTGATAGTGTTCCATGATTTTCAGATGGTTCCTGCAGGTCACCCAAGCTTCACAGCCATAAAGAAGAGTTGGGATTACCACAGGCTTGTATAGTAGGAGTTTTGTTCGAGTCCTGATGTTGTGATGATTGAACACATGATGGAAGGAAGAGCTGGCAGATCCTATACTGGATCTCCTCATTGACACTGGCCTTTACTGAGAGATGACTGCCAAAATATGCAAAGTATTCAACACTTTCCAGCTCCTGTCTGACAATGAGGATCTTTGTTGAGGGGTTGATTGGCCCAGAGCAGACTGGTGAAGTGACTTTGTTTTTCCAATGTTAAGGGTCAGTCCAAGGCACTGGTATGCTTGACAGAAGCAGTTAAGGGCTGTTTGTAGGCCTTTCTTAGTATGTGCAATGACAGCACAATCATTTGTGTATTGAAGTCCTATAGTTGAGGCTGAAGTAATTTTAGTTTTGGCACGGAGCTTGCCAATCTTCCTCAACAAAAGTGTTATTATTTTCAATCCTAAAAGTGTTTAGTTTCTTACTGTTTGGAGGACTTTGTGATGTCTAGGGGTCTGAAGGCATTTGCTATTGTATTATCTTTGGACTTACTTGCATTGCTTCCGATGTTTCAGTATGACCTGCTAGACATGATTAGCCTTACTAAATGAGATCTCACTAAACTGCATTCTTTAGTAACAGTGTTGTAGCAGGGAAATGGGAGTAGGGAAGGAAAATCCCCTGTTCATCCCCTTCCCCTTACCTGCTGGAGGGTGAAAAGCCCCAGCAGTGTAGGGGCAAGCTGCAGGAATGCTCAGTGCAATGTGACAAGCAATGTGGCCCCAGTGCCATAGCCTAAAAGATCCCCACTAGGAAACAAGGACCACTGGTAGGAAAGGCCCTGTCTGGGACCGCCCAAGCCAGAACACCACATTCTGGGGAGCCTAGGACCCCAGATGAGGGGATTTTTGGCCCCAATTCACCTGAGGTGACTCACTTTCATATAGGGAGAATCAGCCACAGCTGGAGATGAAGAACCGATGCTGATAGACTGGACAAGCCCGGGGATGACACAACAAGGATGCTGGAAATGGTGAGAGGTCCCATTGGACATTGTAGAGTTTTATATTTTAGTAGCAGGTAGACTGCAGGAGATACCTGGGAGTAACCCTGGAAAATACTGTTAAGGAACTCCAGCTGTGAAGACTTAACAACTGGAGCATGAGTTTGACTTAGAGGCCTGTGGTAGGAGTATAGGGGTGGTGGGGCTCCCAATTCAGACTCCGTAAGTGTCTTGTCATATGGCATCTCAGGATTACACCAGTTTTGCTGAGGAGCTGCAGGACTGGAAGAGCACTGACTCCTCCTAGGCAGAATTCTACCTAGTTTTGTTTTCATTAAGTTGTGCCAGGTGAGTGCCTTGAGAGAATAAGGTGTTCTCCAGAGAGGGCAAGTGGAGATGCCCAGGCTCAAGAGCCAGCATGTCCACAAGTGCAAATAAAAGGTGGAATGCTTCACCTTTGCCTAGATCCAAAAGAATTAAAAAATGCATAAAAAGGAAACGTTTCCCCATCTCCACCAAGGAAGGAATCTTTGCAGAGATGGTACAAGTAATATTTTTCTCCACATTAGATGCAACAGCTGGGTTTTGGCAGGCACCATTTGTATATATGTTCAACATTCCATATGAAATATTCTGCAATTGTAGATTGACTTTTGGGTTATGTTCAGCACCTGAAATGTTTCATAAAAATATAAAACAAATCTTTGATGGCATTAAAGGTACCAAAGTATATGTAGATGATGATATTTTAATAAAGGGATATACACTGAAGGAATATGATCACAGGCTTCAGAAAGCTCTAGAAAGGGCTTAGTCATCAGGGTTAAAACTCAATAGGCAAAAGTGCAAGTTTAGAATGAGAGAAATAACATATTTGGATGAAAAATTAATGGATCAAGGCATACAGATAGAATCTAGAGATAGTCAAGCAAAACATAACAGTCATAGTGACGGAGCTCCAAGGTAGCCATAGATCTGCTCACCCATGCTGCAAAAAAAATGTATGGGTGTTAGATTATTACTATCAGTATCTCAAAATGGCAAGACTTGAGAATGTTACTGAAAAGCACGTAACAGCACATACAAAATCTATCTTTGCAAACATAGCATACCAATTTTGAACTGGTATGGCAATGGACCATAATTTGATGGGTATGAGTTCAAGCACATTGCAAAGAAATATGTGTTTAACTCTGGCCTAAAATATCCACAGTATAATAGATTTGCAGAAAATGGTATCAAAATAATAATAAAAAGCTGCTAAAAAGCTAGAGGAGTCTTACACAGATGCATATTTAGTATTACTAAACTGTAAAAAATCTTTGAAACATGAGCTGTCTCTAGCTGAGCTCTTATGTAACAGGAAACTTAGAAAAGGAATGCCTAATTTGGTAACCACTGATGAGAAATAACAAATTTACATAAATTCTTACAAGATGCATGATAAATATAAACACAAGTTTTATTACAACAAGGGGTCATAAGAATTAGAACCTTTGCTACCTCGAGAGAAGGTAGGCATGTACAATGGTAAAACACAGAGGCAGGAGGCAGTTGTCACTCATGAGATAGCTCCTAGATCTTATGAAGTGCCGGCAAGTGAGTCTGCACAGTTTGATGGCTATGTGTGTGTGTGCTGTTAATGGGAATAAAGAAACCTTTTGCAAAATTGGCTCCTGCCTCAGGGAACTGAATTAACAATACAGTACAGTGGCTCTCATACAGCTGTTCCTTATGTTAATATAATCAGAGTCATAGCTAAACATTTTGTTACCTGGTGCAGGTAATGTGAAGAGTGTCCCACTGTGTGCTATTACATACAAAGATTTATGATGTATTATTGGAGGGGTTTTTAAAATAAGACACTTGTATGATATAATATCAGAATAGTTAAAGTACTTGCAAATATGCATATAGCACAAAATGTGAGTAAAATATACTACACATATACAAGTGGCTGCTTGCATACATAGAAAAAAAGTGGTGCTTTACTTTAAACTTGGCACACTCCTGCGCTAAGCCCAGGGCATGCCCAGAAGGGGCATTGCATTACTTGGACCTGGCTTTCCCAACATCTGTAGTGGGGCTTTTTTGTCACTTTTATCTGATAGCTGATTGAATCAGCCAGCAGATAAAAGCGCCAAAAGCCTTGCTGAAGTGCCCAATCTATACAGACACTATGGAGCCGGGTTGAATTAACGTGCTGCTGCTTCCAGTAAAGCACATTTTTCTTTTTTCTTTTTTTTGCCATGTCTGTCAGCACCCAGTAGGTACTATTTCAAGATATCTACAAAAGTTAAACAGAAAGTGAAGAAATGTATTGTCATGTATGTCAACAGTAAGTTGTTACACATAAAACTGTAAAAATCTCTCTAGGTGGTATCGTCTAAGAAACATTTTTCAAAATAGAGCATCTTCCAGTAATTTGAGACTTTAAAAAATAAAATTCCAGCTCTGACACTATTTTTCACATATTCTGATTATCATCAGTTAATTTATATAAAAACTGCAGATTTACTTCCATATAGTAACTTAATGAAATAAAGTAAGAAATGCTAAGCATTTGAGTGTAATATATAGCTCTTACAATCTCAATATTTTACTACATTAGCAAAAGGAAAATTATAAAAATAGAAAAAAACATATGCGCTTAAGCATGTTATTATTACACCCAAAATTAGTTTTAAAAGGAAAAAGAGAGGATCATCAGTTCGTTGAGCTGCTGCTTGTAGTAACACACAATGCCAGCTACAAAAAGTATTGAACATAAGTACTAGAATGTTCCTGACGAAAATGGCACTCTTGGCTTCAACTGCATGAACAATATTAAATGCATTAAGATTAGCTCTTTTCAAATTAAAACCAATATTTATGAAAATATTACATAACATTAATAAAAATTCCAGAGTTCTTGAGAAAAACCTTGGATTAAAGACACGGTTTCAGATTTTGCCGGGGTCCTCAGGATTCCTGAGGAAAAGGTGTAAAACTAAGTCAGCAGCACTTTTTTTTACATCACTGGCACTCTAACCATGAAATTAGCTTGCCTAAATAAATTGGCACAGTTCACACCAGAGTTTATTGCTCCAGGGTGCAGCATTTACATGTGTGCCTGGTAGGCCTCTGCGAAGCACCAAGTATTTGATTTGGGTTCGGCCGATTCAAGGCACAGTGATTCAATTTGGTGATTCAAATTACTGTCCCAATTTGATTTGGCTGGTTAAGATTTGGAGATTTGGCCACCAAATTGACTACCAAAGCTTTGGGCAGCCCTAACAGATAAGGATACATTCCCAGGTGGTGAGGGAGGGAGTGAGGCTGGGACTAGGGAAGGGGCAGTGGTAGAGGTGCCATTCCTGGACCTTCATCGTGCTCCACCTTTCCCCCCATGTCTGGGCTGTGCCACATCCCATGCTGCCTGGGGCTTCACTTGCTGCCACTCCCCCCAGCCCCTGTGGCAACTGTCCCATGAGCAACCAACACCAGATGCCTATACCACGGCACAGCGCAACCCAGGACCTCTGGTGAGTGGGGACAGGCAGAACTCAGGTGTGGGGGCACAGGCGGAGCATGGTGCAGCCCTAGTTCAGTTGAATTAGAGAAGAAATTAAAAAGGGACTGCACGGTACCAAGAAAGGAAACCATGCTAATGATATATGTCCTACATGAACTCCTACATTTTTAGCATTTTTAATGTTAGAAATTATTTCCAACCTGACATAACAGCTCATTAGCTGACTGAGCTCATTTTGTGTGTAGGCAAAAGGATGTAAAAGACATCCTACCTTCTTTGTATTTGGATATATATTGTGCTTAAGTTGAATTTTAATAGTTAACCAGTTCCAACACATATCATAGATATCATATTATTAAAGTTAAGAGCTGGAAGGGACCTTGAAAGATCATTGAGTCTAAGCCCCCTGCTCTGAGCAGACATACTGCTCAGATCAGATGATCCCAGCAAGGTATCTGTCCAGTCTCCTCTTGAAGACTTCCAAGATTGAGGACTGCACCACCTTCTTGGGAAGTCTATTCCAGATTCTGGTCACCCTTACCATAAAGAAGTTCTTCCTTATAGCCAACCTGAAACCAGCCTCTTTCAGTTTATCGACATTGCTCCTTGTCCTCCCCTGGGGCACCCTAGTGAAAATTTTTTCTCCCAGCTCCTGATATTTACCATTTACATACTTCTACATTAGAGCTGTGCAAAGCTTCAGGTGCTGATTTGTCTTGGAGGAGATTTATCCCGATTCAGCAGCTGAATCTCTGAATCTGAATTGAATTAGGAGACCAAGAAAAAGGTCCAAATCAATTTGAAGCTCTCCAAATCAATTCAGAAAAGATTCAGAGAGCTTCAGAGACTTGGGGAGTCCCCACTCACAGCCACAGGGAGCTGGACCCAGACTCTGTGCTGGTAAGTAGGGGGTGGGGGGAGGCTGGAAGGGGGAAGAGGGGACCGTGGGGGGACCCCTGCCAGGCCCCATCCTTTTCCTGCTCCTCCAGATCTCTTGAGTGCCCCCAACCCCCACCCACTTTCCTAGCCCTGATCATGGCTGCCTCACCCAGCCCCAGCTCCTGGGTCTTTAATGACCCCACTGCCCCATGCCCCACAGCATGGGGCAGTGGGGTCAGCAGGGATCCCCCCCACACCCCACCTGGCAGCAGTCAATGAGTTTGGTGCTTTTTCTTTCTTTTTTTTAAAGAACAAGGAGCTGGAGTGGGTGGGGGTCAGGGGGCTTGTGGCAGAGCCCCCCATGCAGTGCCTGGCAGCAGCTGGTGAGCGGGAACTTTTTTTTTTTAAAAGACCAGAAGCTGGGGCTGGGAGAGCAGGCAGGGTTTGGGGGCCTTATGACATGCCCCCCCATGCAGTCCAGGGCATTGGGGAGCGGGGGGGATTGCCTCCCCCCAACTGGCAGCAGCCTGTGAGTGCTAGGCTTTTTTTTTTTTTAAAGAGCTGGGGGGCTGTGTGAGGCAGCCATTGGCAGGGCTAGGAGAGCGGGTGGGGGATGGGGCCTGTCCAATTGAGAGATTCAGCTGATTTGGCAGCGGCTGAATCTCCAAATCACATTTGCTTGAATTGATTCGGGACAGTGATTCGAATCACCAGATTGAATCACTGTCCCCCGAACTGGTCAAATCTTAATCTGAAGCAAATACTAGCTGCTTTGCACAGGCCTATTATACATGGTCATCAAGTCCCCTCTCAGTCTTCTCTTCCCCAGGCTGAACAGTCCCTGTTCCCTTAATCTTTCCTCATAAGGCCTGTCCTCTAGTCCCTTAATAATTCTTGTGGCTCTTCTCTGGACTCTTACAAGATTCTTCATGTCTTTTTTGAAGTGTGATGCCATGAGGTCTCACTAGCACTGAGTATAGAGGAAGCATCACTTCCTTAGCCCAGTTTGTGATGCATCGGCTAATGCATCTCAGTATTCTATTAGCTCTGTTGATTACATCATCGCACTGGCAGCTCATATTCATCCTGTGATGAACCATAACCCCAAGGTCCATTTCAGCCATTATGCTAGTCAGGACATGTCCTCCTAACCTATCTTCATTTCACTGGTTACTTCTCCACAGAAGAAGCACTCTGCATTTATATTTATTGAACTGTATCCAGTATATATGTATATGCATTATCACAGAATCATAGAAGTAGTCTCGGAAGGGACCCTGTAGATCTTCAAGTCCGACCCCCTGCCTGGGCAGGAGGAAAACTGGGCTTAAATGATTCCAGCCAGGTAGGCATCAAGCCTCTTCTTAAAGACCCCCAGGGTAGGGGCCAGCACCACTTCCCTCGGAAGTTGGTTCCAGATCCTAGCCACCCTGACTGTGAATTAGTTCTTACGGATGTCTAATCTAAACCTACTCTCCAACAACTTGTGGCTGTTATTCCTTGTTTTGCCAGGGGGCGCTTGGGGAAACAAGTTCTCTCCCAAACCCTTCTGGTCCCCCCTAATGAGTTTATAGACGGTCACCAGGTCCCCCCTCAGCCTTCTCTTGTGAAGGCTGAACAGTTTCAGGTCCCACAGTCTCTCACTGTAGGGTGTGCCCTGTTGTTCCCGGATCATGCGGGTGGCCCTCCTCTGGACCCTCTCAATGTCGTCCACATCCCTCGTGAAGTGGGGCACACAGAACCGGACACAGTTCTCCAGCTGTGGCCTGACCAGTGTCACATAGAGGGGAAGGATCACCCCTTTGGCCCTACTTGAGATGCACCTGTGGATGCACGGCAAGGTCTGGTTAGCCCTGCCAACCGTGACCTCGCATTGTCGGCCCATGTTCATCTCGAAGTCAATAATGACTCCAAGATCCCTTTCTGCCTCCGTGCTCTCAAGAAGGGAGTTTCCCATCTTATAAGTGTGCTGCTGGTTACTACTGCTCAAGTGCATCACCCTGCACTTGTCAGTATTGAAACGCATGCTGTTTTTGTTAGCCCACCCCTGCAACCTATCCAGGCCTTGCTGCAGTCTTTCCTTCCCTACTAGTGTGCTCACCTCACCCCAAATTCTGGTATCATCAGTGAATTTAAACAGGTTGGTTTTCACCCCATCTTCCAAATCACTGATAAAGAGATTGAACAGTGTGGGCCCAAGACAGAGCCCTGGGGGACTCTGCTGCCCACTTCTCCTCAGGTCGAATATGACCCATCCACCACCACCCTCTGAGTATGACCCTTGAGCCAATCTGCAATCCATCTGACTGTGTAGGCATCAATGCCACAGTCACCCAATTTCTTAATGAGGATGGGGTGG
>NW_017728992.1:144393440-144396513 GCF_001723915.1 Gavialis gangeticus
CCTGTAAAGCCTATACCCCTAATGCTAACTGCCCAGTCGTGGGATGAATCCCACCACGTTTCTGTAAGCCCTATTATGTCTGGGTCTGACCTGGCTATTCTGAGGGCAAGTTCCTCCTGTTTCTTCTGCATACTACGATCAATGGTTTATAGGCATTTAAGGCCTTGCCTAACTGCATGTGCCACCCCCCGATTTGGGAGACTGTCTAGACCCCTGTTTCTTACCTGGGCACTCCTTGCATTTGTCACCTGTCTTGCTTGGGTGGTGTCTCCTCATCTTCCTGTGGCCCCTTTCCCCAGCGAGGCTAGTTTAAGGCTCGCCACACGAGATCAGCCAACCTGGAAGAGAAGACACACTTGCCTTTAGGAGAGAGGTGAAGCCCATCCCACCCCAGCAAGTCCCCCACCCGAAAACGTAGGTCATTATCGAGGAACCCAAGGCCTGCCTGGTGGCACCAACTGCGTAAGCGCCGGTTGACCTTGCCAATGCAGGCCTCGTGTCACTGTCCCCGCCTACTCACTGGAAGAAGAGAAGAGAATACCACCTGCACCCCCGTCTCCTTAAGCTTGTCCCCAGAGCCTTGAAATCCTTCATAATGTGGTCAGGGTTGCCCCTGGCCACGTCATTCATCCCCACGTGAATGACAACCATGGGGTACTGGTCTGCAGTTTGGATGTAGGCCAGGATCCTCTCCATGATGTCTCTAACCCAAGACCCAGGCATGAAACAGACCTCTCGTGCTGTGGGGTCAGGCCGGCAGATGGGACTTTCCAGTCCTCATAGGATGGAGTCTCTGATGATGAGGACCTGGCATTTCTTCCTGCTGGTGTTTGCTTTCTGCCCATTCTTTGTCATGTGGGGAGTGGCATCATCCCCGCCAGAGCCAATTTCTCTGCCTTTCTCCATCACAGCTGCCAGGGTGTTGAACCTGTTCCCCAGGTGAACCTGGGGAGCTTCCACCACTCTAGGCCTAGCAGCTCTGGATTTGGACACCTTCTGCCACTCCTGCGTTGGATACATCTCTTGTGGGGGCTGTACAGTGGGTGACTGGGCCTGCAGAGAACAGAAATAGATATCATTTTCATCCTCTGCATCCCTGATCTCCCTCAGCCTGCTCACCTCAGTCTGGAGCTCCTTCACCTGCTCCTCCAGGGCCCTAAGTCATGCACAGGAGGGACAGGCAAGGGGACCACCAGGCCACCCCCTCAGGACCCCACCAAGCACCCCCCAAAGATGGGAGGCAAGGGTCCACCGACCCCGCCATGAGCTCCATCTGGGTGGAGGCCTCAGAAGAGCCCATGGCAGGCAGCAGTGCCCGGGCGGGGCCCCTGGCAGCTGTGCTGCGTGTCTGCACCATGTCTGCAAAGCTGCACCTGCTGCTTTTGCTCACTGGAGGTGCCGCTCTGGGCAGCTACCTCACACCCGCCTTACGCAAACGCCAGTGCTCCCTTACAGAGCACGCCTGTTTGCGCGCACAGACAGCATACGGCTTGAAAGCGTGGCTCTCTGTCGGTTGAGCTAAGAGGGCTCCAGAGGGCTTCTCCTCCAGATTCCCCTCAGTTGCACTGTACCCTCTGCTCCACTTACCTCAGGGGGAAATGAGCTGTTGCTACCCCTGCTGCTGTCTCCTCTGCAGCTGCTGCCTTCACTACCAAGGTAAGGTGGGTACAAGTGTGACGCACGTGCACCCTGCTCCCTCTGCTCCTGCTCCCCAACTGCCAGGAGAATTTCAAACTGTGGCTTTTTAAAGCCCGCAGTTTGAAATTCCCATGGTTGACCCCTCAGCCAATCAGGCCTTCCGGCTAGGCCGGAAGTGCGTGTTGGCGGCCCCGCGCCCTACCACCCCTTCCGCTGGGATCCCGGGATGGCAGGGAATAGCACCCCAAGGGACTAGTTGGAGCTGCCCTCCCGCTTGGGGGAAAGGCCCCCGGAGCTGCTCCCCTGCTTGGCGGAAAGGCCTCCACTAGATCCTCTCCTGCGGTCTGCCTGCCTGCGCATAGCTTGGGAGCACGGCTCCCTGTTGGGTGAACTAAGAGGGCTCTGGAGGGCTTCCACTCCAGATCTGCCTCAGCTGCGCTGTACCCTCTGCCCCACTTACCTTAGGGGGAAATCAGCTGTTGCTGCCCCCACCACTGTCTCCTCCCCAACTGCTGCCTTTGCCACTGAGGTAAGGCGGGTACACGTGTGGCATTAGAATGGTTTAGGATGGGCAGCAGGGGTTAATTGATTTCTAAAAGCCTGGGTCTCTCTCACACAGTTTTTTCAGCCTTCAGAAGCAGACAGGCTGTCTAACACAACAAAGCCAATGGATACACACACAGTCTGAGAAAGTGGGGACATATACCACACTGTTCTATAACATGAGACAACATAAGATAAGGTGGCACCAGCTCGCAAGGTCTTGGGGGGCTGGAGTTTTCCAGTTTTGATGGAACAGACCAAATTAGGAGGACACCAGTAAAGCCCCCAGTTAGAATATGGGTATGTGATAGGTTTATAAAAATGGGACTTTGGCTGACAACAGAATGTGGACAGTATGATTAATACAGAGATACTAATCAGCGATAGCCACAGATGAAGAGTCATCAGGATGGAAGGAAAATACGAAAGCAGAGACTTGAGACTAATAAAAGGTCCTTCCTTCCTGTCCTCCACCCGGTCCTCTTCCTCCCCAACCATACCTGGGTCCTCCTCCTCCCTATCCTTCTGCTTGAGAGGGTCCTTGAGAGGAGTCCCCATCCCTGTCCTCTGGGAGAGGTCCCTGGGCAACCATGGACAGATGGCACACCACCAGCCCATCTCATCCGCCCCACTCGAGAGGGGTGTGTGGGCCTCGACATCCCACTTCCAGGCTGCTGACATGCTGACATCTGACACTTAAGAGAGAGCCTCAGAGTGAAGCCTGCTTCCTAGCCAGACTTTTCTTGACTCTGATGAAAGCCCTAGTATTGGTAATTATAGAATTGCTTGATTGTTTGTAATGTTTCTGTCATCACTGTTTATCACTGAATTTGCCTATTATGGAATGGAAACGGTTGTGGTTAGTCTGAGGGCTGGTCCCCCCCCCCCCCCC
>NW_017728992.1:144396835-144399549 GCF_001723915.1 Gavialis gangeticus
TCGGGGGGTTGGCCCCCCCCCCCCCCATGGGTTCTCTCCCTGGAACAAGGCATCCAGGTCCTAAATCAAGAGACAACAAGTGGTACTACTTTTCCCCATGACTTAGTATTATCTGCAAACTTGGCCAGTATGCTTTCCACATCCTCATCTAAATCTTTGATAAAGAACAGCACAGGGCCAAGAACTACTAGCCACCTCCCAACAAGATGATACAGACACATCCACTAGCACTCTTTGAGTTCATCCCTTAGCTAGTTTCCAACCCACCTGACCATGTACTCTGCCAGCCCACAATCTGCCATTTTTTTTTTAATAAGGGCATCATGTGAGACCACATCAAAAGCCTTTTTAAAACCGCATATCCAACATGTAAGCAGTTCATTACTTGATCATAGAAGGGGACAAGGTTGGTCAAACACAACCTGACCACAACAAAACCATGTTGGCTATCCTTCAGCGTCATACCTTCTGCTAGTCTCTCACAAATGGATTTCTTGATAATTTTTTTCCAAAATTTTACCCTGTATCAAGGTCAAACAGACCGGCCTATAGTTTTCCAGATTTTGCCTCTGCCCCTTCTTAAAGATTAGCATCACATTGGCCCTTTATCAGCCTTCTGGAACCTCTCTCAAGAATCACAAGTGTTCAAATAGCTTTGCTGACAGTTCCACAATGACTTCAGCTAATTCCCTCAGTATACTTGGGTGTAGTCCATCTGGTCCTGCTGACCTGAAGACTGTCAGCTGCTCTAAGTGCTTCCTCAGCAGTTCAACACTGACCAGTGGTTGGCAATCACCACCTCTCACCATCCATCCAGTATCCGACCAGGTGGGTGACCGTCATTTGTATGCAGGAACACCAACGCAAAGTATTCATTAAAGAATTCAGCTTTCTCCTGACTGTTATCAGATGTCCCATCCCACTCTGCAAGGGCCCCACATTTCTCTTGGACTTCCTTCTCGCTCCCTGTATACCTAAAGAAAAACTTCTATTGTCCTTGATTTTGGTCACCAACCTGATCTTGGTCTCCACCCTTGCCTTCCTTATCCTTTTCCTACAAATATGGGCTATACTTGTGTATTACTCCTTGGTGACTATCCCTTGTTTTCACTGTTCATAAACCTATTTTTTTTTCTTTTTTAAGCACTCCTTGACTCCTCTGGTAAGCCAAGAGGGTTTTCTGGCCCCTTTACCACTTTTCCTACATACAGGAATGGACCTTTCCTGTGCTCTGAGGATTGCTCCTTTAAGGAATGGCTATACTTCCTGAACTTCCTTCCCCTCCAGTCCCTCTTCCTGTAGGGTCTCTCCCACTATTTTCCTATTTTCCAGCTGTTCCTCCTGGTGTGGTGGTCTGTAGTAGATGCCTACCACCAAGTCCCCTTTTCCTTGTCCCCCCTTATCTTGACTCACAGGGTCTCAAGTCACCCTTCCCTCAAACCAATTTGGGTCTCTGAGGAGGCATACCACTCCTTTACATAGAAAGCTACACCTCCTTCCTTCCCTACCCAATCCCTCAGGAATACACCAATGTGAGGTTCTCTAAACTTGTCTGTAGACCCTCTTTTATGACCAGGTCACAAGGTCCTTGAATGTGGGCATTGAGGTGGATTTCACCTACCTGGACTTCAAGAAGGCCTTCGATGCTGTTTCTCATTCCATTCTCATAAAAAAAAAAAAACTAGGTGACTGCAGCATTGATGCCTACACAGTCAGATGGGCAGCAAATTGGCTCGATGGTTTCACCCAGAGAGTGGTGATAAATGGGTCATTTTCAACCTGGAGGGATGTGGGCAGTGGAGTTCCCCAGGGCTCAGTCCTCAGGCCTGTGCTATTCAACATCTTTATCAGTGACTTGGAGGTGGGCATGGAAAGCACACTGTCCAAATTTGCTGATGACACAAAGATGTGGGGAAAAGTGGGCACACTGGAGGGGAGGGACAGAATCCAGCTAGATATGGACAGGTTACAGAAGTGGGCGGATGAGAATAAAATGGAATTCAATGCAGACAAGTGAAAGGTGCTGCATCTAGGGAGAAGAAACCTGCAATGCACCTGTAGGTTGGGGAACACCCTTGTCAACAACACAGTGGTTGAAAGGGATCTTGGAGTCATTGTTGACTCCAGGTTGTACTTGAGCCATCAATGTGAGGAAGCAGTCAGTAAGGCTAACTGTACCTTGTTGTGCATCTACAGATGCATCACAAGCAGGTCCTGGGAAGTGATCCTTACCCTCTATGCGGCACTGGTCAGGCCGCAGTTAGAGTACTGCATCCAGTTCTGGGTGCCGCAGTTCAAGAGGGATGTGGCTAACCTTGAGAGGGTCCAGAGAAGGGCCACTCACATGGTCAGGGGGCAGCAGGCCAGGCACTATGAAAATAGACTAAAGGGCCTGAATCTATTCAACCTCCACAAGAGAAGACTGAGAGGGGATCTGGTGGCCATCTATAAACTCACCAGGGGGGACCATTAGAAAACAGATGAGGCTCTGTTCCCATGGGCACTACCTGGGATAACAAGGAATAAGGGCCCCAAATTAATTGAGAGTAGGTTCAGGCATGATGCCAGGAGCCATTACTTTACAGTTAGGGATGCCGGGCTCTGGAATGGGCTCCCAAGACAGGTGGTGCTCTCCCCTACTTTGGGAATCTTCAAGAGGAGGTTGGATAGATATCTGGCTGGGGTATTATGATCCCAGCACTCATTCCTGCCCA
>NW_017728992.1:144404549-144424768 GCF_001723915.1 Gavialis gangeticus
TTTTCGCCCTGGAGGGATGTGGGCAGTGGAGTTCCCCAGGGCTCAGTCCTCAGGCCTGTGCTATTCAACATCTTTATCAGTGACTTGGAGGTGGGCATGGAAAGCACACTGTCCAAATTTGCTGATGACACAAAGATGTGGGGAAAAGTGGGCACACTGGAGGGGAGGGACAGAATCCAGCTAGATATGGACAGGTTACAGAAGTGGGCGGATGAGAATAAAATGGAATTCAATGCAGACAAGTGAAAGGTGCTGCATCTAGGGAGAAGAAACCTGCAATGCACCTGTAGGTTGGGGAACACCCTTGTCAACAACACAGTGGTTGAAAGGGATCTTGGAGTCATTGTTGACTCCAGGTTGTACTTGAGCCATCAATGTGAGGAAGCAGTCAGTAAGGCTAACTGTACCTTGTTGTGCATCTACAGATGCATCACAAGCAGGTCCTGGGAAGTGATCCTTACCCTCTATGCGGCACTGGTCAGGCCGCAGTTAGAGTACTGCATCCAGTTCTGGGTGCCGCAGTTCAAGAGGGATGTGGCTAACCTTGAGAGGGTCCAGAGAAGGGCCACTCACATGGTCAGGGGGCAGCAGGCCAGGCACTATGAAAATAGACTAAAGGGCCTGAATCTATTCAACCTCCACAAGAGAAGACTGAGAGGGGATCTGGTGGCCATCTATAAACTCACCAGGGGGGACCATTAGAAAACAGATGAGGCTCTGTTCCCATGGGCACTACCTGGGATAACAAGGAATAAGGGCCCCAAATTAATTGAGAGTAGGTTCAGGCATGATGCCAGGAGCCATTACTTTACAGTTAGGGATGCCGGGCTCTGGAATGGGCTCCCAAGACAGGTGGTGCTCTCCCCTACTTTGGGAATCTTCAAGAGGAGGTTGGATAGATATCTGGCTGGGGTATTATGATCCCAGCACTCATTCCTGCCCAGGGCAGGGGGTCAGACTTGATGATCTGTTCAGGCCTCTTCCGACCCTAGAAACTATGAAACTAAGGTCACATTTGTAATCACCTTGTGAATGTCTCTCAATTTTTACTTTTCTTTCACAGTCTCTGCAGGCACTTTTATATGTGCTCCAGGAGTGGTGGTGGTGTTGGGGGCAGGCAGTACTGTAATTACAGCAGCTCTGAGAACCACTCTAATTAAAGCACTGCCATGTCTCAAGTATCACCTTAACAATGATGGTTGTGGTGCTTAAACTGAATGAGCTTTAGTTCAAGTGCCCCCGATGCTATTTTTAAGCACAGGGACATTGATAGATGAGATTCAAGAGGCTGCTGGAGCCTGGCAATTGCCAGACTCCAGCAGATTTGATTAACTGAGTCTGCTCTGATGCACTGGAATTCTGTCACATTGGAGCAACCTTACTGCTCGTATGTAGGTATGCACTGTATCTTGACCTATCACGTTCCATTGTTAGTCTTTTTTTGAAGTCTTTTCATGCTGTATAGTTTTTCTTGTGTACCACTGCGTTTTCATGTTCAGGTACTGTAGGGTGCAAATGTCCACAGTTACAAAATCTTTTCATTGAATTAGCCAGACTGGCTCTGTTTGAAATTTGCTTTGAAAAAATATGCAAGGAAAGCAAAATAATGCTGTTTCCATTGTACTTAAAAAAGGCAATGTCTCACCACATGCTCCCATTAGGCAGTTTCTTATAAAACCAATCTTTACTCAAATGCCTATACTTGCAATTACCTGGCATGGTTTGAGTGAGATCATACTGCTCATTTTGTTCAACCCCACTCTACAAATATACATCTGGAATTGTCAGGAAGGGAGGAACCAATGGATGAGTCAACAAAATCACTTTTCTGTCTAAGTTGGTTACTGGGTTTTTTTAGTCAGCCCGAATTTTTTTGAAACTAAATCCACAGCAGCATTTTTGGTTTCATCCAAGTTTGAGCAATAACTGTCATTTTTTGCCTGGGTTGATATGTTTAAAAGTTTTTCACTATCTGCTACGGCCCCTTTGGGGTCACCTTCTTTTTCACACAAAGGACAATCTTGGACATTTTCACTTCCATCCAAACCTGAGCACTCACTGTTTTCCTCTGCTTGGTTACGCATTTTGTTGTTAGCCCTACCTGTTGTTCTGCTGCTATAGAAATCCAGTTTTTAGTATTATTTGCAAGTTTCTTATTTTCTTCTTCTTCTTCTTGTTTAAGTTTTTTTCTTTGCACACCCAACTTTTTACAGGGCCCTGTGTAAAAAAATAGATGTTATTTCTTGTTGGCAATTAAAAATATGATAAATCTGTTAAAAAGTTTTAATTTGTTGAGTATCACAGGGGTTTGAAATAATATTTATTTCAGAATATTAAACATTTGATTTGGTTATTTATATTAAAATAGCATGAAATGTTATAACTATCATCAAACACTTTGAATTTATAAACAGTTATTTGGTAGGTAAGTATGTTAATGGAGTGCTGCAAGCATTCAAATGGCAAAAATCACTACTGAATCTTCAGAATTGTACAATGACAATGATTGTTGTGTTTTTACAATATATAGTTTACAAGAGTAGCAAAATATTTTTTGCCTTCGCACAAGGCTTATAGTCATGTGCAGTAGGTGTGACACTGGGCTGCCAGGTTCACTAATTGTCAACATAATGATACATTCAGAAAATAAATCCAATCAGATATTGTCTGTGTGCAGTGTGTAATTAACTTAAAATAATACCTCCATATCATAAAAGTTGCTACATTTGGGCTGCTTAAAATTGAATATGCATTAATGTAAATCAAGCAATGATTTATATTTTTTGTGAGAAGCATTTCTTCCATTTGATTTGCCACCCTGTTTCTGAGAGTACCTGGTGCCAGTGAACCTCTGTCATTGTCCTTGCTTGTGGTAATGAATATAATAGTCTGTCTATGCTGAGTTGGTTTTGCAATGGTGATTCTTTGTTTTCATAGGCAACAGTTCTGGGTTTCTGAGTTGCTTCAGGACTATCTTCTCTAGCCATTGAAGAACTATTATTATAGAACAGTGGTTGTCAACAGGGGGTACAGATACCCCTGGAGAGACTTAAAAAGGCAGTACGCAGAATGAATGAGAAAAAATTATTGAGGTACATCGATACATCGGTCCTATATCAGATCAGCACTGATTTAAGGAAAAGAGACTGTATCAGCAATTGGCTTTTTTTTGGCTGATGTGGCTGATTATGTGACTGATAAATGCCCCGTGCATGCACATGCAGGTGGCCAGGAGTGCAGCCTGGCAGAGTGAAGAGCAGCCAGGTCTGACTGGTAAGTCTGTTGTGAGGGAAGGGGCATGGTGGGGGGGAAATCAAGGCCCCCACAGTGAGGGAGGTGGTGGAGCTGGGACAGGGGCAGGGGCAGAGGCAGGGGCAGGTGCTGCACAGCTGGGACAGAGTAGGGGACGGAGCCATGAGCGGCTCATCCAGGGGAAGTGGGGTAGGGGGGAGGAAGGTGCTTCCCTCTGCTGCATGCATCCTGAGAGGGCACGGGGGCATGTGCCGCTGTATCTGTGTGCAGGGGCGGGGCGGGCTACCGCTGTGGGCTGGGGCGTGGGCAGAAGCTGGGCTCTTCCCGACGGGGGGTTGGGCCGGGGCTGCACTTGGGATGGGCAGCAGCAGCACTGGGAGTGGGGGCTATGGTAAATTTTGAGGTGATTACAGCCCCCCCATAACTCCCAGCATCACTGCCACCCACCCCAAGTGCAGCTCTGACTCATCACCCTCCTCCACCCACTGGGAAGAGTATGCCTGAGCTGAAACTTTGAGACAGAAGGGGTACGCTTGTTAAAAAAGGTTGAAAACCCCTGTGATAGAAGCAAAAATGATGGAGATGATCTGCAGTAAGAAATAAATTATTTGCACTGGTGATTTTTAGCTCCCATGGCTTGCTGATATGTTAATGCAGAATTATGCAAGTGACTACATGTCTTGTTCACATAGATACATCATGATGATCAACAAGATACGGAATTAAACTTGGAGGTAAGAAACATATGTCCATGTTCATATAATATGAGGCTGCCGTCTGCTGAAATTACATCATCAGCTTGACAATGTATTTGTATTGTTGAGGACTCACCTCTACATTCATTATTACATATACACAATCTCACTGGTATTTTATAAAGAAGGATCATCATCCTGGTCTGTATGACTAGGAATGCCAGATCCCAAATTGTATAGATTTTAGAGAAACCATATTATATTGTAAGCTTGAATCCAATTTCTAGTCTTTTTATCATAGGATTTTTATCAATACTTGTGTTATAAATTCTTTTTTTCTCACTTTATATCTGAATTTCAGATTATTTGTTCCCTAGCTATTTTTCATAGTGCATCTGATTTTATTATAATGATTTAGAGCTCATAATGCTTATCTCTCTGCTCACCTCTCATTTTTAAGACCTGCAAATTGAATTAATGTGGGCTCATTACTGAAGATATGTAAATAAAACTGGACAGAGCACAAACCTAAATTTAAACAGAGCTGAAGCAATTTTAAAGGTAAAATTCCATCAGATGCTGTAGAAACAACTTTACTGAAGTGCATTCATAACTTTTGCTGCATTCCCTTACTCAAATATTGCTAATCTTTATCCATATCAGATATAGCTGTCTTTATATTATGGACTGAAATGACTGTTTTATGGAGAAAGTGATGTTAATATATAAAGATAATTGTGGTTTTAGGGACAGTATTGTTGTCATGTGTATTGGTGAGAAAAAGCTGGAGAGAAGTTGCCTCAAAATAGAGCACCTTTCTCCACACACTAATTATAGAAGTTAAATTAGATTTTGGTCTTTGAAATTTTCATTATTAATGGAAGTGCTTATGTAAACACTGAAAGATGAACTCATTGCAGCTCTATGATTCCTCTTGAATGTAATACTTCATTTTGGATTCCTGCCTGTTCTACCTTTTGTTGAGAGTGTAGATATGTTTTTCCTCAGGTAAAAAAGACTAAGGACTGGATTTTTTCTTCTTTACCTTACTCTCTCAGTCACACTGAAGTGTAAGATGGTTTACATATTTTCTTATAGGATTAAAATTTCCTTGCAGGTTGACTTTGCCTAAAGATCGAGTTTTTGTGTACTGGATTGATATGGAAATACATAGCACAAGTCATGTGTAATTCAAGGATACTTTACTTTTTTTTAAGGTTGACCTATATATTTGGAGTTCACCATAACCAAAGTTTCTAAAATGGAATAAGAACATTTAGAAGTCTCTGACTTTCAACTCTGTGATTTCCATCATTTTTACAGAAGAAAGAAATTTTATTTTAAAAGATACACTAGGATGAATAAGGACAAAAACTAAAGACTGACACAGAAAATAAATTATCTCATAGACTTAATGTGCCCTTGAAACTGTCTACTAATATAAACCAAGCAATGATTTATTTCCACAGCTACTGCATTAGGACACCTCTCAGCAATTTTGGGAAAAGAGAACTTACCATACACCAGTGGGATCTCAATGAGACACACAATGAGGCAAGTCAAAACAGCTTGCTTTAAAATGAACTCTGCTTTAGAGTTTGTTTTTAACTTTGGATGTATTATTATGTTTCTGTGGGGGGTTTCCCCATTGGTTTTTGATGCAGAAAGTTCAGACCATTACAACGAAACCATTGTTCATTATTTGTAAGTGTTCAGACAGCCACTGCATCTCTGAAAAAATATTTGTGACTCATAATTAATCATTAATCCTATTAAAAATAGCCATCTAAACAGGAAGAAGTAACTATTAAAAGTACACTTGAAGATCAGGATTGGTGCATGATTGTTGTGTGAATACTTGTGAATAATAAAGGCAGGGAAAATGAATTTTCATTATCTTTTGAAAATCTTCTCCCACATTAATAGATTTGGAATGGTGTATAAAGATTTAGTAACCCAAAAGGGTAATGGATGCTATTAGTTAAGAATACTATAACTAAATCTTCACAATATGAAATATAATCAATATAAATTCTGCCTTACATATATGTGTCTTGTACTGGAACTATTTCCCTTAGTTTTGCTCTATCATGCAGATTTTGAACTATCTTATTTGAAAGTCCACTCTGGGTTCATATTATTTATTCATACGGACCATCCCATGTATCAAAACTTACTGTTGATTAAAGTCAATTACATGTTAATTACTGTACTAAATGGGTAAAAAGAAATATAATTAACACAATTCTTCTGACTATATGAAAATATTTACTGGGCATAAATAATAAAATCAGGTTTCTGGACAAATGCACAAGCTCTATTTGCAAAAATAAATTATTTAACTAGTACCATTTAACCAGTGAATATCTTTTTTAAAACTACAAATACACTCATTACTTTAAGAGAGAGACACAGCAGAATAGCTATTAATTACAGATAAGGAAATGACTGGTATTAAATAATAAAATTGATTAAATGAACTGGTGGAATATTTATGAAGGAATTGCAATTCCTGAAAACAATGGTTATTTGTAATATATCCAAATACACTTAGTTATTTTTACATTATAGACTGATTACACATATCTAACATTCAAGCTCTGCTCTGTTCTAACTGGTCAAATAAATCACATGATCTCTAATATGACACCAATGTGTATTCAGGTGCAGAGTTTTGCCCAGGTGGAGCTCTTTATAAGATCAGGACCTATTTGTGTTCTGTTCCCTGGGTGGAGCCATATGCAGTCATGTCCTGCACTTATATTTGCATTTGTCTATAAAACATAATCCCCCAAACATTTGCAGAAAAATACCCACAAATGTATTGCAAACATATCTGAAATAGATTTATTTAAAAATTGAATGTTTGCAGACACTTTTTGTATTATTTTCCAGGCAAAAACAAGCTAGAAAAGATTAAACAACATTTTTATTCAGGTTGGTTAATTTTCAGAGGGATGAAAGAATTCTAACCTGAAATACTCTGGTCACTGAGAATGCTGAAAAACAAAGAGATAAATTGAAGATGAAAACATTAGCTGGGCCTGATCCCTCTTTCTTTTATGTCAATGAAAAGGATGCTATTGCTTGCATCAGGAGGTAGATCTGCTTTGATTAAGAACAATTCCAACATAGAAAATACTATAAGACAGTGAATTCAGGAAATTCTCACAGGCAAAAGTTGACATTTTAAGCGGGATAAAAGTGGTTTTTTATTTCATCTGAAGTTAGGTGCCTATGGACCACAGGGAGATTGTGCATAAGTGCTTTGCTGGATGGGAAATGGGATGGGAAAATAACCCATGAGTATTTGTCCCTAAAGACTTGTCTGCACAGTGGCTGTGCTGTGCATGGGACCATAACTGTCCAGATGATGTTCTGTCCATCCATTTCCACTCAGTATTCACTAAATCCTCGGAATTAAGCAGTGTGGCCATCTTAGAGCAACACTTCTAATTAGTACTTGTAGAACTCCAACTAAATAAATAGAAATAATTTAATACAAAATAACAGCATTATGATTTTTTTTAATAGTGCTGGCAATATCTGAGCAGAGGGAAAAAGTCATGGGGGAAAAGCTGCTATACATTCTTGCATAGCTTTGACATATACTGATGAAATATGGTATATAATGCTAGATATTATTATCTCAAAACAGTTTTGAAAAATTATTTTGTTTCATTAAAATCAATGTTTAAATTGATACAATAATTTAAAAACACACATTTAAACATTGATTTTAATGTTTCTGAATAGAAATTGTTACATGTTGAGTGTGGTTTGCTCAGTGTTGTCTGTGATGCTATTGTTAAATATAGTAAAGTTGTATTTAATTCATATTTATTTTCTAGTTGTTCACCATTTGTACAATATAGATTTTTTCAAAGCTTTTTAGCTTTATGTTATCATCTTCCACTTGTAAAATTTAACAGGAAGTAGGTAAGAGACAGCATTTCCATTCCACAAAAAATTGCAAGAGCTGAATGTTTTTTCCTGCCTTCTAAATTGGGATGTAAAGTCAATATCTTGTTTTTTTTTTCTTTTGGTGATCCAAAAGGCAGGAAAAAAATTCAGACAAATTGTAACTCTTGTTGTTGGTCATCTTGTGTTTCTTTCCTCTTTTCAAAGGGTATATTTATTGATTTTTGACCTTTTAAAATATGATTCAAATATAAATTAGTATAAGTTTTAAACAAAAGGTTAATTTCAGACCCAGAAGCTAATTTTCATTTGGAAAATTAAAACTGCTGAAGGAAAAAAAGTGTGTCTGATAAATTTTCTGTTTAAAAATACTTTGATTTTTTTTCAATTATTTTAAACAAGAAATTCATGAGAGATGATTGGAAGTACATTCAGTTTCAGGAAATTAACATTTTCTGATTAGAAAAAATAAAAAAGTCTTTACCAGTTCTAAATATTAACATATATGTTGGTTGTTTTATAGTTATATCAGTGAACATACAATGTGTATTCTGGCTTGACAGATAGAACTTTGGTGGTAGTTTGAGCAGTTTTATAAGTTAAAACAATCTTTATCCCAGAGTTAACTTCAGAGAATGAATTAGGAAATTATATATAATATTTTTATTATATATCCTTGGCCCACAGGATTAAAGTACAATATTTTTAATTATATACTAGAGTGGTAATACCTCCAGCAAAGAATAGACCTTTTAATCTGGTGGTGTTTAGTTGTTATTTACCTTTAACTATCATCTGACTGCAGCTTTTCATTTGGTATTCATCTGATAAACCATTTATAGAGAATGACCCCAGACCTTTATATCTGTTCTATGAGGTGGCAGTAAGGATTAATAGGTTGGAAAGGACACAAATAATGGTTCTATGGAAGATGATGGGTAAGGACTAATTGAGAATCAATTTCAGCAATACCAAGGTTACTCATACTGAATGACAGGTGACGATTGTAGCTGAATATGAACTCATACCTCTTGCTTCTGTTTTCATTGTGAGTAGAATATGGATGAAATTTCTAGGTGAAGAACTGAACAGAGGACACATGCTTAAAAATCAATTAACTTTCTTGTGCAATTTGTTTGCTATGTGCTAGTTTTAGACTGCATGAGATCCAAAGTATTTTCCCACATAGAAATCACCATTCATTTTGGATGATTCTGATGTTTCTCAGTTGCTAACTCAAATGGAACAGTCCTAAAGATGTTTATTTGAATGAAAAATACCATCATAGGGCGCGTCCAGACGAGTGTGTATGTGACTCTTGCCCCATCTCAAACCCCTTTGAGACGGGGCAAGAGACATATGTAGGAATGAAAAAAATGTTCCCTGCACTGCAAACTTGAAGCGTGGGGAGAAAATTAGACCCCTGGATATCTAAACAAATGGAGTTTAAAACAGCGGGGCAGGGCAAGGTCCCAGAACATGCCCTGAGGCAACCGGAGGCTGGGTCCTCCACAGAGACCCTCTGGTTGCCAGAGTGTCTTTGTGGTTGGCCCCTTGCCCTAGTGCTTAAACTGAACAGAGGACACATGCCCTGGCAGACAGTGTGCTGCAGCACCAGGGCTCCAATGCCAGTAAGTAAGGGGTCGGAGTGGTTGGAGGAGGGGGGAGGGGACTATGACGGGAGGACCCCCGCCGGCCCCGCTGAACGTCTATAATCCTCTGACAACTACACACAACTCCAAATATGCTTCATAATTATGCAGGATAACTTCAGAAAAACTTAGAAATCATCGTCTCCCCCTACCTGTTCAAAAAGAGATCAACTCAAGAAGGAAATCAACACATGCTGCAACAACTGAAAAGAGAAATATCCAGCTATCTTCCCAAACATTATACAATTCATAGAAAGAAACTACCAAAGATTTTTTACAACATCCATCCAACATAAAAAGAGGAAATAGAACCAATTACTCCAGGAACAACTTTCCCAACCACAAAACAACCATCAGAGAAACAACAGTAACACCTTACAACAGCTTAACCTCATACTCGATGAAACTGAAACCACCAATCAATCCTCAGATATTATCAATCTCTCCACACACAAACTTACCAAAGCTGAAAAATGTGTTCTCTCTAAAGGTCTGAATTTCTGTCTGGAAAATATCTTAATAAAATAATACAATGTTGAGAACTAAAAGAATTCTTCCGATGCATCTGCCTCAAGGAATGTTTCTACAACGAAAATGAATCCACTTCTAACAACACTTCATCCTTTGACAACCCAACCCCCCAAAAAAACAAACAAAAAAAAAATCAGATTGGACCCCCCACAGTGGACAAAATTCAAACCATTGACTGCTTCAGGGGAAAAATAAACAATGAAATAATCAACAACACACTCCACCATAACAACCTCTCCTAAGAGAAGGGCCATAAAATCTCTAAGATCCAACCACCAAATAGTAATAAAACCAGCAGATAAAGGAGGAGCTATAGGTATATTTAATTGTGAAGACTACATAAAAGAAGCCAGCAGAGAACTCTCTGACACTGTCTACTACAAAAAACTAGAGGAAGTTCTAACTCCTCTTTTCACCTTAAAACTCAAAACTACCATCAAATCATTTCCATCAAACTACAAAAAAAAAAAAACCCAACAAAAAACCAGAACTTTATCCTCCCACTACCCAACCCAGAGACTTTTTACATGCTCCCAAAAATCCACAAACAAGGGAACCCAGGCAGACCGACCATACAACCATGGAACCCTAACTGAGGAAATAGCAGGTTTCAATGAATCTGTCCTAAAACCTGTCATCACCCAAAGACCAAGTTTTGTCCAAGACACAACAGAATATCTATGAAAAATATGCCACATGCATGTATACAAATGCAAGAAGTGGGAGGAACAAACAAGAAGAACTGGAAGCTGCAGCCTCTAAAAAGAACTATGATCTGATGGGCATGACAGAGACCTGGTGGGACATCTTTTTGAGATGCAACAAGAGGCACACTAAGAACAAAAATATGTTCCCCATGGGGCATATTTACAGCGTGAACTCTAAATTTGATACTGGGAAATCCTGGTATCAAACAAACAAAAAAAAAAACACGTAGAAAAAAAAGCAGTGCAGGGGCTGAGTCCTCTCTGAGTCCTCCAGAAAGACTCTGGCACCCGGCCAGAGTGTCTCTATGGCTTCCCCCTTCCCCTGCTGCCCCAGCATGCTGCCTCAGCATGCTGGGCAAACAGGAGTGGGGCAAGGCTGCAGCATGACCCAGACCCAGGCACTGTCCCAGGTAAGAAGGGACATGGGGGTGGGGGGGACTGTGTGGTCTGTACATGACCTTCTTATAAATAAGTTGGAAAAATATGGGCTAGATAAAACTACTTTAAGGTGGATAGATAACTGGCTCAATAGTCACAAGCAAAGTGTAATTATCAGTGGGTTCATAGCAGAACATCAGGAGGTTTCAAGTGGAGTCCCACACCAGTCTACCCTGGGTCTAGTGCCATTCCACATATTTATTAGCAATTTGGATGCTCAAATTGAAAGCTTCTTGAACATTTTGCAGATGACACAAAACTGGGAAGGACTGTGAACATGATGGAAAATGCAAGTACAATTCAGAAGGTTCTTGATAGATAGGAAAGTTGGGCTAAAGCTAACGGGATGAAGTTCAATGCAGACAAATGCAAGATGCTACACCTCGGGAGGAATAATAAAACCCACAAATATATAATGGGTGATGCCTGGATGATTACAGCACTATGGAAAAGAATTTGAGAGTTGTAGATCACAGACTCACTATGCGTCTGTAGTATGATGCAGCCATACAAAAAACGAATGTCATTTTGGGATCCATCAATAACAGCTTTAGGTGCAAGACATGGGAGGTGATAGTGCCTCTCTACTCAACACTGGTTAGGCTTCATCTGGAGTACTGTGCAGTTCTGGGCTCCACATTTTTAAAATGATATGGAGAAGTTAGAGACAGTTCCAAGGCAGCCATGGGGGCACATGCCTGGCAGCAGATGCCGAGCCAGGAAGGAGGGAGGCTGCAGCCAGGCGGCTCCTGCTCCAGCACCAAGGCAACTTCCACCCATTCCGCAAGGGGCCAGGGGCTGGAGCTGGGACCCCATACACTGAGGCAGGAGCTTCCCAGCTGCAGCTTTCCCCCACCTAGCTGAGCATCTTCTGCCCAGCACACGTCCCCAGGGCTTCTCTGCACTACTGGCTAGCTGGAGTGCAAATAAGGGGCAGGAGGAGGAGGAACTCCTGGAGGTGAGGGGAGCCAAGCAGGACCTTGGTGGTTGTGGAAGCAGTCCCACTGGAAGCTGTGCACACTGGCTGGGGCCTGGATGGAGTGTGGTGCAGGCTGCCCTGGGTGGGACCAGGCAGGGCTTGACCCCATGCAGAGTACTATTGGGGCAGCCGTGGGCTGGACAGGGGGGTGGACTGCACCCGTAGCACACCATCCAGGCAAGCTCTGCTATGTGTGTCCCCTTCCCCCTCCTCTCCTTCCTCCCACCCCAGGCCAGCTCCCAGGACTTAGCATACAGGCAGCTCCCCCACACCTCCCCTATCAACCCAGGGATACCAGGTGCAGCCGTTTCAGGTGGAAGTGAAAGCTGGCATCCTGTGGTCCCCAGGACCCCATCACAAGTTGGGGTCATGGTGACAGGGGGCTTGGAGCATTTGGGCAGAACATGGGACAGTGCATCCCTCTTCAGGGCCAGCTTGTGGAGTGGAGGGTGAGGCAATAATAGTTCAGGATTTGACTGCTCATTGCTTTCCCTGCTAGGAGGTCTTGCAGAGCTATGAAACTGGAATGCAGGTGTAGGAAGGTTTCCAAAGCCTCACATATGGAATTGCTACTTTTCCCAGGGAGCCAGTATAATTAGCTATTCCCTTCCATGATTATCATCACTGTTGGCACACCAACTCACAAAAGCAGCATGGTTTATATTTCAGGGTCATCATTGCAAGGTGAAAGAACTCCTTTTTGCACTCTTGCCAGGGCAAAATCAGCCATAGAAGCTGTGTCCTGAGTGATTGGCAGACAAACAAGTAAGCATGGGGAGGGGTGCCTTTCTAACAGGAACTTCTAAGGAGGGAAGGATGCAGGGAGATAGTAGCTAGCTAATAGTAGGTACCTGAGGTGGTGCTTACCATCATGTAGCCCCAGTGTCATCCTGCTTGCTCATGGAAGTTAACATGCTGGGAGAACAAGACGCTCAGGCTTTCCTTCACAATATCTAGAAGTTTGTAAAAAATTCAAGGTCTTCTCTGATGTAAACGCACCAGAGTATGTTGCTGCACACCTGCAGAGTATGAGTGGAAATCTGAACCAACACACATTATCTGCTAATAAGAAGCACACTCAAGGTTGCCTTCACTGTGTTCATTCTTCAGGATTATCTATAGCCCTTGAGGACATGGGAGGTTCCAGCACTGATGCTTCCCCAAAGATACAAAGGGACACTCCCTCTCAGAGGATGTCCCATAGCTGAAAACTTTGGAAGGACCAGTGAGATCAGATCCTGAAGGATCTTCTGTTGTCCTCTGCACACTGAGCCAAGACTTCTGACAGTTGGTTTGCTGCCTACAAGTGCCAGCAAGACTGGTTGGAGGAGCTGCTAAAAACTTTTCATCATACTTTTGAAGCTCAAGACTGCCAGTTCCTGGAACTGGTGCAGCTGCTGGTGAGGAGTTTAAAGAGGGTCCGTACCCTGGCATTCCTCCCTGTGTAGTCATGCAGGCCCTTCCTGGACAGGTTGGTTCCCTCTGTAGAGTCAGACCCACCCATGGAGATGAAGCTATCAAGCTTCTTGGTTCAATCTGACTCAGATTGGGTGGATAGAGAGTTGTAGCTGATGTATGGCTTCATGACTGAGGAGAGAAGAGGGTAGGTTGGGTCACTGATGATCAAAAGGGGAATGGTCAGCCTGCCCAAATATCCAGGGAGTCCAGATGGAACAACCGATCAAGGAGGATAGGATATTCTGTGCTAGGTCAAGGTGTGTTAGCATTCATGTCCTCACCTCAGTGTGATGGTTAGCCAATAAGTGTTTCCATCTGCAATTGGCTGTTTTCAGCCACTGTTGGAAAACTGGGAAAATGTTGCACCAGTAAAGCATACCAGGAGGTCTGCTTGCTGACCCTCTAGTAACAGTGCACAAGCAGTGTTTCTAGTGTTCATAGTAAACATTATTGTGTGACTGCTCAGAACACGTTCTAACTTTGATACTACATAATATTCCACAGATTTAATGGATACTAAGTCCTCCATGCAACAAGGCCCTAAGATCTGTTATTTTCTCTTAAGGCAGGAAAGGTAAAGGAAAGGTTAATGAGCCATTCATGAAAAGTTACCAGAGATCACTTAAATTAGTTAAAATTAGTCGAATGCTTATTTTCTCTTTTTTCCTGATTTTTTAGGGGGATTCTATAGGTGTCCAGAAATTTCTTAAGTTTGTCTCTTGCTTCGTGTGAAATTTTATCACCACAGATTCATTACTTATATTAATCTGTTGTGATAAAAAGAACACATACAGTTGATCTTAACATGCCAAAGAAAGCATGTCAGAATTATAACTTGGAATTATTATGCAGTAACAGTAATAATAATTCTAATGCAGGGAACAAAACCAAGGGAGACATGATTATAGAGCAAAATTCTGTATCATACCTTAAACTCCAAAACAGCGTAAGTCCAGTGTAATAGTCTATAGGCTTTCCCTTGTAGCATTAATAATATGAATATATCCCGAGGACAAAGAGATGGAAAGAAAACATTTGAATTCCTCCTGGAGAAACATCCTAATTCATGTCTATTAATGCTTATTGTTCAAGGACAGTTTATCTAAGTGAAAATATTATCCCTGTCATATTGCCAGTGGCAGAAGTCCATGAAGATGAGCTGCGTATAAGTCTTGATTGTGTGAGGGGGTGCTAGCTGTGGGTTGCTTTAAATGATTAGGACATTTTTCCCAAGATATCAAAAACACAAAAGAGACTCATTTAAAGCACTCATTTTATACAGCTCCTTCCCTTTATTTACTTTTACCAGTAACTGTTGGACATGAGGTATTTACATGTGGATGTATTTAGACCATCAACACAGTTATACTGGGGTATTTTATACCACTTTTGTATACCAAAGTAATTATTTGAAAACCTAAAGTAAACATTTGAGCATCTATTCATGGGTATCTGTATGAATTTGTGACGAAGGAGGTAATAGCCTGTTTGCACAATAAGCTGCAGACACACAAGACTTTCACAAGTGTAGTTTTACCCTGTGATTTTTCCTGAGGTAATTCTACACCAGATTCAAGTAAGTTGCGCTATGCAAGGTCAGTGTAAAGGCTGATTACAGAAATGCAAATATGTCACATGTGTAGCATCAAGAATGCACACTTATTTGGGGATCAGATTCTGCCTTCACATATATTGCAGGGAACAAAAAGTAAGAATATAAAAACATAACAAATAATGTTAGCTTAAAACAAAGCAATAAAATAAACCTTGCATGCATTAGTTTGTCATGTCATCCTAGAAATCCATCAGGGGTTGCCAACTTAATGAAGTGCCTGGATCTGGCCTGCAGTGGCATGGGAGATTGGCGGCATACAGCTCAGCCTATTGTGTTCCTCCTCCCCATCCCACACTGCACTGCCCATTTCTCTACTATTGCTCCACTTGGGGACACTCACAGCTACCACTGACTTTGGTCCTTCCCATTGCTATTGGGTGCCTGTAGATGCTGCTCTGATGTGCTTTAACTAAGAGCATTGGGGCAGAATTGATTAAACGAGTCCCCTGGAGCGTGCTAATTAGCGCACTTCAGCCGCGTCTGTGTCTTGTGGATCCAGTGTCCCCAAGCTTCAAAATGGAGAGGGGATGCTTTAACTAAAGTTTGTTGAATGAATTTTCATTAAAGTGCCTCTGCCACCATTTTGAAGTGTGGGACAGTGAATACACAAGATGCTGCAGGCACTTTAATCTCAGAGCTGCTCTAATTAAAGTGACCCCCTCCACCCATTGTGAAATTGGGGATCAGCAACAGGTAGTAGAGGCAGTGGCAGACAGCGAAGGTGGCAGGCACTTTTGGTGCCATAGAGGGGAATGCCGTGGAGAAGAGCAGCAGCTCATGGAGAAAGTTGGGTTGCAAGTGGTGGCTGGTGCCCTGGTGACCTCTTTTATTCATCAGTAAAATGCTGTGCACAAATGCTGTATATGACAAAAATAATAGAACAGTGTACAAACAGTTTTAAGCCCCATATGCTAAATATTTTTAGTTACATAGAGGAGCCAAAAATAATATAAAGAATGGAAGCTGACTATTCATGTTTTATTTCCAGAGAAAGAATGTTTTTTTTTCTTATCCATTCAAATTGTGAACAAGAGGCTCAGCTACAGATTAACCTGTGGGGCAAGTTTTGTTTTCTTTTATACAGCTAAGTATTTCAGAGAGTTATTTTTAGGCATGGCTAAAACAATGTGAGGCACATACATTGATTAAACGTTGTGTGCCAAAGAGCCCCTTCCTGGAGACAAACCTGCTGGAATGGGGCTAAAAGCCAGGGAATGACTACAGGGTTTATCAATTAGAGTTACCTAGGAATCATTCCCTCAAAGTTACATGGAAAGACACCCACAGATTCACAGGAAGGGGTTACCCTTCCCTCTTTATTTTCAGAGATGGGAACCAACTGCATGAGGGCTATCCTGCATGATTTTGCGCTGCTCCCTGCTTGGCTGTGCTAGCAGTATGGCTCATAGAGGAACTGCTGGAACAGATGATAAGGAGTAGCTGCCAAGGGGACCTCAATTTCTTAACTCCCAGTAAATACCCACTTACCATCCCTCCATGGTTGGTACACAGAAAATAGTGACAAAGATTTGTCAGCTCCCTTCTTTACTTCTAATTCCATCTGTTTCCCTATACTGTGCCCAAACAAATGTAGCATCTACTTATCACAGAGAGAAATAGATTGCCAGTGGCAGGTTTTCTCTACGTGCATACAGAGCAGACACTGCAGTCCCTGAACACATCACATAGTTACCAGATTAACCATCTGTGCACAGTTATGGGAGCCCAAATGGGCTTGGTTCTTTAGTAGCAAAAGGATAGGCCTCTTACCATTTGAGCTATAGGAGCATTCCCATATTTTATGGCAATAAGTACTGTATCCTTTAGGAAGGGAAGAAAGTATCTTCTAAATCCCATTCTAGATAATACTAATCCTGAGTATCAGCTACATAGGTCAAATCCAATCTGTAACTAATTTCTATGCTGCAAATGGAAACCCTTAGATAAATGATACAGTCTCTTGAGACATAAGGCTAAGTACAGATATTCAAAAAAGCCTGAAGCAGAATCAAAGCTATGCTGTTTTCTATAAGCAGCGTAGTTTAGATTGGTAGCAAATAGAACACATATATATGCCTTTTGGTGGGGAGGGAAATTCTTAGACTAAGTTCCACCATTTTTAAACCAGTCTGTGTGTGCTAAACTTCTGGTTTTTTATGGGATCAGACTGGTTTTGTGTGCTGAACTTCTGCTCTATTATGGGCATAGATCAGTTTCTGATCACTTCTGCTGGTAAAAGGGTAATGAATGTATCTGGACTAAGAGTAAAAAACCTGGCTTTTGAGCTCCAAAAACACAGCTCTGTTGCTAATAAACTAAAGGATACAAAATTTCATTAGTAGTATTCAACATCTTTTAACATCTTTGTTGTCCAAATCCCAGCACACTCCATTACATATGTATGCATAAACAAGCAGGAAGTAATAAAAGGTCCTATCAACACTGTCTCAGGACCATGCAAGGAAGTGGCACTATGAAGTGCCACTCACTCTGAAAATACTAGGGCCCAAAATCTGATGTAATCAAGTTGACTCAGCACAGTGCAGAGGATGCACAAATAAACTCAGTACCTCAGGTGAATTTGGCAATGTGTATTTAGAACCCTACTTATGTATCTACATTACATCAGGGTCACCATGTAGCGCGTGTAGGGCATGTAGCATATATAGTTCCAAATGGAGCAGGCAGGGCACATTTATCTGTGGCACTTCCTTCCACGGTCTGAGGCAGTATAGACATTTCTTTACTCACTGAGTTAGAGGTGTACTTCCCTTTCGGCATGTTCCCACTAGTATGAGGCTGAGGTGGAGCAAGGGCAAGTGGGTGGCACTGAGGAGATGTATCAGCATCCCCCTGGTTCTCATGTATTTTGTTCCCTTGCCCCAGCTGGTTTTGCCTCAGCAGTGCAGGAAGATAGTGTACACGGAATCAACTACTAGCTCCGAATGATGCCAGACTACACTACCCTCTCACTTCTAGGATGTGGATAGATGTATGGATGCTGCAATTTCCCCCTCCTCAGCAAGCAGAGGCACAGCAACAAGAGGGGTGGAGTCAGCTGAGCCACTTGCCTCTGCTACCTCTACCTGAGCCTCCTCTGAAGTGCATTCTGGGGAAGGAGACCTCACTCTAGAGGAAACTTGAAGGTTGTGGAGCACAAACTCAACTGATTCACCCTCCTTTCCCAGAATTTCCCTTGCTAGGGAACTCAGATCCAGCTCCAGATCTTCCTCTGGCACTGGAAGACTCAGTATGGGAAGTGAAATGGGGGTGGAGGAGACTGTCATTCTGGTGCTGGTGCTGGTGCTGCTGCTTGTTGTCATGGTGGGGAGGTGGGTATGACTGTTGCTGTTGGAGGGGATGTAGACTCAGGCACAGGCAGTGGCACTGGCACTGTTCCCCTCTCCTTGTTGCTTGTGGAAGCCTCATCCCTGCTAGTTGTAGCAAAGAGGCTGTGTCTCAGTTTGTGGGGTCGGGGAGACTTACAGCTTTCCCTCTACCCCTCTTTCACTCCTCACTGAAGGCTTGTCAGCTGCCTTTTCACCACGCTTCATGGTGTGTTTCATAGTGTCTTGTTTTTATACAAATATATAAACATATCTGGTTTCTTATATAAGTTCTATAATGTGAATAGTATATGCCTCAAGGTGTGAATGTATCTGTGTTCCTATATAAGTTCTATAAGGTATACAGTATATTCCACAATGTGTAAATGTATCTCTCTTCCTATATAAATTCCACAAGGTATGGATGTAGTATATGTCACAAGGTATAAATGTATAGAAATAAAATATAGATGTATCTCCCTATATAAATTTATACTGTGATACCTAATATAATTATAACATTGAAAAGAATAAATGAATATAATAATAAAATAAAAGGGTCTAGAAGAAATCAAAAGGTATTGTGGAAACCCACTTGCTAGGCTAGCAAGTAGGAAATCATTCAAATCAATGCTAGTAATAGCCTTCATTGTCTAATGCTCCTGAGCTGCTGGAAGATAGCTCAGTAACTGTCAGACCCCAAGGCAGAAAGCAGGCCAGTTCAAACAATGCTCCCTTTTATGCTGTTTTTCCATCCCTCCCCCCAGAGCACTAGGATTGGAAGGGACCTCAGGGAAGAATCACAGTTACTGGCCAGCCACACAGTCAATATGAGAGCAGTCCTTCCCCCCCTCTTCCTTCTCCTTACTTTCTGTTTCCCTGCAGGCAAGCCCAGCTTGATCTTTGAATCTCAAAGTGTTTTGAAACGTTCAGATATCTTTGATTGCTCTTATTTCATTTCAAGGCTGTTTCAAAGCCCCTCATTTCATTATGATTTGCTGTTTTGAGCTTAAAACAAGTCAAAACAGTGTCTAAAGAAGACAGCCGCTGAAATTTTGCATAGCCCTAATAGACATAGATGGCATCTATACACATGCTCAGGGATAGGGCATTAGGTTTAATTACAGTGTTCCCAGATAGCTGTTCTAATTAAAATGTTGTAGCATCATGTGTATTAAGCCCCTGCATATTTAAAAATGGCTGTGGAATGCTTTAACAAAAGCTCATTCTATGAACTTTAGTTAAAGTCCTCTAGAAGCCATTTTTAAACCCAAAGGGGCTTATACACATTTCACTGTGGCAATGATAGAGCATTCTAATTAGAACATGGAGCAGACTTGATTAATTGAGTCTTCTCTGATGCATGTGTATAGGCACCCATAGAGCTAGTGCATTACCACACCAAGAATAATGTAGGATGTAATCTCTTCTGCCTTGTACTTTGTGCAGTCACATCTATATAATTCTCCTAATCAGAATAAGAGCACTGACACACACTATGAACAGGTTGAAATAATGCCTCAACATGCAAGACAGTGATGCAGCAAACCCACATAGGAAATGCAGAGAGATATAGGTGGTGAATACTATGAAATGCTATTTGAAATTTCGTAGATTTCATAGACATTAGGGCTGGAAGGGACCT
>NW_017728992.1:144425439-144429933 GCF_001723915.1 Gavialis gangeticus
CAGGTTTTTCTTCCCAAGGTGGAGAACCTTGCATTTTTCCGTGGTATCCTACTTAATAGTTATACCCTGAACAGTAAGGTCACTCAATATCTATTAGTGAATTCTTTTTTTAAGTTTTTAATTCTTTAGAAGTGTACATCTGGGAGTTTTAACAGTTTTCTGCAGGGAAAAAATGAGATGGAAACCATTAATACAACTTGAAAACAACAGCTGTTACTGTTTTCTATAACAAAAGCTAGATTTGAAAACTCCATTGTTAGTACACAGACAGGTTCTATCTATTCTGTGATGGTTGTGACAGTACTACTGTGGCAGCATCTCTTACTGTTACTAGGTTAGAAATCCCATGACAGCAACAGGAATATTACTAGCAGGGCTGATGACAGCTCCCCTTCTACTTACCAAGGCATTCAGTGTCTTACCTCCAGGATGGGGCATGCTCCAATAGGGTATCCTTTCCTCTCTGTTTTTTCTCAAACCACCTTTCCTTCCAAGCTTGCTTTAAGACAGTGGTTCCCACCCTCTTTTAGATTCACGGCACTCCTCCATAATGTTTTTGAAATTTCAGGCATCCAGGTAAAAGTGCGCTGGGTGCCTAGTATGTAGACAGATCAGAAAAGACAATCAATTACTCCAGCCTCTATTGAGCCAGGGCCAGATTAACCCTTTAGTAGCCTCTATGTAAACATACTTGTGGGCCCTGGGCCGGTCAAGACCTGCCCCCCCCAGTGCTGTCACCTGCAGGAAGCGGGCTTGGAGCTGCTGCTAAGAAGTAGCTGCTATGGTGGTGAGGCCAGCAGATGGTGGGGAAGGGAAGGGAAGGGAGACAGATGGGGCCATTCACACTGCTACCACACAGGGAAGGACTGGCCACCCTACAGCTCAGGGCCCTAGGCATGTGCCTACTTTGCCTATGCATTAATCCCGCCCTGGCCACAGCCCTTTTTGGTTTGGCCTCCCCACACTCCTCCTGGAAACAGGTACGCTGTACAGTTCTACCTGCCCCATGTGTATCTGTTTACAGAAGGTGCCCTTTTGACTGCAATACAGCACCCTTGAAAGGCTCTCAAAGCACCCTGAGGTCACATGGCACCCCAGTTGAGAACCACTGTTCTAAGAGACAGCACACTTAACCCACTAACTTCAACATTAGGAACCTCGATATTAACCTATTTAAGAGACAGGTTGAAGTCTATTTATGGGTGGAGCCATAAGTTTGTCTAATAGTGTTGTTCATCCATTGAACTTCATTCAAAAGTAAGTGAGTAAGGAGAAGGAAAGCAGTACTTTTGCTGGTGGTGTCACAGATGGGTTATTGTATAAATGCAGAAATCCAAGTTAGGTAGTATTATAGTAGTATAAAGGTTGCAAAACAATTTCTATTACATTCTCTTTTCTCTCTATCATGTAGATACGTGCACGCACGCGTGCACGCACACACACACACACACATGCAAAGTGGTCACATTCTCATAAATTCTGTAAACATTCCCTATTTTGAGTGACATTATAATTGCTTAATCTTGAATAAAGTTTCATTTTATTTGTTGGAAGTTTGAGCAAAATCTCTTTGACATAATTTTGGGTAATATTATCACAGAGATGTGCCTTGGATGCTGCACCAGAATTACATGGACACCAATTGCCAACCCACTCAACCAGATTGGCTGCTGAAAGTGTCACTCACCCCTTACAAGCACACCTGCAGCCTCAAGCTGCAGGTATACCTTCACATACCCTTATTCTGTTCTGGCAAGCCTCACATTCACTGCTGTCTGGTTCTCCTGGATCCTCACTTGGCTTTGGATTTCTCTGACCCTGATCTTGGATCTCTCCTGATCCTCAGCACTGCTCCTGCTCTCTCTAGTTTCCTCAGCATCCTGACTCTGCTTGGCTTCCTTGACCCTGACCTCAGATCTCTCTTGGAACTCAGTATTGGTTCTCTGACTCCTGACCTCAGCTTACATCTTGGACTACCTCTTGGATTTTCACTCTTGGCTCCAGCAACCTGTGCCCCAGTCCCACTGACCCCCAGGTCACCCTTAGTGGCCTATTGAAGGCCTAGCTGCTTATGTCCTGGCTAAGCTCTCATAGCAAGGTGTGCCTCCCTCACCCATAGTGGTACAAGGGGATGGATTTACCACCGAGCCAGATTTCTGGGTGATCTGCTGGCTGCTTTATAGCCCAGATTACAGCAAGCCTGGTGCACTCTGTTTCTAATCCATCAGGACAGCCAGCCCACTCATTCCATATTCCTCTATCCAACAAATTTGATGGAGAACCCCACTGTTTCTGGGGGTTAATTAGTCAGTGTAACCTCACTTTTTGTCTCTGCCCTGAAACCTACCCTTTCAGATATAGCCAAGGTGCCATTTGAGTAGCAATGCCTTGGCCTGAGCATTCCTACTTCTGGAATAAGATTAAATACTTTATCTAGACCATGGCAAAGATCTTTGGAAATCCGCCTTGGGTCTGCACTCCAGAATGAGCCCTCTAGAACCACAGGCAAGGAAGTCACCCAGTATTGAACTATACAGCCAAATTTAGATAGTTGATTGCTGAGACACACAGAGTAGAATGAGGTATTCCAACATTACCACTTCCTCCATAGACTACAGAGTCATATTAAAGACAAGTTGGCCCAGGTGGAACTCTCTGCTACCTTGGACAGACTTATTCACCATAGTATCTATATTGATGCTCAGGTGTCCAAGCAGCAACAGGAGTGTGGGGCTATATCTCAGACTCTGAGGCCAGCTAGTGCCCCAGAAGAGCCAACATGACCTCCAGTGGAGGCCATGCACTGTAGATTGATGCAATGAGGAAGAGATTTTCCTCAGAGAAGAATGCTCACCATCACTCCCAGGGGTCTGGCCTGTACAGTGGGGAGCCAGGTCATTTTGCCCATATCTTCCTGAGGAAGGGGATACTCATTATCTTTGAGGAAACTTCCCAACCTGAGCCACCTTCTAAGAGTTCAGCCAGCCCCTCCAACCCACATTAGGCTCTCAGGCACCACCAAGCACCAAAACTCATCTTTGCTTGACTCACTCATGATTACCCTTTGCATACAGTGCTCTGTTCTCTGTTCTGGCTCTCTTTGATACCACAGCCTTCAGTAATTTCATGGACTTGACCTTTGCCGAACAGCATCAGATACTAGCCAAGCCAAAAACAACATTTTCTCTTCTTGGGTCCCATCACCAGTGAGACCATTCCACTAGGCACATTGCTTGATGATCATTGTGAGTCCTTTTGTTTTGATCTCATCCGTTCACCTTACTCTTCAGCTATCCTGGGAACTCTTTGGCTATCCTGCCACAATCTGGACATCTTGTGAGGATAGAAAGAGCTCCATTTTGTCTCAACATATTACCTGAACTCTTGTTTGGAGAGGATTCCTCAGACTGGTACCCAGACCAGAGGCAGGGCTGAAGATACCAGGTTTCTTGGTCTGACCAAAGATGCATGGCATGCCATAGTAAGAAATACCCATCTAACAGAACCTGACCCATTCCCCTCTGCCAAATATTGAGACTTGGCAGATGCATTTGACAAGAAAGGAGCATACTGACTTCTTCCATATCCTGACTCAGCTTGTCTTCCTTATGGAGGCCCAAAAGCAACATCTGTTTCCATGCAGTGTGTCCTCACTATTCACTTCTCAATTTTTTGGGGTGTATCCCATGGTTATGTACTGAGAATCTCTAGGATATTTTCCCAGTCAGAAGCATTTGTCTTCCCTGAGAGGAAACTGTGGAAAGGTATTGGAAGCCTATAAGCATTCAATTGATTTTTGCTTTTGTCCTTCCTGCAAAGTGATTGAATTCCAAGACAGACCTAAATTGAATCTAAGCTTTCATCCACACTGTCAGTCAGGTAAGCCAACCCAGGCTTGTTGAAGAATTTGTGAGAACAGATTTGATATTTTTTTATGTGGCTGTTAGTATGGTTTGAACTAAAATTTGGCTAAGAGCCCAAGTTAACTGCAATGCAGAAATACCCAAACTCAGGGCTGAGCAGAACCAATGCAGACCTGTATCTAACAAATACATTCTAGGTCACCACGTGTAAACATATTAGAGCTGGGCTTTGTGACTAAGTCATCATTGCCATAGGAATGTAAAGTCTTGTACTTAGAAAACAAACAAACTATGAAAACTTAATATCATATTGACCTAAGGGTTGCATTTAATAACAATAGCAATTTTAATTGATGTCAGTAATAGGCAGCTGCTTATTGTCTATTACATTAAACAATTTCCCCTTGCATTTATGTCTAATTAAAGTGTCTACTGTCTCTGAAAGCAGGTAAATGCTGTTGTTCAAAACTTCAAGAGACCAGCCATACTGTATTATCTGTCTTCAGTGAGGGAAAATCCTTTACTAGATTCATAGATGCATAGTTGGTAGGGTGGGAAGGGACCTCAACAGATCATCAAGTCTGACCCCCTGCCCTAGGCAGAAAAGAGTGCTGAGGTCAGATGACTGAAG
>NW_017728992.1:144434933-144436299 GCF_001723915.1 Gavialis gangeticus
TACTGTATTATCTGTCTTCAGTGAGGGAAAATCCTTTACTAGATTCATAGATGCATAGTTGGTAGGGTGGGAAGGGACCTCAACAGATCATCAAGTCTGACCCCCTGCCCTAGGCAGAAAAGAGTGCTGAGGTCAGATGACTGAAGCCAGATGCCTATCCAGCCTTCTCTTAAAGACCCCCAATGTAGGGGAGAGCACCACCTGCCTTTGAAGTCCATTCTAAATTCTGGCCACCCTTACCATGAAGAAGTTCTTCCTGATGTCCAGCTTAAATCTGTTCTCTGTTGGTTTGTGATCGTTGCTCCTTGTAACCCCAAGAGGTGCCCTGGTGAACAAAGCATCTCAGATTCCTTGTTGTCCTCTCCCCACCCCACCAATGAATTTGTAGTTGGCCACAAGAGGCCTCCTTGTGAGGCAATAAATGTGTATCAGAAGAGAATCTGTTGACTGCCACTTTTTTACAAGTACCTATCCAGCCTATTTTGTAAACTATAATTCATCCTCTTTCAGGGTTCAGTCCAGAGTGAAAGAGATGATCATAGTTGAGAGAGATGTAAAGACAGCACATAAAAGAAAATACTTTGGTAGATAGTTTCTACTATAGCTAGCTTGTTTCTTCTATTGTGAAAGTAACAGATGGGTGCATACTTAAAATATTTTTAATGAAAAAATTACTAAAGGTTTCAAATTCTTGCAACTATCAGTTTTATAACATGACATATGCTGGGACAGCAATGCAGCAGTGCACAGACAATCTAGGATGTTTTTGGAGAGTGGATGATTGTTGGGGACAACTTCGGAATGCAAGTGTTGGAGAGATCAACTAGGGGCCATACTCTTCTTCACCTGCTGCTCACAAACCATGAAAAATTGGTGGGAGATTTCATAGATTTCATAGACATTAGGGCTGGAAGGGACCTCAGAAGATCATCGAGTCCAGTCCCCCACCCGAAAGGCAGGAAGTCAGCTGAAGTCATAGGATCTCAGCAAGATAATCATCCAAATTACTCTTGAAGGTGTTCAATGTTGGTTCTTGAACTAGCTCCGATGGCAGGCTGTTCCAGACCTTGGAGGCTCGGACAGTAAAGAAATTCTTCCTTATGTCCAGCCTGAAATGGTCTTGCAGTAGTTTATGACCATTCAACCTCATCATCCCTTGGGGCGCTCTGGTGAACAAACATTCCCCCAGAAACTGGTAAACTTATAGGTGGCCATCAGATCACCCCTGAGCCTGCGCTTTTCCAAGCTAAAGAGCCCCATGGCTCTCAGCCTGTCATCGTAAGGTCTGCTTTCCTGACCTCTGATCATGCGTGTGGCTCTTCTCTGGACTCTCTCAAGCTTCTCCACATCCTTTTTGAATTGTGGA
>NW_017728992.1:144436575-144437035 GCF_001723915.1 Gavialis gangeticus
GCAACAAACCCATGCTGGCTATCCCTCAGGATGTTGGCGTTAGCCAGTCCATTAAGGATGGCCTCTTTAATAAACTTTTCTAAGATCTTCCCCGGGATAGAAGTCAGGCAGCTGGGCCTATAGTTTGCCAGATCCACTTTCCTCTCTTTCCTGAAGATAGGCATCACATTGCCCTTCTTTCAGTCTTCAGGCACTACAACACAGCACCAGGAGTTTTCAAAGATCCGTGCCAGAAGCTAGGCTATGATGCTCGCCAGCTACTTAAGTACCCTGGGGTGTAGATTGTCAGGGCCAGCTGACTTGAAGTGTTCCTTCACAAGGTCAGCATTAATGGAGGGCAGGGGTTCTCCCTCACCCAGACCTCCTTGTCCCGTAGCAGGCATAGGCGTCCCATGGGACTGATGAAAGACAGATGCAAAGTACCCATTTAATAGGTTGGCTTTTTCCTGGGTGTCAGTTG
>NW_017728992.1:144437162-144440942 GCF_001723915.1 Gavialis gangeticus
ATGCTCGAAGCTAGTTGGAGTTCAGTTGCAGCCTTGGCTTTCCTGGTTTGCTCCCTGCAGGACTGGACCAGTGCAGAATAATCCTCCTTGGAGGTGAAACCCATCCTCCGTCCTTTGTAGGCCTTTTCTTAGCCTCAGGAAGTTTGCTAGATCCCTGGAGAGCCAGGGGGGCTGCTGTACCCTATTTCTGCCTTTCCTTCGAGATGGAATAGAATTAGCTTGTGCATTGAGAATCGCTCCCTTGAGGAGCAACCACTCTTCTTGAACTCCCCTCCCCCTGTGGTTGTGGTCCCTTAGGGCCTCAGTGACAAGCCTCCTGAGCTTGTCAAAGTTGGCTTTCCTGACGTCAAGGACTTCTGCATTGCTGACTGACTTGCCATCTTTACGGCGGATGGTGAAGGTGGTCAGCTCTTGGTCGCTGTCACCCAGCTTCCCATTGATCACTAGGTCACTGATTACATCATCCCCAGAGCCAGTACCAGGTCGAGCAATGTTTTACCTCTCATTGGCCCGTAGACTTCTTGAGTCAGGTAGAGGTCATCCACACATGATAGGAAGCTTTGCGACCACTCAGATTTTGCTGAGTGATCCTCCCATGAGATGTCCAGGTAATTGAAATCACGCATGACAACCATGGTCCCGAAGCATGTGGCCTCAGCCAGTTCCCGGGCAAACTCCTAGTCAAGCTCAGAACTTTGGGTGGGAGGTCAGTAGTAGACTCCCACCGTTGTGTCCCCTGTGCCATGTTCCCCATGGATTTTAACCCAGAGGGTCTCCAGTCATCCACCCTGGTCACCAAGATCAGCTTGCAGGGACGCATAACTTTCCTTCATATAGAGAGCTACCCCTCTGCCCCTTTTATCTACACAATCCCTCCTGTACAGGGTATAGCCATCTATACCTGTGGTCCTGTCATGGGTGGAGACCCACCAAGTCTCCATTATCCCTATGACGTCATAATTATTTGTGTTAAGCAGGAGGACAAGTTCCTCCTGCTTATTCGCCAAGCTCCTGGTATTTGTGTACAGTCAGGCTAGTGTCCCTTTGGGGGCTCTTGCCTTGCCCACAGATTGTACTAGGTCTGGGGTGGGGTGGGCTCCCTTAAGTGCCTTGGTCTGCTGGCTTTGCAAGGGTTGCTTAGTGGGCCAGCAGTGGCGGTAGTCTCCCTGTCCCCCAGCGGGCTTAGTTGAAAGCCTGGTGGAGCAGGTCAGCCAGTTTGGCTGAGAAGAGCCTCCTCCCCAGGGGAGAGAGAGGGAGGCCATCTCTTCCCAGCAGCTCGCTGCCTCTATCACCAAAGAGTGGGCTGTGGTCAGGAAGCCAAAGCCTTCCTGATGACACCTCCACCTCAGTCTTTGGTTAACTATGTAGAAGTGGATGGGAGTTTGGGCAGCAGCAACCATGAGATGATCAAATTCATGATCCTGAGAAATGGAAAAAAGGAGAGCAGCAGAGTATGGGCCCTGGATTTCAGAAAAGAAGACTTTGACTCCCTCAGTGAACTGAAGGGCAGGATTCACTAGGAGGCCTGTCTGAGGGGAAGAGTCATCCAGGAGAGGTTACAGGAACAAATGATCCTGATGTGCCGGAAGAATAGCAAATATGGCAGGTGAACAGCTGGCTTAGCAGAGAAGACTTTAGTGAGTTTAAACACAAAAAGGAAGCTTCCAAGAAGTGGAAGCTTGGACAGATGACTAGGGAGGTGTATAAGAATGCTGCTCAGACATGCAGGGATGAAATATGAAAGTTCAATTGGAGTTGAAGCTAGCAAGAGATGTGATGGGTAACCAGAAGGGTTTCTACAGGTATGTCAGCATGAACTGGGGAGGCAATCTAGTGACAAATGATCTGGAAAAGGCTGAAGCACTCAGTGCCTTTCTTTTACTTCAGTCTTCACAGGTAAGGTCAGTTCTCAAACTACTGCACCAGGCAGCACAGTTTGAGGAGAAGGTAAGCGGCCAACAGTGGTGAAACAACCGGTTAGGGATTATTTAGAAAAGCTGGATGTTTACAAGGCCATGGAGCCAGATGCAATGCATCCAAGGGTGCTGAAGTTGTCTGATGTGACTGCAAAGCCACTGGCCATTATCACTGAAAATTCATGGTGATTTTGGAAGGTCCTGGATGATTGGAGAAGGGCAAATATAACACCCATCTTTAAGAAAGGGAAGAAAGAGGATCTGGGGCATTACAGATCAGTCAGCCTCACCTCAGTCCCTGAAAAAATCATGGAGCTGTCCTCAAGGAATCCATTTCTAAGCACTTGGAGGAGAAAAGAGTGATCAGGAACAGTCCACATGGATTCACCAAGGGCAAGTCATGCCTGATCAATCTGATTGTCTTCTATGATGAAATGATTGGCTTTGTGGATGCGGAGAGAGCAATAGATGTGATATACCTTGACTTTAGCAAGGGTTTTGATACACTCTCTCATAACATTCTTTCAAGCAAGCTAAGGGAATATGGGCTGAAGGAATGGACTGCACGGTGGACACAAAACTGGCTGGATCTTTGGGCTCAAAGGGTGGTAATCCATGGCTTGATGTGTAGCTGGCAGCTGGTATCAAGTAGAGTGCCCCAGGGTTCAGTCATGGAGCCAGTTTTGTTCAATAACTTTATGAATGATCTGGAAGATGGAATAGAGTGCACTGTCAACAAGGTTTTATTAGATGACATCAAGATGGAGGGAGCAGTAGATACACTGGAGGGTGGAGCTAAGATTCAGAGAGACCTCAAAAAACTGGGGATTGGACCAAAAGAACTCTCATGATGTTCAACAAGGACAAGTGCAAAGTCCCACACTTAGGACGGAACAATCCCATGTACAGGTACAGGCTGAGGACCAACTGGCTAAGCAGCAGCTCTGCAGAAAAGAACCTGGGGGTTGTAGTGTACAATAAGCTGAATATGAGCCAACAGTGTGCCATTGTTATAAAGAAGGCTAATGGCATACCTGGCTGTGTTAATCAGGGCATTTGCAGCAGATCCAGGGAAATGTTTGTTCCCTTCTACTCAGCACTAGTGAGGCCACACCTGGAGTACTGCATCTAGTTTTGGGGCCCCCACTACAGGAACACTGTGAACAAATGGGAGAAAATCCAGTGGAGGACAGTGAAAATAGGAAAGGGATGAGGCTCATGACTTCTGAGGAGAGGTTGAGGGAACCAGGCTTATTTAGTCTGGAGAGGAGAAGACTGAGAGGGAATTTAATAGCAGCCTTCAACTACCTGAAGAGGGGTTACAAACAGGAGGAAGCTAGAGTGTTCTCAGTCATGACAGATGACCGAACAAGGAGCAATGATTCCAAGTTGCAGCAAGGGAACTTAAGGTTGGATATTAGGAAAAAACCCTCTCACTAGAAGGGTGGTGAAACACTGGAATGAGTTACCTAGAGAGGTGGTGGAATTTCCATCCTTGGATATTTTTAAGCCGTGGCTCAACAAAGCCCTGGATGGAATGATCTAGTCGAGGATGGTTCTGCTTTGAGCAGGGCGTTGGATGGATGACTTCCTGAAGTCCTTACCAACCCTAATTTTCTATGATTTTATGATATGTACTCTACATTGATAGCATTAACAAAACCTAAAGAACATCAGACATTACCAAATGGCTTTTTCTGTGGATCACTGAATATAGAACCATAGGCAAAGATTAAAATAGGAGATCATATATGTCTATTCCACAATTCATAAAAAGCAAGCTGTAGCTAGCACAGTTAAGGTACCATTTGCTCATCATACTTTCTCAAGAGAGACCAAAGGTCATCTCTGTCAGCGCTGGAAC
>NW_017728992.1:144445942-144452955 GCF_001723915.1 Gavialis gangeticus
AAGGTACCATTTGCTCATCATACTTTCTCAAGAGAGACCAAAGGTCATCTCTGTCAGCGCTGGAACACATTGAATGGCAGGTGTGGAAAAGCCTGTACAACCATTCCCTATGTTTTATCTCCTTTACAGACAGATAGAAGACATCAGTGTCAAGTGTGTTAATATAGCCTTTCAAAAGCACTAAATTCACAATAAGAAAACAGAAAAGAATGACTATATCTTAAACCTGTAACTTGTGATACGCAAAACTGTGTCACTCTAAACCACAGAAATGAATTAAGCATGTATTTTGTGCATATGCTAGTTACAACGTGCATGTGCATATACAATGAAATTTTGACTTCTGCAACTTACAGTGCAATTTTAATTTTGTCTGGTTGTATATTAGCATACTCTGATTTATTCATGTGAGAAGATCTATGGAAATCAATGCTTATGTAAGAAAGGACCACAGGATCTGACCCAATATTTATAAATTTCCCTATTCCTGAGATCAGTCTTTGCTTGATATACAATTTAACATGCCTCAATTAGTTATGATCATTTAAAAAAAAAACCCCAAAATTGCTCTTAAATGAAAGGGTGTAGTATGAGAATGTAAGCAGGATACACTGTAATCATGTCCTTCATCTCTATAAATTCATTATGGCATGCTGATTTATTAAGCTATACATATGTAAATATACCTAAAAAGTGTATGCAGAATGGCTGTGAAGCTCATGTATTCCATGTTAAAAATGCAGCAATTAATAATTGCTTCTGAAACTGTATCTAGGGTAGAAGAATAATGCTATAACATTTTTTGCAAGGAAAAGGCACAGATAACAAATACTGTCAATGTTGGCAGATGGAACATTATTATTGTATGCAGCAATAGGTTTATCTTAGCTGCCTGTTCCATCATTTCAATAACTTGCTACCAGGAGAAAGCTTTACTATGCATCTCTTTATCCAGACATGTTCATAATACCCAGAGCAGTAAATATTCAGCCTGTTGACTCTTTCTTGTTTCAGTTGATATTTTGAAAATGGGTTATTAGACAAATGGGGGCAAACAACAAAAGACTATATTTCCATACCCATCTTTTCTGCTTGCTTGATCATGGCACATTACTGAGCCATTAGGTATGAAAGCAAAGGGTACTTTCAACCTGAAAGCTTTGCCATTGATATAATTCTGCTAACAGTTTAGAGTTGCATAGCCAAGAAGATCAGAAGCCATTGTAATGCAAATGTTCCAGATAGGATGCAAGGAAGAGGAAATAATAATGGAGAATAATGAAGCACTGATACCTAAGAGAAGATAATTGTTTGTATTAATTTAGTCATCACTCCTCCCAATGCTGTTAGAATTTCTATTAAATATAGTTTGCATGTTTGAATTACTTTATAAACAAATCTTTATTAATTTTTTCAGAGTTCAACTGGTTTTGGACCAAATATATAACATAAGCATTTATATATATTGCAAAACCTAAAATGAAGAGGAAACTACAAAATAAAAAGAGAAAGGTTACAATGATATGAAATTATACTTTTTCCTACTAGATGCACAAACATATGTGTGTGTGTGTGCACTCAAATGCTGGTACACAATTTATTATTTTAATAGCTACCTTTAAAATGGAGACTTACATAACCCTCTGAAATTGAAACCCGTATTTCATTTTTTTTTTCATGCCAGAAGTTGTATTTACATATAGTAATTCAATTTTTTGTGTTTACTTGATTTTTGTGTAGAAAGGCAATTTACTTTATGAAGCAACATGTTGTATGGGCAGATAATTGTGGGGACAGTCTGAAAGGCTTCTTTTAACATTTAGCTCCTTCAATCAATGTTTATGGTAGAAAACAAAGGGATAAAATACCTGGATATAAAATGGCTCTGATAGGGATATGTTTCTTAATGAGAGGTCAATTAGTATCTGATGGATACAAAGAAAAAGGAATCAATAGAAAACCCATAAAAAGTTAGGCTGAGATACAGTATATTGTATATGATCAATGAAAGGGTGAAGAATAGCATAGTGGCAAACATGAGTGTGTGGAAAGGTAATTTAGAACTGAGAAATCCATGTGCTGTACTTGTGTCCGTGTTAAATGGAGACTTGGTGGGAGGAGTGGAAATTGAAAAACCAAAGACTGAGGAAAATGTTGAGATCTGAATCTGATTCAGTCGTTAAGTATAGGCCTTCAGTATTAGTGTATATGGGAGCCTGCTTTGCATCAGTACAGGAGTGCCAAGTGAGCTCAGAACAGGTGAAGATAGCAATCCATATTCCTGTGGGCAGAACAACATTTTTTGATCCTTCTGTGATACTTTCTATGAAAAGCCAGCATAATGCTTTCTATTCACTATGATGCCCTAGGGAAAAGTGTATATGGTTGGGACTTACTGGTGAGTGTCTTCTGCTTCTCTAGACCCCTACCAGACAGTACCCCATGATTTTTTTTTATTTCTTCTCTTTCATATATATTTAACTTTCTCTTTTGGTTATCGTCTCTAAATAGTAATAATAACATTAATAGCAATGTTCTGTGAAAAGCCATGTGTATAGGTACATGAGTCCATTTATATTTGCTGTCAAATTCCAATTTGTTTTAATGTAACCATGAGATGTGTGTTTTTTGTTTCGTGGGATTTTGCTACTACTTTTCTTCAGCAAAGATGTACGTAGGTATCTTCCATGTATTCTATGAGTGAATTATGGACTTCAGTGTTAGCTCAGTAAAACTTGACTTTCTGTGTATGCATCTACACAGGCTGTTAAGGTGACAAAATAAACTCCGGCGCAATTAGCACCAGAGTCAGCTGCAACACCTACATGTGCCCAGGACCACAGCACTTTTAGCTGGGGCAGAGCAGCTCTGGGCAAACATGAGGTCTGGGGGGGTCAGCCCCAGGCTCCAGGTGGCAGTGTTGCGCAGTGGAGGGTCTGGCTGGGGCGCAAAGGTGCTATAGTCCAAGGCAGCAGACAACCCCTGTGCTTTAGCACCCTTATACCTCAGACAGCCCCTGGCACATCCTACGCATGCATTTCACTGCACTTAATTACTCCGCCAAAAGATTATAGCACCATCCATAACAATACTATTCTATGGCAGAATTAATTAATTTACTGTGCCCTCATACTGGTGAACATGTAGACTGTGATGGTTTATGACTACTAATTAGTCAACTCCTCAGTAAAGCACATGTGTAGATGCACCCTGTTAAATTTGTTTAAGTTACTTCTTAGCATTCTTATATGCCTTTGATTTATTCAATTAAAATTGTTTGGAGGATATCCAACAAAAAAGGGCTTTTTTGTCATAATTTGTTAACAGAGACATTTCAATGTTTGAATACTTATCATTTTCAGCAATGTCGTGGTAGAACCTAATTCTATTTCATTGCTTTTCAGCACACCCACATAGGCTCCCAGGATTGTGGCTTGTTGGGAGCCCGAGTTGCTAGCCATCCAGAGCCTTTGGTCTGGGAAAGCTTGACTTGCAGACAGGGATTTCAAAGCCTCTCTCCCAGACAGGCCTCCAATACCTTTTGCAGAGAATTCTGAACATTTTATTCTTTGCTCCAAATTTCAAAATATAGAAATCCTCTACAAAGGCATAACAAATCATTTGGGTGCCTGGGACAGCTACAATGCATAGATGCAGTGGTGACTTCTGGCTATTGTAGCGCTGCTGGCATGATTGTGTTGCTGTTGGGGACAGCTGCTATTTTTCCATCCCACACCCAGGTTGACATCCCACACCCAGCTTGGCACCCAGAGCATCCTGCCTTAGTTACATTATTAATCCTCTGTGAAATGGAATAGGATCTTCTTCTTTTGCGTTCCTTTTAATTGTGTCTTCTTTCCAAGCCTTTTAAACTAATCCTCTATTTTTATTTTGTTTTTAATCAAATATTTTTTAAATTTGAAATATGTTGAAACACACATAAATTATTTTGTTTCTATTATTATTTATAATAGTTATGTGATCTGTTTTAACAGATATAGAGGCCAGACCCGTAACTGGTATAAATTGCAGAAGCTAATGTAGATCTATGAATTAATATGAGATAAAATCAGGCCCTCAGAATATGCAAAGTAGGATATATTTCTCAGCACCTGCTTAAGCATTTTGCTGATGAACTTACGCATATGTCTGAGTGTTTTGATGAATCAGTCCTTTATGAATCACTGCTGCATGACTTTGCCCATATTTTAGTTTTAGTTCAGTAGTCTCCATCTTTGCATTCCATGTCAGTAGTCACCTTTATTCGATTATGCATTTTCAAACATTAAATTTCCACTCTACTTCAATCTGCTCCAGCATCCTCCCTCAAGCTAAACAGAAGCTTTTAGTCTACAATGCTGACTATTAGGGCTGGAATTTTAAAATATTGCATATCAAGAGTGCATAACAGTACAACATAGAATTGTCCCAGCTTTCTGTATTTCTGAACTTGTTTTTTTTTTATCATCTTTAAATATTCAAGAAGCCTTCTTGCATATCAGTCAGTAGACAATTTGGGTAAGGATGAATAATGTGATAATACATGCACATGAAATGAAATCCTAGAACTACTACAGATGAAGCATATATACTCCAATACATTTCATTGGGGTAGTATTTCCATGAGAGATTTTACTTCATATATGTACAAATTGTACTTTAGTATGTCAAGAATAAACCTAGTTAACTCCAGATATACACTCAAAATAATAGAGGAGAGTGTCTATGCAAGACAGATTATTTCTTATGCTTTTGACCCTTTGTAAAATTTAGTGTGTTTCACTAGTGAATTTTTCTGGATGTATATATGGACAATTGAGATCGGAATGTGACCTTTTATCTATGATATTAATGCTGGCTCATGATATTTTAAAAAAATAAGTTTTATTTTGTAGTTTTCTTTCCTTTATTTAGCAACTTTCTATAAGCACTCTTCTGCATATTGAAGCAAGGAAGAGACTTGTTGTTTTCTTCAAGTGTCACCTATTTAAAAAGTGGACCATATCACTGAAAATATTGGATATCCTAGCTAACATCTCTTCTATAAGCACAAGTCATAACAACATATGTTTTAGACTACTGACATTAAGAACACTTACTGTTATGCTAAGGAAGTGTTTCTTTCAGTACCCAGATTTACTTATGCTTCTGCATATCAAAAATAAATACGTTGATAAATCAGTTCTGCAGGCTCCTGTATTGTTTACAGATTTTTTTTGCATATCTTTTTGCCTTACCATTTTTTATCATTCCACAAGGAACAATCTGGTCTTCAGTTCATTCTTTCTCATCCACACACAGATAACTTAAGGTTAGGATTTATTTTAAAAAACCCAGGAGCTTCTTTTTGTTGATGAGGAAAACAGTTGTTTAGGGATGCCTGGGGCTCTTTGCTTTGGCTCATGGGGCTGCAGTCTCTAGCATGCTAGCACTGGTCAGGAATTCAGCACCACAGAATCAGACTCTAGTAAGCTACCTATTATACTTCCCACACAACCTGGAGCTGCACAAGTAAGATAGAAAAATAGAGTGATGAAAGTATGTTGGAATGATCAGCATACCACTCTATTTTTCTTCTGGTAAACCTGGTATAATATGACTGTACTCTCTCATTAAATTAAGGAATGTGTATGTGCTTGTGGGTAATTAACTAGGAATCTGTCAGAAAATAAGGACTTGTTTAGTGTTCCTTGGTAGAAGTAGCTGTAGTTCTCTGAGTGTCTGCATCTCTTTCCCTATTACAGGTTTTTCTCTGTTTTTAGAATTAATATCCATATTCATTTTCTGATGTGATCACATCTGTTTAGCTCCAGTACCTAATTTTACATGTAATTCTTCTCAATATAAATGTTAATTTTAAGATTATCCTTGTCTTCATTTGCATAACATAGCTAATGTACAGTCATGAAGAAAAAAGACCTGTAACAGTGAGGAGCTAAGAGTCGGAAAGCCCTTTAGCATGTAAACTAAACAGTCCTTTCCATTTCCAGAGTGCCCAATTAAAGCTGATGGCTCACAGTGCCTCAAAGGGATGATCTCTTTCCCTTTCCTATTATTCAAGTTTTTAAGACCACAGAGCACAGGCTGCTTGGCACAATTCCAGCCAACTGGGTTTTCATTTGCTATAGTCCATAAGAACACAGGTATCAGCCTCAAGTAAAACAGGGGAAAGAAAAGTATGCTGACTGTCCCTCCTAACCTTTGGCTTCAGCTACAGTGAGGATATACAACACAGTAATGGATTTCAGTTACACCAAGTCATTCCTCTCTCAATAAATGCCTTGCTACATGTTGATTTTGGGCTGCTTCTGAAGCTTTTAACCCCTGGATAGTCTGCAAATTAACACATTTAAATGGTTGAAACCACTTGCTATGCAGCTCAAAGTAATGCCACTCCAGGGCAGGATTATCTCATGATCTGTATCACCCAGCTTCTGTTCCATTAAGGTGTGGCCATTCTCCACAGATGTGCTGCTGAAGGTGTGACTGCAAGCTACCACTAAAGGGATCAACATTTGTGAGGTTCACACTGATAGAAGGCTTTAAAATCCAAGGCCTAACCTGGGCCTATCTGGCCCATCAGATTGGCATGTTTTAAGGCAATCAGGACTTGTGGTAGAGATATCTTTTATTAGACCAACAAGATTTTTGCAAAAAAAAATTGCAAGCTTTCAGGCACAAACACCCTTTATCAGGCAGTGGAGAAAAAAATGTTAACGTTTTCCTGGGTAGAAATTAAAGTTCATATTTCATAGGTTTTCACAGAGGAGTCAGTAGATTTTTTTTTAACTCTATTTTTTCACAGAGGAGTCAGTAGAGTCATTTTTTTTAAACTGAAATTTAAAGTTTTTTTTCACAGAGGAGTCTATAGAGTTAATTTTTTGTCATGAAATTTCATATTTTTCCCAAGCAGGAAGCAATTGTGACCACCTGAAACCTGAGATCCTGCTCCTGCCTTTGTTTCAAGGTAGTTTGCATCATCACAGATCCTTACAGGAGGTGAGAGGCTCCAT
>NW_017728992.1:144457955-144458708 GCF_001723915.1 Gavialis gangeticus
AAGGTAATTTGCATCATCACAAATCCTCACAGGAGGTGAAAGGCTCCATAACATCTATGAACTGAATGCCCAGAGGAGTTTTCCATCTATTGACTCCTCTGTGAAATCCTATGAAATATGAACTTCCATTTCTACCCAGGAGAACTTTTACAATCTTTCCTTCAATGATGAAGGGTGTTTGCGTCCAAAAGCTTGCAATTAAAGAATTTTTTTTTTTGCAAAAATCTTGTGGGTCTAATAAAAGATAACTCTACCATGAGTCCTGATTGCCTTTTCCTCTAGACCAATATGGCTACAACCTGGATACCTGGCATATTTTAGGTATTCTAGTTTCTGCAGCCCATAGCACACAAGGCTAGCCTTACATCTGGCCTCTTTACCACCCCACCTTGGATGTTCCCTTTTACAACTGGAGGTGACCTTCAGGAGGAGTCTGGAGGGAGGCTCACTCTTGCACTTCCAGATCCATGGTTTAAATAATTTCCTTCTTCTCTCTGGTTTCAGTAGGGTAACACAGGTGTAAATATTGGCCTCCATGGGCGCGTCCACATGAGTGCACATGTGCCTCTTGCCCTGCCTCAAACCTCTGTGAGGCGGAGCAACAGGCATGTGCAGCAATGGAAAAATGCCGCATGTTTCAGCACCAGGGCTCTGGTGCCGGTAGGTAAGGGGTCAGGGGGTCTGGAGGAGGGGGGAAGGGACCACGGGGGGAACCACCAACAGCTCTGCCCACTCCCCCAGCCCCCGACCCCT
>NW_017728992.1:144460147-144464766 GCF_001723915.1 Gavialis gangeticus
TCTCTCTCTCTTTATAGTGGTCTTTTGTTTTACTTGTGGCGGAACATGGTTTTGGGGGTATTTTAGAGAGTGATTTTGGGATTTTTTTATCAGGGATTTTTCAGTTTTCCCATAGGGAACACAATTCCTGCTAGGGAGGCCAGTGGCAGGACCCTGCTTGCTCCTGGCTGGCACCTTGGACCAATCTGGCTGTGGCTGACCTCCTGGACAAATGGGGCCAGGAGGACATGCTTTGAGAGTTCAGAGCAGACTACCAGACCCAGAACATCTTCCAGGCGATAGCTGCCCAGATGGCTGGGCAGGGGGCACAAATGACAGTAGTGCCGCACAAAGGCCAACCCTGCAACTGCAGTCCACTGGCAGCTGGCCCAGAGGGCATCTACTGGCTCTGCAGTCCCAGACTGGTGCAGTGGGTAGACGGTGCAGGGAACTCTCAGGGCTGCTTCAGCAGTCCAGCTGGCACAAGGCGTACTGTCCCTAGGTACCAATTGGCTGGGTCCCAGAAGCTCCTGAGAGCTAGTAGCCCTGAGCTACTTGGCAGGGAGGCTTTTAATACTGATGGGGACAGCACAATTTCTGGCCCCACAGGCTTTAGCTCCCCCTGGGTGAAGATCCGGGAGGAGCCAGGCAGGGTTACTTTACCCCAACTGGCATAATTTGCTCCACAACAAAGTGCATGTCGGAGCATGTGCACTGAAGTGAAAAGCCCCAGATCAAATATGCATCGCTTCTATTTGAGCTGCTGCAAGCGCACGTGCTTGCATGCGTGGACACGCCCCATGGTGCTGCATAAATGTAATTGAGAGCATAATGTGGCCAAGCACTTGGAAATTATTGGGCAATCCTGTTGACAATGATATAACATGAGACTCCTTCAAAACTGAAGTGCCAACAGAGGTGAACAGTAATTACCCTACCCCCCCCTCTTAATTAATCTGATGTGATTTTGAAAGTGTGGGATCTGATCAGCTGCAGAAAGCAGCATTCAGAGAAATGCCCTGTGAAAACAATATTCTGTACTTTCTCTAAGTCCAGTAGACTTCTTGCATTGAAAAAATGCATGTGCCTACATATTGTATGATGTTATTCAATATTCACACTTTGACTCAAAGCTGTCATTAGAAATTATAAATGAAAATGCTGTTTTGGTTAGATTTGTTTTAGGTTTATTTACTATAAATATTCCAAAGCTATTTTGATTCATTTGTGGGATTCAAGCTGCATTTATTGTCTTTCATTTTCTAGTCATTCTCAGTGTATGATCACTGTTTTCTTGGGGTAGGACCTTAGTCCCATTGAACCTAATTGCAAAATTTATACTGAATTCAGTGAGACCAGGATTTCCTCCTGTACCACAATGACAGACGTGTAGAACATGTTTGAAGTCACATTTTCCCCTGTGTAAAGCCCATGTAATTAATTTATAGAAACTTAGAATGGGAATTGAAGTTAATTTATTTTTCTCTTCATGTAAGCATATGCAGTAAACCATCCAAACAGCAGACTGCAAGCTGTTTCAAAGTAGTAATGTTTATGTAGTGATTGTATTATGGTGTGGTAAATATGTTTAAATAATGGTTAGTTAGGGACATAATACTAATGTTGTACCTTTTATCCTGAAGTTTTCTTGAAACAGTTTTACATTTGACCTTAACTGCTGCATATTTTATAACCCCTGATCCTTACATTTATGCAGCACTAAACTGAAAAATCTTTATTGATGAAATAGTAAAAATCTCTTGTCCGTTTATAATCTCCCTACTTTTTATTCTGGATTTCTTACTCTTCAACATGCATTGGTGTTAAGAACATAGGAACTGTCCAACTATATGAGATCCATGGCACAACTGTTGCAAAATATTGTTTTCAACAACAGCTAGCCCTGAATGCTTCAAAGGAACAAAAGTTACATGTTTGGCAATGCTGGTAAATATGAAGAATTTATCCTAAACCATAAAGCCAGGCATATGAGATTTTGTATCCCTTCCAAAACTTTTTTTTAGCAGTAACTCCATATCCACAGACTTATCTCACTAAATGTCTTTAAAATATTGTGAAGTTCTCGGCCTCCACAATGTCATGGGGCAATAAATTCCATTATGAATTTAATTACACAATGCATAAAAAAATCCTTTTTTTAGGTACAAATTCACCTTTCAGTTCTGAAAATGCACTGGTTTTGTGGAACCTATTTGATAGTTTACAGACTTGGAAGGAGTTGCTCTCTCACCAGATGGAGTTTGTCTTAGGCCATTTCTGTAACTAACCAGCCTTTCTGTTGATGCTGTGAAACTATAGATTAGAACTGTGAACAAGCATTCATGGGACCTGGATCAGATTTAGGCAGCTTGGTTTAAGTCACCTAAACTTGAGTTGGGATCTGTGTGTACAGGCGTTTGCTGCTTCCCAGGGGAGGCATGGGCAGATAGAGGCAAACAAATCAGGGGGTGAGGGGCTGGTAGGATTGTAGGGGCTGGCAGATACGCAGGAGGGTCTGGCAGGTCTGGTGACGGTAGTGGGTTGCGGGTAGGGGAGGGGAGGGGAGGGGAAGGGACGGAGCTGTTCAGTTGGGGGAGGGAGTCATTGGGGAAGTAAAAATAGCCCAGTCAGTGTTAGGGAGTAAAAACAGCACAGCCCCTGTGCTGCAGCATGTGACTGGGCTTTCCCAACTCTGGGGCTAAGCTATGAACACTAGGCCATGGGAACCCTTGTTAAATGGGGTTAACCTTTTTCTGATCTAATGTTAGATTATGTCAGAGGTGAACTACATGTAGACGGGGTGCTTCATTTTGAAAGTGACTTATGGCCTATGAATGTTTGCACACTAAGACATTTAGTGTGGAGTGTAATCATGCAAGTTACAGTAAAACAAAGCTTGCTGTAGCTTCCTGGGAAATCAGTTGCTCTTGCTTCTTTTTAAAAGTGGGTTGTTAGCAGTCACAAGTAGGCTGGAAAGGAGTGCAAGAGCTGCAGGGTATTAGATATATCTAGGATGATACTTTTACGATTGTTATATCAGGAGGTCTGCTGCTTGCCTGGAGCCTGGATCCAAGATGTCAGAAAAAGATTATTGAAAAGGATTACTGAGACTCATCTGGCCCTCTGACTACTACCCCATGCTGCTCACCCCTGTGGGCACCAATGATACTACCATGTGTTGCCCTGAGAAGAACAAAAGTGACTACAGGGCTCTGGGTGCAAGGGTGAAGTTGACAGGGCTCAAGTTGTGTTCTTTTCTATCCTTCCAGTCAAGGAAAACATATCCTGCAGATCAATGCATGGCTGTGCAGATGGTGTTGCCAGTGGGGCTTTGGCTTCTTTTACCATGGGATGTTGTTCCAAGAAGGATTGCTAGGAAGAGATGGGATCCACTGATGAAGAGAGGGAAGAGCACCCTTGCAGACAGGCTCACTAACCTAGCATTTTAAATTAGGTTTTCCAGGGGATGGAGAAAAGCTCTGAGGAAAGTGAGGAAGTGGGTGACCTGGAGGAAGCATCAAGAGGAAGAGGCAACAAGGGTGGTCTTCTCATTCTTTCTTAGAAACTAGGGCAATCAGCTAATTACCTCAGGTGCCTGTAAATAAATGCACAGAACCTGGAAAACAAGAAGGACAAACTGGAAGTCCTTGCGTAGTCATGGATTTCTGATGTGATTGGAATAACAGAGACTTGGTGCAATTGTTTGCATGACTAGAGCACTGTTATGGTTTGGTACAAACTGTTCATGAAGGGCAGGCAGGGGAGAAAAGGAGGAAGAGTTGCTATTTATGTAAAAGAGCTACAGTATGAAACTGAAGATAGGCCTGTTGAAAGTCTCTGGGTTAACACCAGAGGAGAGAACAGCAAGGTGATGTCAAGGCTATGGACCACTAGAAATTGCACCAGAAGTACACTGTGCAGTGGCTTTTTTAATTTTGCAGTTTCCCCTGCATGCTTCCATGCTGCTGATTGATGGAGGGGCCCTTCCACTCACTGCTCATCCCTGATAAGGGGGGAGGCTGTAACAGGGGTGCCTCTTCAGGGTCTGTCTACCGGTGGCCCCGCCCACCTGTTATGGGGCCAACCGGCCACCTTCTTTCCTGCCACGTCTTGTTGTTAATTGATTAATACATATAAATAAACGGGATCTGCCCTGATGACAGGAGGCACTATCTGCAGCTCTGTTCCTCCCCTACACCACAGCCTAAGCCTAGCAGATGTTATTTGTACATTCCTCTTTATGTCAGGGTCTAGGCCACTGTGGTCCTACCCCCTTTTCTCTAGCTAGGCCTGTCAGTCAAAAAAAACAACACACTAATTAGGGTTTGACTCCCAGGCTGTACCTCTCAAAAAACAAACAAACCCCTCACTTGGGCTCCTGCCCCTTTGGGGCCCTGGGGTCCACTCACCCTGAGTATTGTGCACTTTTCTGGTGCTGGGGTCAGCTCACCCCCAAATATTGTGCCCTCCATGGTGCCAGGGTTGGCACACCCAAAAATGCTGAGCCCTTTCCAGTGCCAGGGTTGGCGTGCCCAAAAATGCTGCACCCTCTCCGGCGCCGGGGTCCTCACGCTGCAGTGGGTCCCCTATGAGGCCTCCTCCATCCCCTCATAGCCTTATCCAAACCACCAGTGTCAAAC
>NW_017728992.1:144469766-144473402 GCF_001723915.1 Gavialis gangeticus
GTTCTGTTTTTAAGGAGGCCCTACTGCTTCAAGAGCTGAAACACTACAAACAGCAAACAAAGCACAAGTCCCTGGGATATATCATAAATTCAAGCCGCCCGGCTATAATACCAACCAAGCCACATCCGGGGTGGTCCAGCCCTCACCAGTATCAGAGCCTGTACCTGCAGTCAGGCCTCTCCCCTTTGGTTGCTCTGGGGAAGCTCCTTCCCCCTTGGCTGCTGGCTGGGAGCTGACATCCTGGCCTCAGCCCTGGGGTTTATATGTGAGCCAGGCCTTGCCCCTTCCAGTCACCTGACCAGCTGGCAGGGCTTGAGCTTTAACCCCTACTTGACTGGCCAGCCATGACTGGAAGGTTCCGGACTTAAAGGGGCCACCTTGTCTCTTAGTAACAGGGTTAGGGTTCCCTGTTACAGAGGCAAAAACTGCACTTTCATATACGCTGTGGTTTTTGCCTCCTTCTGCTGATTGGCAGCTGAGCCACGGCATCTCCACCACTTTTTGCTGACCAGATGGGAGGCAAAAAGAGGGCATATTTAAAATTGCAGCTTTTGCCTCCCAGCCCTCAGGAGCAAGTGGCAAGTAGCGGGGCTGATGGGGTCCTTCCACCCATCAGTGGTTGGAGAGAGGCCCCAGGGCTGGGGCAGAAACTGTATGATTAAAGGAGCTGCTACACAGTACACTTCCAGTTCAAATTCCAGTATTCCCTAGTCGTGCTGGGTGCCTGCTATAGGCTACCAAACTAGGAGGATGAGGTAGATGAGACTTTCTTCAGACAGCTTTATTACTTACATTTATTTAAACTCAAAATGAGAACCCATTATCAATTGGAAGGCTAGAATTTTCTAAATCTCAAAACTTTTAATTTTTAAAAATTATTTTGAGATGTAAAATTCTTTAAAACTGTCACTTTTCCAGGAAAAGGTTGTTTTGTTTTGTTTTCTTGACAATTAGGCATTTTTCAACAATGAAGACATTCAGAAAAAATTCCCAACCAATTCAAGATAAAAAAATGCCTGTGAAGGGAAAAATCAAGAGCCGATATAAGAAGCTGCACTATGAGATGCAAGTCCTGGAGAATGTGCACGTGTGGGACTGCCTAATATTAGAAATGTAACCTAGGGGAGAAGTATGACCTCAGAGAGCTGGAGTTACTTCAGCCATATGGAAGATTGCCTAGAAGTTGTTCCTTAAAGCACTAGGGAAGACGTTCTGAATCAGTAAGAGGACTTGAGAACAACAATCCAAAGCAGTCAGCCCCATTCAGGATAGACTGATCTCCAAGGCTCCACTGTACAGGACTACATACCAGATGATCCCATCAGGCTTCCCTTGAACTGAGATAAACATAGTTTGAGCCCTGGAATCACTCCAGTTGAAAAGGAGGAAGAGCTATTGGCTTTCTTGGTTTGACTGAGAATAGTAGCTCTTCTTGTTTAGGTTCAACTCCTGAATGGACTTTATCCTTAAAGAAATGTTCATAACATCTGATAAAAAACATGTTACTGACATCCTGGTGAAATTAATTTTTTTGAAGTCAGTCAGAGGAAGGATTTGCAGCTCTCTCCTGTGGAAGCTCAGCACTTCATTCAAGCCTCACATCATTCAATGGTGAAGTCTGAGGAGGTAACTCCACAGGTGATTCCAAGAAGCATGCTCTTCCTAACTCTCAGACTTCCTACATAATCTAGGAAATAAAACATATTTGGCTTCCTAGAAGATTCTGCAGTTGTAATCATTTCCTCAACTCTATATTTTCCTTGTCTAACTCTCTTACTCCACATACCCTCCAGATGGATTTCTACAAAAATGGAGAGAAGCGAGATGATATCACTTAGCATTAGCTTCTTTCACTCTGGATGTATTTTGTGGGTTTTCCACTCTTTAATCTCTCCAAAGGATAAATCTGGAGAGGATAATCTAGAGAGGATAATCTCATGCTCTCAAGAAGTAAACACAAGACTGACTTCACTATCTCAAAACATAGGACTGGAAAAGAACATCTTTTACAAACACTGCTAGTTAGTGGGTATTCAGCTCTGTCCTTGTCTATACTTATAAAAATGAAACACTGGAAATATCTTCGAAATGGCAAAGAATGCCTATGCTCACTGTTGTCACTCTGTTAAACCTCAAACTATATTTTCAACTGAACAAGAAAACAGCCTGTCAAAACAGTACCTGAGGCAGTGAAGGCCAACATGGTTGATATCTACTTATTATGTGCTCCAATGACTCCTGGAATAACAGACAGTGGGTACAGCAGGTAAAAAACCCAAGAAAAATAGAATTTGTCCTGAACTGTTTTCATTAGTAATTGATGGCCAGTTCAGTTGCCTTATCTGTCCACTTGTGATGTTCTTCAGAGTTATGACTTTTAACTTGTGCTTTGGTAGACATAAAAAAGTATCTCTGCAGCAATACTGAAAGAGGATAAAGCTTTACAAGTCGGTATAGGTATGATACAATACAAAACAATACAATAGGAAAACTGTTGACAGGGAAAGTAAAACAAGTACATATTAACAACATATCTTGGTTTTCTCATGGCAATCGCATGCAATGTTGGAATATTTGCAACACCCCTGTCATGTATTTTATCCCAAATTACTTATATGTATTCTATACATTAACTTATTTTTCAAGCAGAGATTTAAAAACAGTGCTTTATTTGATTTTAAGAAGATTTAGAAAGGCACAGTTCCCAAGACTTGAAATATTCACAGTATTTACAACTCAAAAAGCTGTCACCCAAGGCAAAACTAAAAAATACTTTAAATAAAATAACCAGTTAGAGAAAATATATTATGGGATATATGAAAACACAAGGAGCTGCTTTATCTACTTGATAGAGAGATTTAAATGATTCTGATAAAGAATGAGAAGCATGAGAACTTTAGATGAAAGATGAGAGGGGGAGAAAATTATGTGAGAAAAATTGTTGCAGAGTAATGGAACCATATGGGGAAAATAGATGTCCTATTTTCATTCAATAGGAGAGAAAAAGTATTGCGGAACGTTGCATAAATGGTACCTAAATTAGAGCGTTTAAATAAGTTGTTTGGGAAGGGTGGGATCTATAATGGAAAGAACTTGGGTTTTATCCATAAATTTGATGTGCTTTACTGTAGAAAAAGGAAGATTTTAAAAAATAATATGTTATCAATTTAGAGAAGATTGCCAAATGCAACTTCTTTTGGAACATTTATTGAAACATGAATAAACATTTATTGAATCCATGCATAAATGCCCTATGTTTCATTTGCAGCTAAACATCTAGCTGGAAAGCTTCAATAATAATTTTATGACTTCAAAAATGGTATCTGTTTCTGTCACTATTTCACATAGTTAAAAAAAACAGTTTCAGAAAGCTGGTCTGAAATGTGATTCCATTTTATAAAATTAATGCAAAATAACCCTTCATAATCAAGTCCATATGCTTAATACTCATTTTGTATACAAAATTATAACTAATAACTATGTCTTAGTTAATCTCTCTTTTTTGGATTAATATTTATATTGGTATGAGAAAATAAATTTAAAAAGAAAAAAGAAAAAAAAGAAATTGCATTGGACCATGTTGTTAGCTTCACCCCCTCATAGTTTCATAGTTTCATAGATTTAGGGTTGGAAGGG
>NW_017728992.1:144473413-144476822 GCF_001723915.1 Gavialis gangeticus
GAGAAGACACGCTTGCCATTAGGGGTTTATCAAACCCTCACGTGGTTTGATAAAATCACTGCTCATGCAGATCATCTATGCCTATACTACCTAAGGAAACAATGTTGCCAATGTTCAGTTAAGTTCCTGAAATTAAATCTGGAACTAGCATATTATTCATGTTTCCTGTATGCTAAAATAGAGCTATCCAATTAGGTTAGCATCTAGCCTTCAGGATCGCTCATCTAACTCCTACTTCTTGCTCTTACTCCTGAGAGTGGGGTGTCACAGAGGGAGGAGGCTAGGTTGTCTATGCTATATGGATGACAGGGGAGGAGACCAGGCTGGTCACACTGGGCATGTCTACATGTTCATTAATGAGCCTTAGGTACCGTGCATTTAATTTAGTACTTGCTTAATAAAGTACTAACTAGATGTGCAGTACCTAGAGTTACTGCACAGTAGTGCAGGTGCATGGTTATTTAATGACCCTTACTGTGTATTAGCCTAATAACACTGTGCAGTAGGCTAGTAGAATGGTTTTTGCTGTGACACTCTACTGCACAGTGTTACTAGGCTAATGCACAGTAAGTATGTCATGTAGACATGCCCACTGTGTGAAACAAAGGCAGGACCTGGACTGCCCATGCTACAGGTGGGTGGGTCTGACAGGGAGGGCATTACTGTGAATATGGTGGGGAAGAGCCTGGCTGTTTGTTCTGCAGGAGGTGGAAGAGGGGGCTGCCCATGTGGCTGGGAGAGAAGGGAGATCTTTGCTATGATGCCTCATGCACTATGCATATGGCTAGGACAAGGGAGAGGCAGGCTACCCATGTGGCAAAGGAGAGCCTGGGCTTAAGGCCATGTGCAATGAGGTGGCTTTTGTTTTGTAACCCATGCCTCATGCGGCCCATAGATCCACAGTCTGTCAATGAAGCATTTGGTCCCTGGCTGCTTGGAATTTGAACAGCCCTGTAGTAAGGTACAAGCTGCTAGCAAATACATTTTACACAACCGAGGGTGCATCTACATAAGATGCTTTACTATGGAGTTGACTAATTAGCTTCTCCATAAAGCATCACCATCTGCACATGCACCTGGAGTAAACTAGTTAACTCCGCCGAAGGACAGTACTGTCCAACAAGTTCTATCCTATGATGGAGTTATTTATTCTGTTGCAGTGTGCATGTAGATGGTGACAAGGGTTTGCTGGCTAGGCCTGCACTTAAGTATTTTCGTGCCCCAACCAACCCCTTTGCAGCACACTGAGCCAGGGTGAAGCAGCTCTGGGATGGCAGGCTGACCTCCTGGAGCTGCACCACCCCAAGTCAACATGCTGCTGGCCTGTGCACATGTATAAACATTGCATCTGGGAACAATGGACTCTGGGATGAATTGCCCCAGTATTTATTTCATCACCTTAATATCACATGTAGATGCTCCCAGAGTGACTGAACTAAGGATAGATGTAAGTACTGAAACATCAGAGTGAGAGAGGTTTTGGGAAAGCAGCATCAAGGGCAACAAAAGTTTAAAAAAATAAAACTTGAATATTTCAGCATTGATTATATCAGGGTTCTGTCTCTGTCAAAACGCAAAAGCTATAACAACAGGGACTAGTATATACACAATATGTATTTGTAACCAATATAAAGATCTATGCAAATCCTGATCAGTTTTTGGGAAATTGCAATATCCATCTGTTTTTTCTTATGAACATACTTGCAATTTATATCATTTGGCTTTTCCTCTGATGTAGTTCTTTTTAGATACCAGAATAGTGCCTGAAGCCCAGATCCTAAAAGGTATATAGACACCTAACTTCCATTGGCATGGAAGGTCTTTTTTTAACAAGTGGGCTTAACTAAATGCTTTCTAGAGCACAACTACATGTGTTGATTTAAGGTGCTTTAGCCATTTTCAGGGCACATTAAGGGCATGAGTCTACATGCATGCACCCTTAATGCACCTTAAAAATGGCAATTTTAGGCTAATCGCACTTACATTTGATACCTTCATAAAGAAGGTATCAAATGTAGGCATGAATAGTTGAGGCACCTTAAGGGATGTGTAAATACCTTAAGACACTTTAACACTGTGTATGTCAACTGAGCAGGCCAGAGCTGAGCCCGTGGGGCTCCATGCTGCCTTCAAGCACCACCAGGAAGAAGTGGCAGGTGCTGTTCTTCAAGGGACAGATGCTGGAACTGGAGCAGCAGTTCAGGCAACAATGATACCTGTCAGCGTGCTGACTGATGACTGCATGTGGGGTCACAAACAAAACTAAACAAAACAAGCCATAGCATGAATGTAGGCAGGGTAGGGAGGACCAGTGGCTTTACACACTCCCTGCATTGTGTAGTGAGCAGAGGAACCGTACCTCACCATGCCAGCAGAGGCAGAGGTAGAGGCAGGGGTAGAGACAGGCATTGTGCCCCCACACACATTTGTTAGTTGGCACACCAATAGGTACCACTGATGTCGGAACCATCATTCCAGTTCCAGCATCTGCACCTTGGAGAACAGCACCTGCTGCTGCTTCTCCTTGGTGGTGCCTGGCATCAGCACGGGACCCTATGGGCGCAACTCTGACCCACTCTCAACCAACATTGGGAAGGCAGGAATACAGGGAGGAGGGTAAGGTTGAGGACAGGGCCAGGGCCAATCATATCCAGAGGGACTGCAGGCTCCCACTCCCTTGGCCGGCACTGGATTGCACTACCCAACTACACCGTCACAGGCTTTGCTGGGACTGCCCATGGGGCTTCCTAGGGCAGACTGCAAATGTGTTCAACCAGCATGCCACATTAAGGTGCCTTAAGGTATACAGATCTAGAAATGCACCTAAATTGCCTTAATGTACCTTAGGCTATGGCACATTAGGTTTAGGTGAATGTAAATGCATATGTAGACACACCCCTAAAATTCCTAGTATGTCCTAGTAGCCTTTCTTTCTGTATATTTAACTCTTTTGGGTGCATCCACACAAGCACGCACAGGCATTTTGCAGCATCTCAAAGCCCTTTGAGACACTGCAAGAGGCATGTGCAGAAATGAGAAAATGTTCCCCGCACTACAAATTGACAGTGCAGGTGCAAAAATAAACTCCTGGATATCCAGGGATCAAAAAAACACTGTGGCAGAAAAAAGTGGGGCAGGGCATGGTCCCAGACCATGCCCTGAGACAACCAGAGACTCAGTCCTCCACAGAGACGCTCTGGTAGCCTGCCAGAGTCTCTCTGTTTGGTCCTTTCCCCAGTGCTGAAGCATGCTGCCAGCAGTGATGGGGACCTGGACTCTGTTCCAGGTAAGTAGAGGGTGGGGGGAGCTGGAGGAGTGAGGAAGACTACTGAGGGTGCAGGAGACCATGAAGGGGCAACTTGGGAGGGGTGGGTCTGCCAGCACTTGCAAGGATTGAGGGTGCTGATGT
>NW_017728992.1:144481822-144485282 GCF_001723915.1 Gavialis gangeticus
AAATAAACTCCTGGATATCCAGGGATCAAAAAAACACTGTGGCAGAAAAAAGTGGGGCAGGGCATGGTCCCAGACCATGCCCTGAGACAACCAGAGACTCAGTCCTCCACAGAGACGCTCTGGTAGCCTGCCAGAGTCTCTCTGTTTGGTCCTTTCCCCAGTGCTGAAGCATGCTGCCAGCAGTGATGGGGACCTGGACTCTGTTCCAGGTAAGTAGAGGGTGGGGGGAGCTGGAGGAGTGAGGAAGACTACTGAGGGTGCAGGAGACCATGAAGGGGCAACTTGGGAGGGGTGGGTCTGCCAGCACTTGCAAGGATTGAGGGTGCTGATGTATGTGGCTGCCTGGCAGAAGAAATCCACCAACTCTGGGTCATTCGCACATTCAGAAGGTTCAGGACCAGCCCTGCACCTGGACCCAGAGGTGCAGCAGGCAGCCTGGCACCACCTCAACATCCTGGAGAACCTCCAGCTGCAGACCCAGGGAGAACAGGGTAGCCACCCCAGATGCGGTGGCTGAGAGGTGACTAAAAAACATCCTACCTCCCCACTCCAGCCGCCAATTTGGTTTGTCAGCTGGAGTTGTCAGGGTCTCCTTCAAGAATAGCATGGGGTACCCCATCCTGAAGGAAGGAGAGCACCTGGTACCTCTGGAGACCCTTCCTGCAGCTGTGGACATTAAGGGTGGTGATCTTAAATGATCTTATGGCTGGGGGGTGAGGTACACAGTTCAGCAGGGGCCTTCCGCATCTCAGCACCTGGTGTGGGGCCCTCTGGTTCGCATAGCACTTTCCCATATGCATAGAGGGCATTTATGAAACTGCAGGTCCACCTATAGATCCAGGTATTGCAGCTTTTGGGCCTCTTGCCTTCCCCCACCAGTGCCCTCGCAGTGGGGAGAGTTTGACAACATCCTCACCAGTGGTCCGAGGCTAGCTGTACCTTGCTGGTGGACCTGCAGGTGTACTCACGGTCAAGAAATGCAAGTAGCTCATTCCTGGGGACCGCTGGGACCAAGAGGTCTGCATGTTCCATGGAGCCTGCTGGTTCTTGGGTATCCTCCTCCTGGAGCTCAGAGGACTGAACCCCCCCAGTCCTCTAAGACTCTGGTTGGGATTGGGAAAGCTCTGCAGGCCCCTGCGACAGGGGTGGGGCTAAGGGTGTGGGTGGCTCTTTCACAAAATGGTGGGGTACAGATGGAGCTCTGGGGGGTCTGTGCAAGGTCCCCGATGAGATCTGCCCTTTGATTATGGGACCCCACTGCAACCCCCCTCTGGTGCAGGACTATGGGGCAGGCTGCAGGTGAGGTTTTCCTGGGAGGGGGAAGGAAGAGACCCACCAGGCACCGGGGTGGCTCTGGCGTCTCCCTCAGGGTGCTGGAAAAGAACACACCAGGGTGAGCCCCAGGGCCTCTGTATCCCCTAGATCAGAGGAAGGAGGCTTTGCCACAAGACCTTCCTTTGGGCAGGCCTCAGCCTCAGTGCCCACAGTTTTAGGGGGTAGGCCTTGGTCAGCAGAATGAAGGGCTTCCCCCAGGGGCTTCTATTTGGGACTATCCAGAAGCCCCAAAACCTTCTCCATGGGGATCACCTGTTTGATCTTTCCTGGGGGTGGGGTGTCAGGCACAACTGGGGAGACCCCTGGGGTTGGGCCACTCCTTCCCCCCCATATGGTAGTCTTGGGAGGTGAAGAAGAGTCCTCTACATCAAAGGGCTCCAGCGGTGCCTGGGCCTGCCTCTTGCCTTTACGCCCAGAGGGGACCTGCACCCACTCAGCCATGGGTTGGTCCTCAGGTAGACAGGCTCCAGCAAGAGAAGGTGAAGGTTGGGGGGGACAGCCACAACTGGGGTATGAATAGGGGCAGGAGGGCCCTGCTCCCTCTCTCCCCCACCAAGTACGCTGTGCTGGTGCCCTCTCTGGGACTCCACTAGACTTGGTTGGGGGCGGAGTCCCTTGAGCTCATGGGTGGGCTCATAGTTGTGGCTGAAGTGTCAGAGAGGTCTGAGGGGGTGGGGGACTGGTGGTAGGGTCACCCCTTTTTCCAGTGGGACCTGCAGATGCCCTTCCCGCTTGGCTTATGGGGCAGTCATGATGCAAGTGCCCTGGGGCATGGAACCAGAAGCACCCCAGGTCCCTCAGTGTATAGAAAATCCTCACCAGGGTCCACTGATAAGGAGTTATCAGGCACCCCTCAGCCTCCAGCCATGCTCCCGCCGCCAGCTGGAACATGACCTGGCAATGGAAATACCACATGTGGCAGAGGCCAGGTTCTCAGCACCCCAGTGAGAGGGCCACCACTGGGGAGATAACTCTCTCCAGGGTTTAGAGCGGGGGGAGCAAGACCCAGTTGGGGATATAGGGAGGGATGGAGCTGAGGACCACCCTGGTCCCCAGGTCTTCTAGAGGCTCGAGAAAGACGTACTCACCCACCACCACAAGCCCCCTCTCTACCACCTTTTGTGCAGCGGACTCCAAGGCAAGGAAAAAGAATCCCTTGCCATGAAAGCAGGAGGCCACCATGATGTTGGGGACCCCCACTACCTAAGCCAGGGCCTGCACCCAGGTCTCAAAGTGCAGGTTCTCTAGCTTGGGCAGTTGGCACTTCAACCCATGCCTGCAGGTGAGTGCCAGAAAGGGGGTCCCGCTGCCCAACCTGGAAGGGCTGGCGGTGGAGGGTCCAGTCCCCCGGCTTCAGGTCTTCTCACAGCTCCCTGTGCATAGCTGCAGTTCCCCCCCACAGAGGGCCATGTTGGTGGGGCTTGAGCTAGGGCCAGGGACAGGCTGAGTGGGTGTGCTGGCTGATGTAGTGCACCTGCTCCCCTCAGGTGCTGTAATCTAGGCTTTGGGGCACGGCACTTGCCCTTCCCACCTCCAGCTGTAGAGGAGGTTGAAGATAAGCCCTTCCCACTGCCCTTGCCCTTGGTCCCTAATGACAGGAGAGAGAGCTTAGGGACCCCTCGGGGGGGGGGGAGCTGGCCAGGGGTAACCCGCTGGCCCTGTTGGCTCCCTACTGGAGTCTCACCTGCTTCTGCAGTGGAGGTTGCAGGCTTCTCCACCCCTGGAGGAGGCTGGTTGGACTCTGCCTCCAGAGGGGAGTCTTCAGGGGCATGCATCCCCTTGGGGGCTTGGCTGGGATCCACCCCCATAGTGGGGGCAGAGGGAAGCTCTATGGGGGCATGTACCCCCCCCAAAGGTTCCTGTCCTGCCATTGTTTCACATGGGGGCAGGGAAGACAATAAAGAAAAACAAAATATCCCATGGAGCTGATGAATCTAGTAAGGGGCAGGCTGGGGTTGTGGGGCAGAAGGGGGATAGGGAGGAAGGGGGATGAAGCTCACTGAGCCACAGCCCAACAGAAAAAACAAAAAAACTCAACCCAAGAGGCCTATACACAAAAGGGCTGGACAAATTCTAGCTGGCTTACTCAGCCACACAACAAACACCAGGTTAGGGGAAGTGGACC
>NW_017728992.1:144490282-144499379 GCF_001723915.1 Gavialis gangeticus
GGTAAAGGATGGCTGGAGCAGTGGCTTTGTTTGTGGAAGATCTGTCCAGAAGCCCCTCAGGCCACCAGCCAGTCACTCAGCAGCAGAACAGTTGGCAGGAAGACAAATCAGGTTCAGATGCAGTGAGGTAGCTGTGGGGGAGGGTAGGAGCAGTTAGTCAGTTAGAAAGTTCTCCAGTGTAGGTGCAGTGTCAGGTGGTGCAGAAGGGAATCTTCCTCTCTCCTGAGAGTGGGCAGCAGCAGAAACAATGGCAGGAACAGCAGCAATGATGGTAGGAGCCATCCAGTTCAGCTACTCAATGTTCATTTCTGGTGAAAGTGGAGGTGAAGGTCAGGGTACCTACCAAGGCTGCTGGGGCAGGCAAGATTCCTTTAGGCTCCAGCAGTGATGGTGGGGAAGTGGCCCACAGGCTGTCCCCCGATTGCAGCTTGGCAGTGGGCTGGGTAGCAGACTGGAACAGGGGTGCAGAAGCTGGGGTATGGTGCTGAGGTGTGGTGCAGTGAAGTGGACCCTTTCCTGAGGGGGGCAGCAGCATGCAGCAGAGGACCCCCCCTTTGGGGTGGGGCAGCAACAGCAGCAGCAGCCACCCAAGGTATGAAGGGGTGCGGCCAACTTCTCATCAAAAGCTCCTGAGACCAAGCTTGCAGCAATCAGACACAGCAGCAGCAGCCTGAGACAGGAAGCGGTGTGGCCAACTTCCTCCCAGAGGCTCCTTCCCCACAAGCTCCTGAGAATGAGTAGCCCTTAGCTACTTGCTAGGGCAGCCTTTTTATACTGCTAGGGCCAGCATAGGTGCTAGGCCTGAGCTCTAGCTCCCCTTGGCTGCAGATCTGGGAGGAGGCAAGCGGGGTTATTTTGTTTCAAGTGGCACAATTTGCCCCACACCAAAGTCCATGTCCAGACATCTGCAGTGAGGCAAAAACCCCAGGCTCAAATTTGCACCACTTCTGTTGGAGCTGCTGCAAGTGCACATGCTTGAATGTGTGAACACGTCCTTTGTCATGATGTCAGACTGAAGCTATTTCTTCTTTGTAATGATCTTTGGAACTACAATTTGTAGAGATGTAAAAGAATTTCCTTGAGAACTGTGCTAGGGATGTAGCCAGAACATCATGGGCCATGTAGGATCTGCAGAACTCATATGAGAAGTTGAGTAAATACTTGGGCAATTATTCTGGGCAGAACACTGGGCTACTTCAGTTATGCAGTCAATGCTCATGATAGCTAGTTTAAAACAACAATTTGTGTATAGAAATAATCCTTTGAATTCAGTTAAAAAAACTTCAGATTGTTCTTGCAAACTAGAAGATGATGCAGAAGAAGCAAGCAGTGCTAATTAAACTTTATAAGAAGAAGAAACAACTCTGAAGGAACTCAACTACCTCCTGGTACATAAAATAAAGCAATAAAAATACCAATGCTAGGTGACTGGTGACACATCTTCTGCACCCTTCATTTACATTAGTATGTTTAAAAATAAAAAAGGAAAACTAAAGAACCATAAAGGTTTTCAAATGCAACACAGGCAGCTACAAATTAGCTGTTTAATGTGCCACACACAAGAAGAGTTATGAACTCCTCTTCTTAATTAAAACTAAATGATAACAGGAAGATATTAAGCTGTATCTTTTTGGACTTTTACTATTTTTATTAGACTCTTGAGCCAAATATGCTACTGGCATAAGCAGGCTCAGCTCCATTAAAATCAATGGAGTTAAGCTTGATAACATTTGCAGTGAATGTGTCCCTTGGTCTTCTAAATTGGCCATTCAGTGTAATGAGCATCTTTGAACTAATGATAGAACCTCATATCACATCCAGGCCTCTTCCCCTGAACTTTGCAGAAGTTCCAGACCCAAATCCAAATCCAGGTTCAAATGTAAATATTACGTTTTCTCTATCAAAACAGAATGCTGAAAGCTGAATGCTCCTAAACACCTTGGTTTTGGTGCGGAAGAGATGGATCAAAGTCATATTTTCTAGCTTGGAACAATGTTTCATTTAAACCCAGTCTAAATCTGGGCCAGTGAGAACATCTACAGTATTGTAGCATTATCTAAGTTGACTAGTCTGAATTGATTTTAATAATACTGCCTTATCAGTGATCACAGATGAAACTGTTATTAAAACTCTATTTTTTCATATAATGGATATGCAAAATACAAAATTATATGCTTAACTTTATTCCCATCGCTCTTTAGCATTTAAGACTTAAATCCCACTGAAGTTGAGTACATTTTTATGAATGCTACCCAAACACGCCCACACTCATAAGCAAAGAATAGGATGTGTTATTTGCTTTTTAATGTAAAGTCATGCAGGAGACTTGGCTTAATATTCAGTAATATGAATTGTACATGTGTGATTCAGTGACAAGAAGGGCACACAATGATGTCAATTAGGTGCCTACCCTTAAAAGAGGACTTGGCATTTTAGATCCTGAGGTTTTTCAGCTGATAAAGGAGAAGCAGTTCAGACATGCTTATATATGCAGCATTTTTTATTGGCTTCTCACTCATGATCCAGGTTCTCTGAATTGCTTTTCAGAAACATCTAATTCTGCCCATTGATGATATAGGGAGCCTTGCCTATCCATATTTTTTAGATCAGGTTTCTGTGGCCAAAACTCTAAGTTGCCTACATTTTAGGCTCCTAAGGAGCTAATTAGTACATGAAGACACTGAACATCTTTCAAGATGGGCCTTTATAAAATAAAATATACAGGCGTCACTTAAGATTATTAAAAGTGACAAAAGTTTCATAAAGCTATAGATTAATTGAATTATAGGTGTCCTGTAATAAGTTGAATCTTGTGGGGAAAAAAGGGCAAAAATAGATGAGACAAGTCCCTTCTTAGTCTGGAGAGATTCAGAGGGATGCCTTTGGTGAGGAAGAGGTAAAAGCATGAATAGAGTGGCTTATCTAGTCCACAAAACTTGTGGGGGGAGAGTGGAGGCAACATTGAAAGAGTAAAGCAATCAGGGGATGGATGGAGAGAAAGGAATCTTAGGACCAAGTAACATAGAGTGTTTGCAAGCCCTGAAATGGTGAATGGTGATTAGGTGTGCAGTGAAGATATGGTCTGAGATAAGAAAACCAGTGCAGGCATAAATAAAACACAGTCTTTTAGCAACAGACAAGCAAACCAATAAACAAACAAAACCAAATTCTTTTGCCCTTTGCCAAGCGCTAGGAGGGGAGCCCATTGACTCTCGCCATAGCACAGCAGCCTGATCCCTCCTTATAGCAAATGGTTCTGTCTACAGTTTGCTTTCTTCTCCTCTGCTTATGCTTCTGGGAGTTTTTTAAAGCTCCTAGATAGACACCTCTTGCCAATCTAAATATGGTGAAGCTGGCTTTCTCAATAGAGCTGACTGTTCCCTCTTAAAGGGACACACTGCCTTGTTACGTGCACCTAATAGGTGAAGCAGAAACTGGCCCCAAGTAATTACAGTGATAGTTGGGGAGAATAAAGGAGTGTCTTGCTTGTTTGAGCTCTTTTATCAACCTACAAGAGAAGGATTTTAAATTACAGCAAAAGCTTTGTTATCCGGCATCCATGGGGAATGGGGGGGTGCCGGTTAATCAAATATGCCAGTTATCTGAGAGTGATATTTATGGTTTCAAGAAAGAAAATAAGTTTACATTTTAACTATGATATAATAGCTTTGAATATAACATTTTAACCATGATATAATAACTTTTAATATTTTAACTGTGATATAAGAAATAATATAGTAAATAGTATACTGTACAATTACTGCCCCTCTGCTGCTTCTGAAGGTGCCTTGGGATCAGAGGTTGCCTCAGAAAACGGCTTTGCTTTGGAGTGTGGCTCTTCTTGGGGATCATCAACATCAATACTAATCTGATCCTTGACACAAGCTGCCTGGATACTTGACACAAGCTGCAGAAGCTCTCTGAAGCAACCTGCAGATATTTGCCTGCCTGCAAGTCAGTTGCCATTTTTTCAGGAAATTGTTGTGAACAACATGAAGTTGCATCACTCCCTAAGCAGAATAACAAGACTGCTGCTCAGCAAATTTCAAGAATGTTTCCAGATGTTGTGCAGCCGTAGCCCAAGCCACTTTAGTTCCTTCACTGCAGTCTTCTTCTGAGTCTTGTTCAGGTGCAGTAGATCTCTCAGGATGCACAACCTTTTCTATAATTTCAGCATCAATAAGGGTTTGTGCAACATTAAGGTCTTGATCAATGTTTACCCACTCTTCAAATTTGGTATCTTTGAATTTAGTGAGTGAGTTTGTGGGGTCAGCATTTTGAAGGACATCTAGAATCTCTTTTAATGAATTATTTTTCTGTCTCACATCGAAACCTGCAAATCTTCTTTGTCAGAAGATCCCTCTGCAAACATCACTGCTGCCCACAATTTTCTCCAATCCCTCCTTAAAGCTGTACTCTTCACAGCAGACCAGGCACATGCCACATTGAAAATTGCATCCCTAATGGTGTACTGCGACGGAAATTCTTGAAGAGTGCCTTCATAGTTGAGTAGCTTCCTCATAAAATCCCATCTGTAGATGGATTTCAGGCTTTTGATAATTCCCTGATCCATAGGCTGTATGAGTGAGGTGTTATTTGCAGGCAGGAAGATGGTAAAAAATACTTCGAGACACTAACTTTTCTTCAGGAGGGTAAGTACAGTCAGGTGGTCCTTGGTCTGCTTAAAACCAGCTACACTGACCTCAGCTGTACCAACCAGGGTAGAAGTTGGCAAAAAAAGCCAGTTTTATCTGTGCTGTAGATCTGATTTGGAGTTACGCCATACTCCACAACCAATTTTTGGAAAAATGCACAATATTTTTCAGCAGCCTCATGATCATCAGATTTTTTTTCTCTAGACATATCAAGCCTTCTGATACCATGGTGAAGTTTGAAGCAAGATATACATCCATCTGAAAAAACACAGTTCTTGGTCATTTCTGTTTGTTGATAGAAGTCTTTTGCTTTTTAGATCAGCATTGGGCCAAAAATTGGAGCTTCCTCCAAATGTTTTAAGGCAAACCATTTATACAATACCTTGTCTAATTGTTCTAATTTTGGTTTGTGCAGTGTATGGCATTGCTTGATTGCTTTACTTGTCTCAGAATTCATCATGACTTGGGGTAACTCTGCCTTCTGCACCTTGATGTCATAGATCGTAGATGAGCCAACATTGAATTCCTGCATCAACCTGTTCCTGTTTTCTCCTTCTCCAGGCACTTAATTAGATCCAATTTCTGCATAATTGTCAAAACAATATGCTTTTGTTTCTGTCCTCCACTTGTTGATGGAGGATTGGTAGCCATAGTTGCAGGATGGGCGAGATATTCAGCAATATTCAACAATTAAGTCACAGCATAAGCACAAGCTCAACGTAAACACAACGTTTTTGTGCCTGTTGCAAGACCAGGTAAATAATTCTATAGCACCTTTGCATAAAAAAGTTCTCATTCAGGGTGAGCAACAGAACTTGTGGTGGGGACGTCTACTACCAGTCTAATATTAAAGCTATGTGGTTATATTCTTCATTGTCCCACAGCTTGTGTAAAAGCCTGCCATTCTTATTACATAGCAATTTGCAACAATTTTCATTGGTGTAAAAGAAATCATACAGTCTGAATGACAATGTAAAATTGGCTGTGTATGTGTGTTTTTCTTTTCTTTTTAGATTCACAATCACCACACTCTTTATTTCTAACGTTGCTTTCATGGGCATATGATGCTTTGATATGTCTTGATTTTTGCAAAAAGTGTGCTCACATACATATATTGGGGTTTCAGGCTCTTTTTGTTGCAAAAAATAAATGCATCATGCACTTTGCAGTTATTTACTTTGTTTTTGGCTGGTTTCCAAAAACCATATCTCATGCTAACATTTGGAAGGTAATCACCCTGAGAGCATTAGTGATGAAACAATGTAGCAAAATATCTCACTAAACACACAGTCACCCCCTTGATGGATATGGATAATAGCTACTGCACTGCTAGTTTTTAAGATAGCAGAGCCCTCAAGAGAAGATGCTAAATTTGATGTTATTAAATGTTACTGGTGTGCTTACTGCTTAACTGTGAATTTTGTAAATTTGAAATTATCTTGTTGTATAGGACACATTTTGGTGAAATTGTTTTCTATGACCTTTATATAATGGTGTACAGTACTGGTACTTCAAATGTCTTTTTTTTCCCCTCCTGCATTTTTATTTTTGGAACTCAAATAACAAGATTTCCTCCATTCTGACAGGGTATCTTAAAATACAACATGGTTTGCATAATGAGCAGCTGTAATTGATTTCTCAGCTGAATGTGAGAGACAGGTTCACGCTCATCTTCTATTAAGCTACTTCCCAGCAATCCTTGGCTGGTGAGGGAAAAGAATAGATTTTATTAGATTATTTGATAGCACACCTATCACTCTTTCTGACCCAAAGTCATTTCCATTTGCAATGAGCAATTTCAGTTACATGGTACAGTTACAGCTGAGTTCTTTTGCTAGACCACTGTGCAGAAGCAGTCAATGTTCTTGAGAGATATGTGCTGTAGCGAAACGGCAGATTTAGTAAGACAAGACATTTTTTTCTCTATAGGCTATGTGATACATAAAAGTCTTGTCATTTTGACATTTGCTACCTTTGCTTTATGATTTTGCCCTATTTTTCTCTTCTGTTCATTATCATCCTACTTGATTTTTTTTTTTTTTTGCTGCAAAGTAAGGTCAGAAAGGATAGGTAGCTACGTATTGTCACATTACTCTGAATTTTTTCCAGACAGAAGAAGGAAAAAGTATAAGGACAGGAGGGTTTTTGTGTTTGTTTGTTTAATTGTACTTTGTTTATTATAGCATGCTTAGTATATATTAACTAACTTCTGACTACATATTATCTAATTTCCAGTCACTCATGGCTGAATGTGCATTTCTGATAAGTCAACAGTCACTCAATATTTTATTACCTTGTCTAGAATCAAGTTACAAATGAGGAAAAGCATATCCTTGACATGCAGTACTCACTTATCAGAATCCAGTAGTTAGGTTCTATAGAGGTCCCAAATGCTGTTCTTATACCTCAAGGAAGCTTTAACTTGTCAGTGAGATCAAGCAAACAAACCAACCCCTACCACAAAAAGCATCTGTGATTAGCTCACAAAATCTGGGCTGGTGTCTTGGTAGTCTTGTTTTATCACAAGGTGTGAATACATCCTTGAAATTAATTTTCCTGAGAAAATTTAATGTAATTAAAATTTGTGCTTTCAAATGGGTAAGGATCAAGGGAAAGTTTTTCAACGGGGACTGCACTCAGAGTCTTAGCATGAATGATTATTCATCCAAACACCTATAAAAGGGAAACACATTACTATTGTTTCCTCATCAGATTTGTTGTTTCACCTAGGCACAAAGCAGCTCAAATACTTTCTGACTGAAATGACCAATAACACCACTTGAATAACAAATACTTAAAGTGAACAGTTTGAAAACAACCCATGTTCAGAAAGAGTGAACTAGAGATGAGCTGCAGTACACTGTTAAAGCTATGCTGGATGATTGTCTTGGCCCTGATTCAACTAATTCGATTTTACAGTTTGACTCATCTTTAGAATAACAGAAGGTGTGTGATAAATACACTTGCTCCACCTTTGGATTGCTTAGTATAATTCAGTTAGTTAAAATAAATAGTTAAAATGTTTTCAGGTCAAGCAAAACTTACTATTTTAGAATGTTCTAGAATAGAAGAGCATCAGCAAATGGTAAAGTGATGCTGTAGATTGTAGCACTGCAGAAACATAATGAGGAGAAAGACTTTAACATCAAAATATTTTAAACAGAGTCCACATTTAGCCTTTGGGACACACTGGGTGTGTCTACATGTTCATTAACACATCCTAATTACTGCAAATTTAGTTTAGTACTTGTTTAATGAAGTACTAACTAAATGTGCAGTAACTAGAGTTACTATGCAGCAGCTCTGTCACACTTTTTTTTGTGATGCTTACTGTGCATTAACCTAATAATGCTGCACAGTAGGCTATTAAAATGTTTTTTAACCACCATGGTACTTCACAGTGTTGTTAGTCTAATGTGCAGTAGGTGTCTCATGTAGATGGGCCCACTGCTTCTCAGGTTCACAGCACAGGAAGTAAATACTGTGGAACAATGTAATGAGAGAAGTGCAAAATTAAGTCGAACTATAAGCATTCTTAAAATCACTCGAAGTCATCTGAAAGTGTAAATCCATTGATAAGCCATTTGAATCATATGCTAAATTTAAGGACTGGAACAGAACATTTAAGTCAATACATTTTTTCACCTCCATTTAGATGCAATTTTTTCACTATGTTTATGAGGGAGCTTTGCTTATAGCTGACAAGGTTACATGACCTTGTGCTGTAATACAGCAATACCTTAGCAGAATATGATGCATTATTCTGCCTATTTTGAAAAAAGATACATTTTAAAGATTATAACACATAACAACTAAAGATTTAACTTAAAATTTTCCCCCTTGAGTTGAAAAATAATGCTTTAGAGCACTACAAAAATGAAAAACTGTTCTTCATGCCCTTTTCAATAGATTTTTATTACATATTTCAACTTTCTTCAAATAAATACTGTATACTGGGCCACTCCTAAAGCCAGGTACACACATTAGCATGATGAATACCATGATGTATACACACACCTGACACTGAGCCCTATGGAGCCTGGCTCCTACACACCCAGCTGGGGAACCCCATACCCCCATGCTTACAGAGCCCCATGAAATCTGACCTTTTAGATTGATTTCCAATCACTTGTACTGGTTTATATATAATCAATCTAAACCCATAACCATACAGAAGTTTGGTGCACATAGACTGATCTGAGAATAGCAGAATCCAGTCTAAAAGGTGGCTCATTTCTAGTGGGTTGGGGAACATTGGGATTGGGCTTGCACAGAAGTAAGCCTGTGACCTCCATGGCTCGGCCACTGCCCGTAGGTACCCAGGCGATGGGCACCCGGGGTGCTGCAAGGCTTTTTTGGCCCACAACTACAGGGCTCCAGAGTACTAGGGTGAGGAGGATGGGGGAGTATGCTCTCCTGTACCAGCAGCCAATCAGGATTGG
>NW_017728992.1:144499487-144516492 GCF_001723915.1 Gavialis gangeticus
CCATCCCTCCCCCCTGGCCCCTGCCCCACCACTATCACCACAAAAAGATAAATGTGCATACTGTTTGCTACCAGTCTAACCTAGACCACTTACAGAAAACTGTATAACTTAGATTAATTCTGCCTCAGGCTTCTATGAATTTCTGTATTTAGCCTGAGAGTTTTTTATTCAGTCAAACTGTTAAAGCCAATGGGAGTTTTCTTGGACTAAGGATTTTGGGATGCAGTCCTTTGTTTATGGATGAAAATAATTAAATTATATTATATTATGTTTATATTATGCCTTTTCATTGAGTGATAACAAATCTGGTGATAACATAAAATGGTAAGGAAAGACCACTAGTAAAAGACCACAATAACCAGAAAAAATAAACCATGAATACAACAAGTACTTTTTATAAACGTTATAATCTGATTATACTGTTTCCCACATGAAATGGGTATAATACCCAAACATGCTACTTTTAGTTCATACTGCAAATCTGTCATTATGGCCATGCCCCACAAGGGAACAAGAGAACAATTCAGCAGGAAATATCTTTGTGAACCTGTTCAAAATTGACTAACTACAAAGAGATCCAAGAGTGTACTTCATACTGCACATAATATAGCTAACCGTGTCACTATATTTAGGATTGTAGACCCAACAATGATACGAGTATTACAGTTGGATATACACTTTAAAATAATAAGTACATCAACACTTTATATTGCACTTTAGCAATGTGCAGTCTAACTAGCTCATTTAATAACTAGCACCAGAAGCAGTATGCAAACAGGGTAGCACAAAACTACACAGAAATTAATTTACTTGTGGCAGGGCACCTTTGGTGCCTGCCATTTTAAGGGACAGAACAGGCAGCAGAGCAGCCAGCAGGTGTGGGCCAGCCCTGATGAGGCAGTCACACAACTGCAGGAGGGCCCTGGGATTGGAGGAGGGGGCTGAGCATCCTCCATGTTATCCCAGTCCCTCAGGGATGAGCCACCAGTGTGCTGCAAACAGCTGGAAGAACCACCTGGCTGGAACTGCTGCTTGTGACATCTTGGAGGTAAAGGATGGGAACTATAGGGGATGGGAAAAGGTTCCTGGTCCTGGGGCATGACATAAAACTACACCTTGCTAGGGCAGGGTGGTATGGTGGGTCCGCCCATGGCAGGGTGGTCCCCAGGAAATGCCATTCCAGTTGCCTTCCCAGTGAAAGGTAAGGATCCAGTGCCTTATAGCTCCAGCCCCCACACCAGGGTGGGTAACCAGAAATTGGAACAGGAAGGGGGCCAAACATTCCTAAAGAGAGGCACCTGAGCCCAGGAGGTGTAAGAAGACCCTGAGACCCCAGTAGAGGGGGCAGCAGAAAAGCCACAGTGAGGTGGTGAAGTCCCCCTGTGAGGAGGCAGTAGAGTAGCTCCAGAGAGGGGGCATGCAGAGTATAAGAAGCTGGGTCATGTTGGGTAGGATTAGAGTAGGTGGGCCCAAAGGGCAGCACTGATGAGGAGTTGTAAGCCCCATTAAGAGGGAATAAGGACCTAGTGAAAGGGTATGAGATAAAAGCTCCAGAGAGAGGGCACGGGATCAAGGCAAGCACCAGCATGCCTATGGCAGAGTGCTTATCTTGGACGCCATCTGCAAGGTATGGGACGTGGTATAGGGTAAGCCAGAAGTGTGCATGACACCCTAGGCATTAAATGGGCAGTCCCCCATATTTTTAGAACAGTTTTAATACACCAAGTCATGGCAGGTGAGACAGGACAGACTTGGGCAGGCCAACATTGGGAATGGCTCTATGAAGCCCCTGTCACATTACTCTGAAGAGAAACATGAAGAAACCAGAAATTATGCTACCATGCCAAGGCAGGTTAGAGCTAGCTCAGCTATACTACACTGGACAGTGTGATCACTGTTAAATTTGAAAACACTTAGAAGTTTGTTTTCTAATGTTGTTCTGATATAAGAGAAAGGAGTACTTGACAGATTACTTGCTTTGGAGGGCTCTTCAGCTTTGGAATCTGCTTCCATTGTCCCACAGTTTCTCATTACAATCAAGTTTTATTAACACAGTCAAGCTAGAATGCTTTTTTCTCAGGCATTTAGGATCATAGAGTCCTAGAATCATAACAAATTGGGATTGGAAGGGACCTCAGGAGGTCATATAGTCCAAGCCTCTACAAAATGCAGGACCATCTCCAAATATCTCACGCCAGCCAAGATTTTGCCTAGCTGTATCTTAAAAACCTCCAAGGTTGGAGATACTATAACCTCTTTGGGTAATCTGTTTCACTGTTTTACTACCCTCCTCATAAGAAAGTATTTCCTAATATCTATCCTAAACTTCTCATGCTGCATCTTAAGACAGTTGCTCCTTGTTCTGTCATCTTCCACCACTGAGAACAGTCTCACTCCATTCTCTTTGGAGCCTCCCTTCAGGTAGTTGGAGGCTGCTATTAAATTCCCTCTTAATTTTCTCTTCTCCAGACTAAATAAGCCCAGTTCGCTCAGCCCCTCCTCAGAATCCGTGTGTCCCAGCCCTCTACCCATTTTCATTGTCCTCTGCTGCTCTCTCTCAATTTGTCCACATCCTTTCTATAGTGGGAAGCCCAAATCTGGACAGTACTCCAGATGTGGCCTCACAGTGCCAAATAGAGGGGAATAATAACTTCCCTCTTCAGCTGTCTGGAGAATAACAGACCTTTTAGAGGAAATTTTTGAGGTTTCAAAGTATGCCTTCATTCTTCATTGGAACTAAACCCCTCCCACTCCAAAAAAATACTTTTTAACAATGGAATTAGAACATTTTCAAGTGAAAAGCTGCAGCTTTTGATTCAGGTCCTATTTCTGGTTAGAAATGAAAAAGAAAAAGAGGTCTTCGCCAAAAATACCTCTGATACCAACTTATTTGAAATGTCTGAGGAAATAGTTTTTGGCTTTAGTGAGATAGCATATTTTGACACACTATAATTTTGTCAAAAATATTCTGAGTAGCTGTATTCAAAGTAAATAAGCAAACATGGAAACACACTTTGCCTGTCTCATTGTATTCCTCAGTTGTCATATTTGTTCCCATTTGGTGATCTTTATCCTTGACAGCACCCGTTACTATACTGGTTATTACTTCAGTCAACAGGTATTTCTGAATCTCTTGAGAGTGTCTTGTGTTTTTTTATCTCAATGCATATAAAAATTCTTCCTGGCATTTACCTAGCTTGATAAGCCTAGAACTATCAATGAAATTTTAGAAGCAAAAGGTGAACTTTCGTGCCAGTATATTTTTCTGAAACCCTCTGGACTTTAATTGTTTTCAAAGTCAAATTTGTTTCTTTGAGTTTTTTTTCCATATTCATACATTTTTTTTATTGATTATGCTATTGGCATTAACAAATAAATGTCCTGAATATGCATTCATGGCTTTAAAACCAGAGTAAAATAACTTCTATAATCAGAATGTATATCAAATAGATACATGAGCCACTATAGCAAAGTTCATATGAAAATGCTAGATACTGCCAACATATCTCTAAGATGACTAATAATTCTTTAGTATTAAATCAATTAAACATTTATACATTCTTCATATTTACTGTGCCAAAAAATTACACCATATGTATAGTGATTTGATATAATTTATTCTATGACAAGTTGAAAGCACAGGTCTTAGATAAAGAAATGAATCTCATCAATACTCTATAATTGAAAGCAAAGCTGTAATGTGTTTTGGAATAGGACGATGTCAGGTGCCACATCTACTTCCTGTATTCACTTTATTCCCCTGATTTCTTGTATCTGCTTATTATAAATACATCACATTTATAATTGTATTGTACACAATGTATTTTCTTTTGTCTCACCCTTTACCAAATTCATTCAGCATTGACCAGTCCAATGGCACAGTAAATAATATGAACTGAAATTATTGCATTTATTCTCACTTGCACTTCCCCAGAAATTTCTATAATAGTACATTTAAATCTCTCTTTCTCTCTCTCAACAGTTTGGACTTTCTGTTCCAATATTATAAATTATTAGCACGAGGTATGGCATGCCTACTTAGCACAGTCATCCAATTTCTACAATTATGCATTCCTAACTTTCTTCATGGAATAATGTGCTTGGAGAGATAAATGCTCTTTTCCCTGTTTTAGAAGGTCTAATAAATGTTATTTATAGCATATTAGCTTGACATAAGCAGGTAAAATGAACAAGTCATAGAGAATATATGAGGGTGCGAACAGAGGTTGAATTACAAAGACTCTTGATATTTTCTACTTGCATGCAAGCATTTTTCTTTCCCCAATGGATATTCTACATGGTTCAGTAAGCAATAAAGGAACTTGAACATCAATAATATGTATGCAATCATGGCATGAGGAAGCTGGTATTGTGGACAGATTTGTCCAGCAGTAAACACTTCAGCTCTAGTCATGGAGAATACTGTAAGAACCAATCAAACAAACAAACAAACCATCTTATTCTGTATAAAAGTACTGCATAACAAATAATTCACATTTGATTATTACACTGAAGGGGGCCAAAAACCTTTTAAGTAAATTCAACATGATGATTGGCCTTGGGACCAAAATCACATGGAACATATTACCTTGCTAATTGATGAGAGACAAAATTACAGGTTTATTAGTTAAGTGATTCCAGTTAAAGAAAAATATCTATTTTCCAAAATTGGTTTTCATTCTGACTAAGAGTAAACTCACAAAATTTCAAAATCCCTTTTAAAAAGAACAGTCATAGGATCCTAGCCTCAAAACAATCAGGCTGATTGCATGCTTTAGTGCCACACTAGCAACTGTATAGGCAGGCCTGGCCAGAAAACTAGAAGGTTTCTGTCAAATCTGCCTAACAGGCAGCTGTGACTGTGTAGAAGGTTTCAGTTTCCCCAAATTTGAATGGAAAACAGCTCTGCTGGAATTCTTTCAACAAGTATCAGCTAAATATCTATAATTTAATTTGAATTTCTTAGAGTTATAAATAAAAAGTCCCCTGGCTGTGTTTTTAGTGGAATCTGTTTCTAGAGACTTCATGAAGAACTTGTCTCACACTATTCAACATTTTGAATGAAGTGATAGGAAACATTAAAACATTACTGATGAAGTTTGCAGGTGTCACAAAAATTGAGGGAAGCTAAATAATGATGACGGCAGGGCAGTGATTCAGGTTACTGTGGCTCACTTCATAAACAAGATTCAGGCAAGCAATGTGCTTTTTAATATGGCCATCTGCACAGTCATACATCTAGGAGCAAAGAATACAAGACATCTAGTACTCTATCTGTGGAAGTACTGACACTGAAAAAGATGTCAGACATTGTGCTGGGTGATGAGCTCCTAGCAAATGGAATATTGTGTCTAGTCCTTGTGACCATAATTGAAGTAAGATGTTTCATGACAAATGCCACACAGGATCAGACCAATGGTCCACCTATTCTAGTATCCTGTCTCCAGCAGGATACTACTCTATGTTTACCATTAATGCACATACTGAATAATCTTGTATTTATTTTGAACATTATATACAACACGTTACAGTATCCCATTAATTATTGTGATTGTTACTATTATTATTCGTGTTATTATTACAATCTAATCTCTTGACTGATAATGTAAATGCTCTCTCACCCTATGTTACAGAAATTTCTGAGGTCATTTTGCATAATGGCTGCGTCTACATGACTACTTTGCAGTAGTGTTGTATGGCAGAAAGCATGACACGTTGCTACTGCACAGTCAGCATCACAAAAAAAGCACCATTTCTTGGTGCTGTGGCTCTGGCTACTGTGCAGTCATTTAGGATATGTATAAACAAGTGACACTGACTGCGCATAAGCTCATATAAATAAGTACTAAATGACTGCTCAGTAACAACTGTGCAGTTAGGGTCTCATGTGGGTGTGGCCACAGACTTGCTGATACAGAATGCTGATGCTTTTTGATGCTAAGAAAATAAATGAATAAACACAAGTAAGAATGAAAAAAGAAAGGAATATAGAAATAAGAATATAATAAGAGTAAGTGCGAGTATAATTGCAAGAGTCTGTTCAAATGCATTTATGTTCTTATATGCTTTCCATGCCACTTTTCATTCTTTCCAGGATGGTTGTAGAAGCATCATGAAGATATAATTAGGTAATGCATATGTAATTGATTTTATCTTCTTGAACAAAGATTTTTTTTTTACTTTTTAGACAATTCTCTCTAATTCAGTTAATTAAAAAAATCCCTTTAGTTCCATCAACATTTAATAGTAGTTAAAAATCCATTTCAATTAAATTTAAATACTCCTATTTTCTAATTTTTTCAGCTCTTAAAAATTCCTTTAAAATGTAATTAATTTAAGAAAAAGTCAGTAATTTAAGTGGTCCTGAGGTCTTGTAGCTCTTATCTTTTCAACTTGGGTAGGGAAGTAGCATTACTTCCACAAGAGAAGGCTGAGGGGGGATCTTGTGGCCTGTTACAAACTGGTCAGGGGGGACCAGTAGGCATTGAGGGAGTCACTGTTCCCCCGAGCACCGCCAGGAGTGACCAGGAATAACGGTCACAAGCTAGCAGAGGGTAGGTTTAGGTTAGACATCAGAAGGCGCTATTTCACGGTCAGGGTGGCTAGGGTCTGGAACCAACTTCCAAGGGAGGTGGTGCAGGCTCCTACCCTGGGGGTTTTTAAGAAGAGGTTAGATGAACACCTTGCTGGGGTTGTTTGACCCCAGTACTCTTTCCTGCCATGGCAGGGGGTCGGACTAGATGATCTTCTCAGGTCTCTTCCGACCCTAGAAACTATGAAACTATTAGCATTACCAGATAACTAAGTAATTCCTGATCAATAAAATATGTCTAGATTTAGATAGTTTCTTTCATTATGTAGGTATAGCAGCAAATTAGGTTGCTCTTTTCGTACCTAAAATATTTTAAGAACAATGGTATCAGGTAGTTATTGTATGAAGGTTTACATTTATATACATAACATTTGGAAACACATTTCTCGGAAGAAACTTATTCAATCTTAACAATTGAAGGGTTAACATGTTTTCACTTTTAGGGGTGTTGGTTATAACTCTGTTAGTCTAAAAACATAGGCAAATAAAGTAAATCTGATATCTTTTATTAGACCAGCTAAAATAGTTGGAAAAATTCTTCTTTGCAAGCTTTTGGATACAAATGCCCTTCCATTTAAGTATTAATATAATTTGTGAGTTATCTACAAATTATTTCAATATCATAACTGTCAGAGATGTAATAAGTCAGGTAGGCACCCAGGCCATTTGTGATGAAACAGAGGCAGCACCATCTTCCGGCTGCCACTGTGCCACTAGTGCAATTGCATAGCTGAAACAGCAGCTGGTATTTTTCTGTAACTCTTTCCCTTTCCTAAGTTGGTTTACAGGGCCAAAGCCTGGGTTGCCCCATTTTCATTAAGGATGTTTCTGTGTTTATGTGGGTTTAAACCTGAGGTTTTTCTCTTTTTAAACATGTGAAGTAACAGAAGCCTACCTCTATTACTGCCGATAGCTCTAAAGCATATCCTATATATCACTTCTCTTTGGCATATATTGAATAAAGAATATATTCTTTATTCAACAATAGGGCTCTTTCAAAAGCATAAATATCTTACAAGGTATATTTTCTTGAGCTAAAGACCATATCTATATTAGACTGGTATCTTATATGAGAAGGATATGTCTTTTTGTTTAATAAGATACTTCAGTTGGTTTGCTCGCCTTTTGACCAAATGGTCTCTGGATTTGCAAGCTACCATTTGCAGTACATTTACAACTTGCAATTTAAGGATCATAACAACTATTCTATGCAAAGCATAAATAACAATAAATAATCGTTACTTACACTCTTTCAAAATCATATGAAATAGAATAAGATATTAAATCAGAAGAGTTGTTGCATGCCAAAATCTATAGAAGTGCACCAAGAACTTGTTATGGCCAAAGAAGATTTATTCTATTTAATATTTTTTTATGCTTATCACTTTTTTACAGAAAATGGAGTTTTCCTAAGAATTACCCTGATTAGCTCCAACATTACTTACCCAAGCCATGACATCTCATATCATATTTTTCAAGTACCAAGTTGACGGGAACAAAAATAGAACTAAAATCCAGGGAAAATTCTCACTTGACATACGGTTCTTCATTATATTCCAGGGGTAAAGGACTTAAAAGTTAAGCAATGCAGCACCTAATTTTCAGAATATAAATCCATCAGTTAGATCCACAATTTCCCTGCCGACTGCTTTCTAATTCTGTAGATTTTTCCAAGTGTCTACACTTTTGTTTCTGATCATTTTCAGAAATAGCTTAGGCTTGACAGGAATAAAGAGGCTTGAGAGAACATACCTAGTAATAAGGCAATTTCGCCAGCTGATTCATTTCAATACTGTTTCAACTTGGTTCAAGCTCAAAACAGTGAAATTGAAATGAAATGAAGTGCTTCAAAACAGCCTCGAAATGAAATGAGGGAAGTCAAAACATTTCGAAAGATTTGAAACGTTTCGAGTTTTGAAGCTCAAGCTGGGTTTGCCTGCAGGGAAATAGAAAGTAATAAGAGGGAGGGGGAAGAGGGGGAAAAGTGGGGGGTAGAAGGACTGCTCTCATATTGACTGTGTAGCTGGCCAGTGACTGTCATCCTTCTCTGAGCTCCCTTACAATCCCAGTCCTCTAGGGGAGGGATGGAAAAACAGCATAAAAGGCAACATTGGTTGGACTGGCCTGCTTTCTGCCTTGGGGTCTGACAGTTACTGAGCTATCTTCCAGAATCTCAGAAGCATTAGACAATGAAGACTACTACTAGCATTGATTTGAATGTTTTCCTACTTGCTAGCCTAGCAAGTGGGATTCCACAATACCTTTTGATTTCTTCTAGACCCTTTTATTTTATTACTATATTCATTGATTTATTCTTTTCAATGTTATAATTATATTAGATATTACAGTATAGAATTTATATAGGGAGATACATTTATATTTTTTTTCTATACATTTATACCTTGCGATGTATACTACATCCATACGTTGCGGAAGTTATATAGGAAGGGAGATACATTTACACCTTGCAGAATATACTGTATACCTTATAGAACTTATATAGTAACACAGATACATTCATACCTTGCGGCATATACTATACACCTTATAGAATTTATATAAGAAACCAGATACATTTATATATTTGTATAAAAACAAGACACTATGAAACACACCATGAAGTGTGGTGGAAAGGCAGCAGGAAGCCTTCAGTGACGGGTAGAAAGGGGGGGTAGAAGGAGAGCTGTAAGTTCCCCCCCCAAAAAAAATTGAGATGCAGCCTTTTTCCTACAACTAGCAGGGCGGAGGCTTCCACAAGCAGCAAGGAGAGGGGAGCAGTGGCAGTGCCACCGCCTGTGCCTGAGTCTACATCTCCTCCAACAGCAACAGCCATAACCACCCTCTCCCCTCACCACGACAACAAGTAGCAGCACCAGCATGACAGTCTCCTCCACCCCCATTTCAGGAGGGTGGATCAGCTGAGTTTGTGCTCCACACCCCTCAAGTTTCCCCTAGAGTGAGGTCTCCTTCCCCAGAAGGAACTTCAAAGGAGGCTCAGGTAGAGGTAGCAGAGGCAAGTGGCTCAGCTGACTCTGTCCCTCCTGTTGTTGTGCCTCTGCTTGCTGAGGAGGGGAAAATTGCAGCATCCATACATAAATCCACATCCCAGAAGTGAGAGGGTAGTGTGGTCTGGGAGAGGCAGTGAGCTGCTGGGAAGAGATGGCCACCACCTCTCTCCACTGGGGCGGAGGCTTTTCTTAGCCAGACTGGCTGACCTGCTCCACCGGGCTTTAAACTAAGCCCGCCAGGGGAAGGGGGGACTACTGCCACTACTGGCCCACTGGCCAACCCTTGCAAAGCCAGCAGACCTGGGCACTTAAGGGAGCCCACCCCTGCCCCAGCCCTGGAATGAAATGTAGGCAAGGCAAGGGCCCCCAAGGGGACACTGTGTGCCTATACACAAATGCCAGGGGCTTGGGAAACAAACAGGAGGAACTTGCCCTTCTGCTAAACACAAATAACTATGATGTCATAGGGATAACAGAGACCTGGAGGGACTTCACCCATGATTGGAGCACAGGTATAGATGGATATACCCTATACAAGAGGGATTGAGTGGACAAAAGGGGTGGAGGTATCACTCTCTATGTCAAGGAAAGCTATGCATCCCTGCAAGCCTACATTGGCACCCATGGTGGACCTGAGACCCTCTGGGTTAAAATCCGTGGGGAACACAGCACAGAGGATATGATGGTGCCAGTCTACTACAGACCCCCTACCCAGGGTTAAGACCTTGACCAGGAATTTGCCAGGGAATTGGCTGTGGCCGCACACTCCCAGTGTATGGTTGTCATGGGAGACTTTAACAATGCAGACATATCATGGGAGGAGCTCTCAGCCAAATCTGAGTGGTCACAAAGCTTTCTGTCGCGAGTGGATGACCTCTATCTGACGCAGGAAATCCACAGACTGATGAGAAGTAAAGTGCTGCTTGACCTGGTACTAGCAACCGGGGACAACCACATACCTGATGCTTGAGAGGCTGGTGCAGCAGCAGAAGGCTATCTATGAGATGGCCTTGCTTGGGGAGATTGGGATCAGCATCCCCCTTAACAGAGATAAGTGGGATACCATCTCCCAGATCTTAGTGGTCCTCAAGCCCTTCCTCAAGGCCACCAAGACCCTCAGTGCTGGCAATGCCATCCTTAGCCAGGTGATCCTTGTAGTGAGGGAACTTCAGAGCCAAATGGAGAGCTTCCAGGGGATCGATGCTCCTGGCTGGGGCAAGCCACTGTCACCAGATGTGCAGGCACTAGTAAGGTGACTGAAGGAGGGCATCAGGAAATGGCTTGATCCCTTGCGGTCTAGTACAGTCCATGTGCTGGCTGCTATGCCTGACCTGAGGGTGAAGGGCAGTGTATACAGTAGCCAAAGCTTGAATCAGTGGATGGGGGTGCTGGTGAAGAGAGGGAGGCAGAATGGCATAGGTGGGAGGACAAGGAAGTGAGGAATCCACAGTCCCATGTTAGCACACCATCAAACGGCCAGTCTCCTCCTCCACCGCAGGCACTGACAATGTGGGCCAAATGCACTAGACCCTATCATCAGGCAGGTAGCACTCAGGCCTTGATAGCTGCCTATCTTGCTGAGGGCATGGAGTTGCTGCTGTGTTACCCCTTTGCCTACTGGGCAAGTTGCAGCCAGATGTGGCTGGGTCTGGCCACCACTGCCCAGGAGTACCTGTCCTGTCCGCTGACCAATTTTCCAAGTGAGAGAGAAGGTATTCAGCATTGTTGGGAATGTAGTGACACCCCACTGCACCTGCTTGGATCCTGGTTTGGTGGAGCAGCTGGTGTTCCTGAAGGTGAACCTTCCACTGCTGGGGATCCCCAAGCTCTAAATGCAGATGGAGTGAATGCCACCTCACTTGCTCCATTCGCACCTATTTCCTTTTTTCATTTTTTAAAAGCCATTTAATGCCCCCCTCTCAGAGCTGGAGGGGGCATTCACTGCATCACCAGCCAGCAGAGGAAGAACATGTCCCTGCTGAGCCAGGATGAACTTGGTGGTATGAGTTGGGGCTATGGGGAAGGAGGAGGGGAAGGAGGAGACCCCAGGTCCTAGTGCATGACCACTAAACCTGCATTCTGCCAGGGTTGGGGAGGCATGGTGAGACTGCTTGCAGCCCCAGGAAATGCCAGGAATGAGGATCCCCCTGGTGAAAGGAGGTCCCATAACCTCCAGCCACCACAAGCGTGTACGGAGTCCTGACTGGGGAAAGCCCAGCCCCGTCATGTCTTTGACAGGCCTGAGGAATGCTGGTTGCAGTGGAGTTGTGAGGATCCAGGTGTGCCCAGCTGAGCTGCTAGGGGTGCCAGCTTTTGGGTTGAAAAACCCTTTGTGAGGCTGAGGAAGCACCTGCAGTTGGTGTGTGTGTGTGTGTGTGTGTGTGTGTGTGTGTGTGTGTGTGTGTGTGTGTGTGTGTGTGTGCGTGTGTGCGCGGTGTTCCTGGGTGGAAGGAATAGTAAAGAAGCCAGAGGCTGGCATTCAGTGCAGGCAAGAAAGCCAGTCAGTGAAAATGGAATGGAGGGGTAAGGGGGTGAGGGACAGGCTGCTCTGGGGGTGAGTGGATGGGGGGAATGTAGCAGCACAGGTAAATGTGGAGAGATATCTGGGGAGTCAGATGTCTAGTGGGTTGTAGCGTGTTAGAATTCCAATGTCTATACGGAGTATAAAAACAAGACACTTGGTGCCCTGATGGAGATACATATTGTATTGTGAATATATATCAATACTGGAGATATTGTTGGCTGGTTTTGCATGTCTTGTCATGGCATGGCCTGGTTCCATTCAGTGTGGTTTGGGCTGTAGGAAGTTGGCTTCTGGTGATGAGGTTAGCGAGGTTCAGTGCTTGTTTGAGTTTACAAAGCATTTTTCACAGACAAGCCTATGAACTGCACTTCATCAAACTCCTAGGCACAGAATATAGACATTGCAATTCTGATACACTACTACCTGCTGGACATCTGACTCCGCAGGTGCCTCTGCACTTTTACTTGCACTGTTACATGCCCCTTCCCCAGCTATCCCAGCCTCTCCGTCACCCCCTGATGCCTCCATTTCTATTTTCACTGCATGGTTTTCTTGCCCACTTTGCATGCCAGTCCAGCCTCTGACTTCTTTACTATTGCTTTCATCCAGAAACAGCACACACACACACACACCAACTGCAGGTGCTTCCTTAGCCTGACAAAAGGTTTTTCAACCCAAAAGCTTGCTAAGATATATTTCTGTAACTATTCAGTTGGTCTGCTAAAAGATACCAGATTAGATTGACCCAAAGGACCTTGTCTGCCAGTACCATGTCCTTAGGCTAACACCCGTACCACCAGACGAGAAGGATGCAGGGCCCTGGGCACATTTAAGCCCCAGGGCTGGGGTGGCAGGGAGAGTTCTGTGGCAGCTGCTGGAGAAGAAGCTCCTGCAGGAAAGGAAAGAAAGGCTCTAGTTTGTGACATTTTGGCTGCCTGAGATGTTGCTGGTGCTACTGTGCTGCTTACTAAGTTATTGCCTCTTGTCATTTAAAATTGTGGACCGGACTGAGGCAGTAGAGGAGGAGGCGGCTTCATTGGGAGACACTACCATATTGTGTAGAGGCCACAGCACCAGTGTGGCATGCCTTAACACGCACACAGTGTCACCCATGTCATGAGTTTTGCTTGTCCACAGCCAGTGGTGCAGTTTCCCAGAAACCCCTGCACCTATCTTCTTGAAACATGGCAGGTTTCATCATGGCCTCAGCAGATTATACCATGCCTGCAGTTTTCACCTTGCTGTGCATACATACATGTGACACGGGTTTTGCTTTTAAGACTTTGAGGTGCAGTTTCCCAGAAACCCCCATGCCTATGTCCTTGAAGCTTGGCAGACCTCATTTCATCAGAAGGGGCTACCATCCCTGAAAATTTCACCTGATTCAGGCAAGAAATGACAAAGTTATAGGCAGTTTCATGCTTCCCCATCATAGCCTATGGGTGAAAGATTGAAACAGCGAACCATTTCCGATGAAACGAAATGGAACGGTGCTTTCAAAATGAAACAGAATTTGAAATGAAATATTGTCCCATTGAAATGTCAAAACAGAAGTCAAAACAAAATAGTGCTGTTTCGCACAGCCCTACCTAGTAAACAGGGCTTATATAAAATGAATATGGTGCCTTCTGCCTTTATATCTAATAGCTTTGGTAGTGCAGCACTGTACAGCCCCGGGATGTGGAAGATCTAGATTAAATGAAGAGATTCAAACTCACTTTCCAGAAGAATGTCTGAGCACTTTGTGTTAAGTTTTCAGCTGAATGCTTTCACTCTCTTTTTTGAAGCTATTCAGTTTTATAGGAAATAATTAAAGATGGTAATGGGAGTAGTATGTGTGTGCAAGCCAGAACAACTCTGTAGCCAAGTAGTTATGGTATTTCCCTAAGAGGGGAAAAGTCTGAGGTTCTGATCCCTGCTGCAAGGCTATTTGTCCTGGCACCTTTATTATGTTATATTTGGGATATGGGCCTTAGTGATTTAGACCAGTAATAGTGATTCATTTTAATATGCTTCATTAGATGCTAAACTGAGAAATATATTAAGAAACATTTTTATAAAAGAAAATTTTACCAATATTTGTACATTCTCCAATGTAGGGAGACATAGTTAGCTGTATTAGTTTGAAGACAAGTCAAAATCAGGTTAGATCTATACCTTAAAAACTAGCCAAAGTAGAGATAAATGGATGGATAGGTACTGGTCTGTCTGTCTGTCTGTCTGTCTGTCTGTCTGTCTATCTCTACTTTGGTTAGTTTGCCTTTGGTTACTTTACCTTTCCCAGCACTTACCCTCTTCTTTGCCCTCTCCCCTTTTTCACTGCCCTTCCCTTCTGCTTTTATGTTCAGATTTCTCTGTCTTTCTTATAGACCACTTTGATCACATTCCTTCACAGCATCTGATGAAGTAAGCTTCAGCTCAAGAAAACTTGTGCTATATGTTTTCTTTGGTTAGTTTAGAAGGTACAGGTCTGCTCTGCCTTCTGATGCTCCACAGTGCGAGATGAACTTTAAGAAAAAGAATATTGACAATGAACAGTTTAAATGATGAATCTTGGTTGCATAGTCTTTTATTTAAAATATTGAGCTAAAATTCAACATATGGGATGTATGTAGGAAATAATATTTGGATTATCACTCTAGGCCAGGTTGGAATTCATTCCATTAAAGATTTTCTGTGCAACACTAAAAGAGACAGCACTTTATGTGAATGATTGTTACACTATTGGATTCATGTATCCTCAGTATATCTGGAGAGAATAATGTCTTCAGAGAGGCAATGTGGACAAAAGCATCTTGGCTAATCTTGCATAACAAGACAGTTGAAAATAAATAAAAGATTTTGACAGTTAAAGTGACTTTAGCCACTTCAGAAGAAGGAAATACTCTTTTCAAAGTAAATTCAATTTTGAATACATGGGCTGCTTTAATTTTTAAAGCAAGAACAACATACCTTTATTTTTTTTTCATGTAAATTAGGAAATATGCAATAAAACTAGCTTAAATATAAAGTCGGGTGGAAAGAAGAATAATTTAGCTAAGTAAAGTAATGTGTCTCATTTTACAACACTTAACAATTCTGTCGTTGACTACTGGTAGACTACAAATATGTGTATATTCCCTTAAATTAATCTGAAAAACTATCAGAGCTTCCATAAGGCCAGTGAGAAAAAAATAAATATAAAATAATGAGGGAAAACAAGTAGTGATTTTCTCCACACTCTTATAAAACCAATTTATTTCTTTGTACTTGCAATGCCATTGTTCTCTTACCTCGCATTGCATAGATGTAAGAATCAATACCTTCTGAAACAATGGACTGCTTATTCATGAGTTTCATCATTGTCACATCTATAGGTATTATAGGGGTTGCTCATGCTGCCCCATGCTCATCTGCTTACAGGTGGCAACAGCGTAGACCTTGGCTCTGGATCACCAGGTCTGCCAGGGAGTGGATCTTACATTTTTCTCACCTGCCACAACTTTGATGACCTATATATTCCTGGGAGGCAATGCCCATGGTGATCCTGCCTGGTCTTGATCCCTGTGTCTTCTGTGGGGCTCCAAACCTCTCCTTTACACCAGCCTAGCCTCTCTAGATGGTGTTTGATGATGTTCTTCCACAGCCAGGTTGCAGTGCTGCCTGTTGTAACCTTCTCTGCACCCCAGGGTGTCCTAGTGCTTCTTGTGGGTACACAGAACCCCCCCCCCCCCAAAAAAAAAAAAAAAACCCTTTGGCTGTTTCTCAGCCTTCTTGTCAGGCTCTGGCAATGTCTCTCAAAAAAACCCAATTGAGGCAGGGGAATTGTGCCACTGCCCATGGGGATCCCTGAGCCCTGTATACTGGATCCAGTGCCCTATCCCAGCATACAGGGCTGGACCCCCAGTATATGCTGGGGATGGGAGGAGGTGGTGCATAGGGAGGTGGGAGGGAGTGGTGTCAGATCACAGGCTCGAATCCTGATACACAAGGCAGGAAAGAGGTGGAGCATGGCCCCAGGGCCCAGTCAAGCCTGTAGATGGTCCCTGTGTCACTCGTCTGGCCCACAGGGCCAGATAGTTGAGCATCACTGATATCAAATCATTTACAGAGACTTGGGTGGTATATTCCATCCCACATTTTTTCAGTGTTATCTCCCAGTTTATCCTGACTCATAGTTTCTACTTGTGTCCTAGAACTAAAGTACCTGCCATAACTGAGAATGAACATATGTACAGATTGAATAGGAGGCACCTTATAAAAACTGAAACACCTGAGTGCTATAGTTAGATCTGAATACCAATATGCAGCTCTTGGCAGGACAGACTTTGACAAAGATAAAAACTGGTATTGTGCATTAAACCTGGAGGATGTTTTTGCCAATATAAAAAAGGCAAAGAATGTCTGCAAGGCATGTGTTGAGAGATCTATATTTACTATGTGAGCAATATATGTACTTTCATGGGCCTTGGTGTGTATCTGAGTACTTGCTTTTAAAATAACTAGGTGTAGCAGATTAATGGCTAAAAAAAATTGAACATTTTGTCTGAAATAAAGAATGTAGCCTGCAATGCTATATGTTGCACAGAAAGCTTATATTAAGGTAGTGCTATAGTGATCTGCCTCTTGATTAAAGGCCAGATGTCTAGCATCCCCATAATCTTGCAATGAAGCATCACTTTGACAACTAAGGACAAGTTCTTGCAAGATGTGAATCAATGACCCTTTCTATTATTTTCCTGTGCCTTGCAATGTGGAAAGAGGGCAAAAATATTTTAACTTCTGGAGAGCTCACTGAGGAGCCCTAGGGGAAAATGCAGTAAGATCTTGCCATATGAAAGGAAAAGCAAACTTGCTTCATACTGGCTTCTATTCCATCCAGGAGAACACAAAATAACAGCA
>NW_017728992.1:144516598-144517279 GCF_001723915.1 Gavialis gangeticus
ACCTTGTCTGCCTATGCCCTTAGACCAACACAGCTACAATCAACACCCCCAAAACTTTACTTAAGTCAATAGGAGCTCCAGAACAAAGGAGGACAGAATGTGAATCTGCTTGCCACTTGATTAGATGTTCAAACACACAGGCCAGGTACAGATGTGACATGTATTGCTCTTTAAGTGCTCAGAAAGCACTTATACCCATAACCAAACAGACAGTTAGGGCAGATAGAGCACTGTAAAAATTGTGGATCCAGCTCTAAGATAACCCTGAATGAGTGTGGTATCATACTTGAGTGCCATAGGTTAGATCACTGTAACAAACATCTATACCAGATCTCATCATGACACACATTAGGTTGCATGCCACTGGCAGCCCATGGGGCTTTGTGGCACCCCACTGACCCTACATTGGAGGGCAATGCTCTAGCTTCTGCCAGAGCTTGTCGGGCCCTCCCAAGTATTGGGCCAGCTCTGCCGCTGGGCTGTCACTGACAAGAGTCAGTGAAGTGTCTGTCCTCAGGCCCACCCACATTAGCATAGATCCATCCACTGCTTATTGCTGAATTTCTCTTATTAGATATTGCCATGGATGCAGTTCAGTAACTGCTGAATATGGTTCAGCTGCTATTTTAGGCTCACAGAAACTAGGGCGGCTTCTGCCCACAGTTAACCTGTGTTACGAAC
>NW_017728992.1:144522279-144524936 GCF_001723915.1 Gavialis gangeticus
ACATTGGAGGGCAATGCTCTAGCTTCTGCCAGAGCTTGTCGGGCCCTCCCAAGTATTGGGCCAGCTCTGCCGCTGGGCTGTCACTGACAAGAGTCAGTGAAGTGTCTGTCCTCAGGCCCACCCACATTAGCATAGATCCATCCACTGCTTATTGCTGAATTTCTCTTATTAGATATTGCCATGGATGCAGTTCAGTAACTGCTGAATATGGTTCAGCTGCTATTTTAGGCTCACAGAAACTAGGGCGGCTTCTGCCCACAGTTAACCTGTGTTACGAACTGATTCATCTGCACTGATTTTTGGCAATGGGCAAGTTCCCTACTGGACACGAGGCTTTTAACATAAAATTGTGTTTAATTCCTTGCTACTTCAAATGGCTCAGAATGGCATCAAGATAAGTTTGATGATGAAAATGCCCTCTAACCCCAGTCTCTACCAAGGTACTTACTAGCTCTGTAACACGCAAAATGTACTGTGCTTTTCAAATGCTGTCACTGAGTCCCAGGTATAGAAAGGAACCCCAACTCCTATTACTGTAAAAAATATACTTTAACATGCCCAAATGTACAGCAGCACACTTATACATACTAATTTGTGGCATAACTATTTCCTAGCTTGTCTTGAGAAACTGAACATGTGTGCAAAATGTAGATTGTGAGAAGCACTTACGATGTCTATGCTCCATACGTGATGCAGGACCATGAGTCCAGTTCACAGACATGTACCAAAAACCTTGGATTCTTTGGCAGACAAGGTTCTTTGTGTGAATCTGATATCTTTAATTAGACCAACTAAAACAGTTGGAAAACAATTATTAAGCAAGCTTTCATTATTAATTATTAATTAATTATAATTAATTAATAAGCAAGGTATCAGATTCACACAAAGAACCTTGTCTGCCTATGTCCTTAGACCAACATGGCTACAACCTACACCCCTGGATCCTTTGTACACTTTCTCATAAAACATCTATAGCTCAACCTAAATTTGCCTTTGTTGCACATAAGGCACATCTGACAGACTCCTGCATTCATTCTTCTATCATATTCAGATCATGGCCAGCCATGATTTGCAGCCTGGCATAGTAGGGGGGAAAGGGGTTTAAGGGCTCTCCATCTGTGCACCAGACCCAGCAATGACCCACTCTCATATCTGGTCCATGCCTCCCTCCACCCCATCACAAATCACCCCATGGACCGTACACAGAGCCTGTGAGAAGTCCTAGTGCACAGGCACAAGCCCACAGAATCCCAGCCTTGGCACCTGGAAACTACTCCAGAGAGCCCCAGAGCCAGATTCCCTGCCACCTGGATCCCAGAGTGTGTCCCCCTATATCCCCTCCCCAGTAAGGTCCAGGGGATCAGTACTGGGACTTCATGGAACCAAATCCATGAGCTCAGCAGCTTGAGCAATGCAATCAGGCACCTGGGCCATAGGAATGTGGCATGCTGAAAGGTTTTTTTTGGCTGTAGCTACAGGTTCCCATACTGCAAGACCATGGCGGGGGGGGGGGAGCACGCTAAAACTCCAAGCAAGGGTGAGCAGATAGACACCCGTGGAACCTTCAGGACCAGATGAGGTGTGGCCAGCCACTTCCTTAATTGGGGTTCGAGAACTCTTGAATTTTATAGCCCAGGGGGGGAGGGGGTATGATATTGCCAGAATCATGGGAAATCTGGTGAAAGTCCTTCAGGAATTTCAGATTGTGGAGGTGACATGAGCAGTGAAGCCCAAGTGATGCAAGAGCAGAGACCACAAGGCTTTGAAGTGAGGGTGACAGCCACACCCTGAAACGCACCTTCACATATCCAGCACTGCATTCATCCATCCATCCAGCCTTCCACTCACTCCTCACAGCCAGACCTTCACCTATCCCTGGACACTGAGACTCCATAGGTACTGCCATGGACCATGGACAAAACCACTCTGTTTGCCACCAGCCAAACCCAGGCACAGAACTGGGATTATGGGGAAAAAAGGGATCTCATCACCATCTGGGGAAAGGAGGACATCCAGTGCCAGCTCCAGACAAAGCAGCAAATCAGATACGTCTTCAAGTGCATCCCCCAACACATGCACATGCAGGGTGTAAGTGGTTACAGGCAGATTCTGGGCAGATCACAGCAGGGTATGAGAGAATAGGGAAATATTTGATTTGGATTCAGCCAGTTAGGCTCCAGAGCGGCAAGAGACGCGTGGGTGAAAGCCCACCATGCCCCCGCTCCTCTGAAGTCCCCCAGACACCTCAGACACCTCCCAGCAGCCGCAGAGCCCCCTGCCAACCCCCAGCACAGCTGGAAGCAAGTGGGGCTCGTGGTGGGAAGGGATTAACCCCTCTCTCACTGAGTGGGAGGAGGCAGCTGCGTGGAGCCAGGCCGGGTCAAGCCCCCGCCCAGGCCCCTATTTCACCCAGCTCCCCAGGGAGCCACGCGACCGGAGCCGCGTGAACAGGCTGCGCAAGCAGGCGCACTGTCTGCTGGCATGTGAGTTAGTGTGGAGTTCACGCAGGAGGGGGCACGGGAGGGCCCGAGACCCTGCCTGTGAACCCACCAGGGTAGTTAGGGTAGTCCAAGCTGTAGCCAGTCTACCAGAGGCATGACACAGATGGGCATGCACTGCACCCCTCGGGTCCCCTCAGGTTCTGTGGCCCCCCCATC
>NW_017728992.1:144531777-144532251 GCF_001723915.1 Gavialis gangeticus
TTTGGGGAGAAACCAAGGTGGCTTTCTGCCACAGGTGCCATGGCTGTTCTGGAGCAAATGCACCCCTCCCAGAGTGTATACCAGCTCCCCCCCAGTACAAGCACAGTGGCTGCTTTGCTATCACAACCTACAGTATCTGTGGTGGGCCAGTAGCGGATGCTTCTGTCCTGAGATACCCACCTCACCGTGTAAGAAAAACACAACTACACGTAGTAACAAGACAAACAATGACAGACAAAAGCAGTTTGCGTCAGCAACTTATCGGCAGTCCCTCTGATGCCTGATATGCAGCAAGCTTCTTTTTTCACAAAGTTCAGTGAGGTCAGGTGTCTACAAACAATGCTGTCTGAGGGGTGCTGGGAAGGACCCTGGAATTCAGTTTTTGGGCTCCTCAAGGTCCACGGGCCCACTGATCCAGGCAACAGCTAACTAATCCTTTTCACAGAGCTGCATCTTCCTTCTGAATGGTTTCCA
>NW_017728992.1:144532261-144565738 GCF_001723915.1 Gavialis gangeticus
GGTCCACGGGCCCACTGATCCAGGCAACAGCTAACTAATCCTTTTCACAGAGCTGCATCTTCCTTCTGAATGGTTTCCAGATATTTTAGTTAATTTATAGCTTCTGAAAGACACTGATAAAGTACGACCACTTAGATTCCTTTTTCTTCAACTGTCCTTAGACTAACCAATAGCAGTACAAGTCTTGCATTCCTTTGATAAGGTAATTTTAACTGTGCCACATGGCCTTACTACTTCTAGGCTTTGCTAAATTTACTAGCCCTTACTTTATACAAGGCCTCACTACATCATAAACTATAATTAAGCTTTTAGCAACAATTTACAGCTTAATATCTAAACAAATAAAGAAAAACATTTGGTCTAATCTTCATAGGGCCTTCAGCAAGCACTTTTATTGCACAGACATATTTTTCAGCTGCCACATGGGGGAAGTGCAGAACCCCCAGAGAGGGAAGGGGATGGGTGGGAAAGAAAGGGGCATCCAGAGAAGGAAAAGCAGTCACAGGCCACCCCACTGTGGTCACAGCCCTCTTTTAAGCCATTATGACATAGTGGGAGGGTGAATTGCCTGCTTCCCCCCCCCAGCCCCCAACATCTACCCTCCTCTGGTGAAGCCGGGAGTGCAGCCAAGGTGCCAAGTCATAGATTCAGGGATTCATAGATTGTAAGGGGCTAGAAGAGACCTAGCATGATCATCAGCTCCAGGACCCCTGCACTAGGCAGGAAAGACAACTGGGGTCACGGTCAAAGTGAACATCCAGTCTCCTCTTGAAGTTTTCCAGGATAGATGATTGTACCACCTCTGGAGGGAGTTTATTCCACAGTCTGGACACCCTAACTGTGAAGAAGTTTTTCCTACTGTTATGCCTGAAATGCTCTTCCAGGGGTTTGTTGCCATTACTCCTGGTTTCCCCCAGTGGTGCCCTGGTGAAGAGAACTTCATCTCATTCCAATCCACCCAACTTGCTAGGCTGTTTAGGTCCACCAGTATATTCAAGTTATTTTCAAGCATGAACATGCTCCCCCATAACTTGGTGTCATCTGTAAAACTTGGCCAGTGAACTTTTCACCCCCACATACAGATCATTGATAATGTTGTTGAAAAGCAATGGACCAAGCATGGGCCCCTGATGAACACCACTGGCCACTTCTCACCAGGATGACACAGATCCGTTCATTAAAACTCTCTGGGTCCTACCGCACAGCTGGCTTCCTGCCCACCTAACTGTCGAGCAATTAAGCCTGCATCCTCCAATTTCCCTATGAAAACATCGTGGGATACCAGATCAAAGGCCTTTTGGAAGTCTAGGTATGCAATGTCAAACTCCTCTCTCTTACATAGGTGGAGAGATACCTGGTCATAGAAGGAGATGAGTTTTCATAGATTCATAGACATTAGGGCTGGAAGACCTTGGACCTCATAAGATAATCGGGTCCATCCCCCTGCCCAAGGGGCAGGAAGTGAGCTAGGGTCAAATGATCCCAGCAAGATAAACATTCAAATGTTTCTTAAAAGTGTCCAGAGTAGGTGCTTGCACCACCTCTGGGGGGAGTTTGTTCCAGGCCTTGGGGGCTCAGACAGTAAAGAAGTTTTTCCTTATGTCCAGCCTAAAACAGTCTTGCAGGAGTCTGTGACCACTGGAGCTTGTCATCTCTTGGAGTGCTCTGGCAAACAGGTGTTCCCCCAGATCCAGTTATACACCCCTTATGTATGTATAGCCTGGCACCAAGTCACCCCTGAGCCTGCGCTTCTCCAGGCTGAAGAGTCCCATAGCTCTCAGCCTTTTTTCATAAGGCCTGGTCTCTTGCCCTCTGATCATGGGTGTGGCTCTCCTCTGGACTCTTTCAAGCTTCTCCAAGTCTTTCCCAAATTGTGGAGCCCAGAATTGGATGTAGTACTTCAGCTGTGGCTTCACCAAGGCTGAGTACAGCAGGAGGATGACATCCTGGGTCTTGCTCAAGATGCATCAGTAGATGGTAGCCAGAGTTTTGTTCGCTTTGCCAGCTGTGGTATTGCATTGGTGGCTCATATTCATCTTGCGGTCAATCATGACCCCCAAGTCTCTTTCAATCTTGGTGCTAGCCAGTGTAGCATTGCTGTGCCAATACGTGTAATTCAGGTTTTATTTCCTGAGGTAGAGCACCTTGCAGTTTTCCATGTTGAATGCCATCAGGTTTTCATTTGCCCACCTTGCAAGCCTGTCAAGGTTGGCCTGGATTACCAGCCTGTCAACAAGTGTGGACACTCTTCCACAAAGTTTGATGTCATCAACAATTTAGCCAGTCCACTTCTGACACCGGTGTCCAGATTGTTTATGAAAACATTAAAGAATACAGGTCTGAAAATGGAGCCTAGTGGGATGCCACTAGTCACTGTATGCCATGTTGATTCAGTTCCATCAACTACCATTCTCTGGGTCTGACCTTGGAGCCAGTTCCCCAGCCATTGGACTGTGGAGTAGCCGAGGCCACAGTTGCCCAATTTTTCCATGAGGACATCATGGGACACAAGGTCAAAGGCTTTTTAAAATTTCATATATATGACATCAACCTCTTCCCTTTTGTCCAGGTGATATGTCACCTGGTCACAGAAGGAAATGAGATTGGACAAGCAAGACCTACCCTCAACAAACCCATACTGGCTATCCCTCAGACTGTTGCCTTATTTTATCCTGTCTAGAATGGTTTCTTTGATAATTTTTTCCAAAATCTTCCCAGGGATCGAGGTCAAACTGATTGACCTACAGTTTCCTGGGTCTTCTTTCCTCCCTTTCTTGAAGGTGGGAACCACATTGGCCTTCTTCCAATCTTCAGATACTTCGTCTGACCATCATGAGTTCTTGACTATCCTTGCCAATGGCTGTGTTTTCATATCTGCTAGTTCCTTTAGCGCTCTTGGGTGCAACCTGCCTGGACCATCTGATTTATGGGAGTACAGCCTCTCAAGATGCTCCCTCAGAAGATCCACACCAATGGTAGGGATTAGGGCTGTACAAAATTTCACTTAGTGTTTTGTTGTGACGCTGTTTCAATGTATTTCAAATTTGAAACAGCAAAATCAAAATGAAACAAAAAGCATCGAAACAGCTTTGAAATGAAACGAGGGCACTCGAAACATTTCAAAAGTTTTGAAACATTTTGAGCTTTGAAGCAGCCCAGTGGTGAGAGGAAGGGGAGAGCCAGGGCTGCACTCCAAGCAGCTCGCAGGCCCATGTGGAGAGTGCAGCTCTGGCTATCCCCACATCCCACCACCAGGCTGCTCTCCATGGGGCTGGTGGAGCTGATTGGAGCACAGTGCCAGCTCTACCCACCTCCCACCACTGGACTGCACTCTGATTGCCTCCACCAGCCCCATGGAACTCAGCTCAGTGGCAGGAGGCAGGCAGAGATGGCGCTTCACTCTGCTTTCTGCCACTGGGCTGAGTTCCATGGGGCTGTGAGCCTTTTGGAGCTGAGCCCATTGGTGGGAGGTAGACCACAGGGCCAGCTCTGTGTTCTGTTTCCTGCCACCAGGCTGAGTTCCATGGTGCTCCGAGCCACTTGGAGCTGAGCCTGGTAGTGGGAGGTGGAGTTCAAGGTTGGCAACCTCCCACCACTGGTCTGGGTTCCTTGGGGCTGTGAGCAACTGGGAGCTGTGCCTGGGGGTGGGAGGCAGAGTGCAGCTCCAGTGCTGCATTCTGCTTCCTGCCACTGGGCTTAGTTCTGTGTGGCTGTGCGCCACTGGAAGAATCTGGGAGAAGCTGCTGGGAAGTGCTGCAGGACCAGAGACCAAAGGTGGAAAGAGTGCATGAAGAGTGGTCATTTCTCAAGGACATGATCCTCAAAGCAGAAAAGAAGCCCATTCTCATGCAGAGGAAAGATAGCAGAAGGGCTGGTCTTCGCTTAATAGGGGTATCATGGTTCTCTTGAAAAAGAAAAAAGAGGCATACAAACAGTGGACGCTTGAGACAATCCCCAAGGAGGACTATACAATGATGGACTGCACTTGCAGGGTGCAGATTAGAAAGGTTAAGGCAGTGACTGAATTTAAACTAGCAACAGACATCAAGGTCAATAATAAGTCCTTCTTTAGGTATGTAGGGAACAGGAGGAAAACAAATGGATGCGTGGGACTATACTAGATAAAGTTCAGAGTGGGCACGGTGGGAATAACCACCTTCCTACTGCTGATGATGAGCTGGTGCATGATCATTTAGAAAAGTTAGACATCTATAAGTCAGCAGGACCAGATGAACTTCATCTGAGAGTGCTGAAGGAGCTGGCCCAGGTCATCACAGGACTTCTGGCAAAACTCATGGGACTCAGGGAAGGTCCCTGAAGACTGGAAGAGGGCCAATGTTGTTCTCATCTTCAAGAAGGAGAGGAGAGAGGACCCAGGCAACTATAGGCCTGTTAGCCTAACTTCTATTCCATGGAAAATCCTGGAGAAATTTATCAAGGAGTCTATGTGTGATACGCTTACGGAAGGTAGGATTCTGAACAAGAGGCAGCATGGCTTCACTGTGGGCAGGTCTTGTCTTACCAAACTTGGTCCCCAGCTCCAGTGCAAGATGCACAGGCAGAAGCCTGTTGTGCCTCCATGAGTCCCAGTACCCCTCAGGACCCCAACAGGACCCCCAGGACCCCTGACAACCCCCAGCCTAGCTGGAGGTAAGCAGGGGCCCATGGTGGGAGGGACTTAACCCAGCTGTGGGGAGGCAGCTGTGAGGAGCCAAGGAGGGTCACTCCCCCTGCTTCTACTTGGCCCAGCCCCCCAGGGAGTCACACAACCAGTGACGCCCAGTGAGTGAGGCAGGGAAAGAGGGAGCACTCACCTGTCCCTTTCTCCAGTGTGGGAGGGACTCTCTAGCCCCCCAAGAGCGGTGCACTGCCAGCAGACCTTACTGTGCATGTGCAGAATTTAAAATGGCCTGCCAACAGCAGAAGCCACACTTGGCCCCCAGCTCCAGAGTGAGATGCACAGGTGAAAGCCTGTTGTACTCCCACAAGCCCCAGGGCACCCAGCAGGACTCCCAGGACCCCTGATGACCCCCAGCTTAGCCAGAGGTAAGCAGGGGCCCATGGTGGGAGGGAATTAGCTCAGCTGCAGGGAGGTAGGTGAGAGAAGTCGAGGAGTGTTACACCTTTCCCTGGCTCCTACTTCACCCAGCCCCCCAGGGAACCATGCGACCAGAGCCGTGCAAAAAAAAAAAAAAAAAAGCAAAAACAGGCATGCTTCTAGGCCCAGAGCATGAGTTATCATGAAAGTTTGCACAGGAGGGTCCTGAGGCCCTAGGCAGAGAACCTCAAGAGAGCAGCAGGCACAACAGTAGCCTAACTACTACCAGCACAATGGTGGGTAGGACACGTCACACCCCAAGGTTCCCCCATGCAGCTGAATCCCTCTCCCCTAGGACTTCTGAGGCCTCCACCCAGATGGAACCCATAGTTCTGGCCTCCAGATGGAGCCCCGGCTCTCAGTTGCAGGGCCTACCTGGCACGGCTCCAGGCACATGGGATCAGGAGCATTGCAACCTCCTCTTGTGAGGTTTACTCCATATTGGAGTCTCTGAGATCCCACATAGTGGAGCTCCAGATTGTGGCACAGAGGCTGTGTGCCTAGGGATGGCAAACAGGAAACTGACTCCTACTGCCAGGCCCTTCACCCCAGGACAGGTGAGCAACCTAGGTCACCTGCCAGGACCAGGGAGGCCAAGAGGCACTCCCATACTGTCCCTCCAGAGGGCTGGACAGAGGTTCTCTCTGGCCTGAAAGCTCACTATCAGGATCATCACCCCACTGGATCTCTGCAACAGGTACAAACCTCTTGCAGCACCAGTAGAGACTGCAGAGCTGCCAGCTACTGCAAATGATGAAGAAACATGACCAGCCATCATCCCCAAGATGAAACACAGAGTGGTCATTGTGGGTGACTCCTTCCTGAGGTGGGCAGAGGGAGCTGTCTGTCACCCGGACCCCTTAGCCTAGGAGGTCTGCTGTCTCCTAGGAGCCCATATCCAGGATGTGGCTGAGATGATCCCAAAATTTATCCAGGCCTCTGACCACTACCCTATGCTTCTTATCCACATGGGCACAAATGACACAGCTCTGAGCAATCCCAGGCAGGTCATGAGTGGCTACAGGGCTCTGGAAGCTGGGCTCAGGGGGCTGGGAGTGCAGTTGTTTTTTTCCCTCAAACCTTCCAGTTACAAGTCACGGGCAGAGAAGGGAGAGACAAATCAAGGCAATAAATAGAAGACTGTGGTGCTGGTGCCACTGTGAAGACTTTGGCTTCTATGACCACAGTTCACTCTTTGGAGAGAAAGGCAGTGGTCTGTTGGGAAGAAACAGCCTCCACCTCACTCCACTGAGGAAGAAGCTCTTCTCAACCAGAATGGCTGACTTGCTCGACTGGGCTTTAGATTAAGCTCACCAGGGGATGGGCAGACAACCACCAGAACAAGCTCACCAAGCATCTACTGCAAAACCAGCAGGTTCGGATGCTCAAGGGAACCTATTCCTACCTCAGCCCAGGAACAGAGCTTCTCCATGAGTACAAGGAAGCCTAGGCCTCCAATGGCACACTTGGGGAATAAACAGGAGGAACTGGTCCTTCTCCTAAACAGAAATGACTACGCTCTCATAGGGATCACAAATACCTAGTGGGGTTTCTCCTATGGCTGGACAACCGGTATACATGGCTATAACCTGTACAGGAGAGATCATGCTGAAAAAAGAGGAGGGGGGGTGTAGCTTTCTATGCAAAGGAGAGCTACATGTTCCTACAAGTTGAGATTGGCACCCACAGAGGATGACCAGAGACCCTTTGGTTTAGAATACGAGGGGAATGTAGTGAAGGGGATACAATGGTAGGAGTTGACTACAGACTTCCAAGCCAGGAACAAGTGCTTGACCAAGAATTCTCCAGGGAACTGGCCGAGGCTGCACGCTCTCAGTGCATGGTCATCATGGGAGACTTCAACTATCCAGACATCTCATGGGAAGAGCACTTGGCCAAATCTGATCAGTCACAAAGCTTCCTTACATGCATGGATGAGCTCTACCTGTCCCAACAAGTTTATGGGCTGACACAAGGCAAGGCACTACTAGACCTGGTACTGGCCAAAGGGGATGATCTAATCAGTGATCTAAGAATCAAAGGGAAGCTGGATGACACTTACCACAAGTTGAACACTTTCACTATCCATCACAAACCTGCCAAGTCAGCCAGCAATGCAGTAGTCTTTGACTTTAGGAAAGCTGACTTTCATAAGCTCAGGAGGCTTGTTCTCATGGCCCTGAGAGGCCATGATTTCACAGGGAAGGGAGTTCATGATCAGCGGTTGCTCCTTAAGGAAGTGATCCTAGAAGCACAAGGGGAGTCCATCCCCACCCATAGGAAAAGTGGTGAAAGGGCTCAACAACCCCTTTGGCTCAACAGGGAACTCATGGACCTCATACATCTAAAAAGAGAGGCATATAATGGATGGAAGACAGGAAACACCACTAAAGAGGAGTATATTGCACTGGTCTGCACCTGCAGGGAGTGAACTAGAAAAGTCAAGGCTGCAGCTGAACTCCATCTGGCTACACAAATCAAGGACAATAAAAAGTCCTTCTTCAGATACGTGGGGAGTCAAAAGAAAAACAAGGGCAACGTTGGACCCCTGCTAAACCAGCTAGGGCAGCTGACTATTGAGACCCAGGAAAAAGCCAATCTGCTTAATGATTGCTTTGCATCAGTTTTTCACCAGCTCAAAGGTACCACGCTGTATAACATGATGTGGTGTGACTGGGGTGAAGATTAATATATGCCTCGTAGGGCTGTGAGAAACACCATTGTTTCATTTCAACGTCCATTTCACCATTTTGAAGGGTCAGTGTTTCATTTCATTGTTTCGTTTAGTTTCAAAGCACTGTCCAATTTCATTTCCTTGAAACTATTTCTGTTTTGACTCATTTCAACGCTTTGCCTTTAGGCTGTAATGGGGAATCGTGAAAATGCCTAAAACTGTCATTTCTTGCCTTATTCAGATGCAATTTTCAGGGATGGTAGCCCCGTCTGATGCCATGAAACCTGCCAAGTTATATAGTATATATTATATGTATAGTATATAACATTATATAATGAAACTATATATAACAGGATGCTATGTAGAAATAATCTCTTTTGATTCATTGAACCGATTGAGTCTTACCTCTGTTAGTTTGATGTTATGTGTTAATTGTTATAATTAAGCTATTCTTAGAAAGAAATGGAATTTTAAATTGAATAAGTCTCTTGATAATTTAATAATAATCTTAGAATTTTATAAATTACTTGCCCTACTATTAGTATTTTATGTTTGTATGAAACAGCCTTTGTTTTGGATTTCTGTAAAGTTTCCTTAGCAACCTTATTACATGCTAGCTTTAGAATATTTTTTCATTTAACTACACTGTGCAGTAATTAAAAAAAAATACTTCCATCACATTCATGGATATTTCAGTTTCAAGCACTTTTATCCTCCAATATTGAACCTTTAATCACATTGGTAGCTTTAACTATGGTTAGGTTTACCTAGGTAATGAATTTGATCATTTGCTGGGTGGCTTTATAACTTGTATTTTGGATTTCATATACTATGGGAAGCTTGTATGTGAAAATCTTATATTCCTTTTTATTGCATTTGGTCTTTTTAGTTCTAATGTTTCTCTTTCTTAATAGGTGTTACATAACACACAGCTTATTTTATACATGACCACTCAGGACTTAAATTTACAATTATTTGGCAGAGAAAGGTCCTTGTCTTTGGTTCAGGGTAGACACATTTGTCAGATATTTCTTTCAGCTGGCAATATTTGATTAAGTGTTATTTCTACAAGTTCATTTTAAGGATACAAGTTCAGCCACTTAACAGTAAATTGCTTTGTGTTGACCATTCATTACAAGTAAAAAAAAAAAAAAAGTGGGGTTTGTTTGGTTTGCTTTTAGTTTTATAATATCCTTCCAATCTATACCAGTTCTTCATTATTTCCTAGTTCTTCCTATTACATTTTTATAAAACTACTAGCACTGCTATCTAAATGAATGTTTTTTGTTACTTGTATTGTAAAAAATTCTTCTGGACCATTCCCCATGCTGTAAGCAAAACTTCAAACGATTGCTGGCATTGACAATTTTTTCAAGGTTTCTTTGTAAATCTAACAAACATGGAGTGAGTGTTCTACTTTCTTCATACAATATAATAGTAAGTTCTCAGCAATCAAGAGAACTTACTATTATATGGCTCAGGAGATCAGCCAGGAAACTGTTTACTGTAGTAGCACGACTAAATCTGACTTCCCACCCTTTTGGAAACAGATAGTTTGCACCCAGCATTTTCAAATGCTGCTTATGAAAGTGGCATTCAATACATTTGCCTAGAATTTCTCTGTTCTACACTCCTGCAACTAGCATATAGATAAATCATAAACAAATACTTCTAACAGAATTGAAAGATCCTATTTTATTCCCCCATGGCTGTTTATGTATGTAATACTAGAACTGAGAATGAGTGACAGTCTTTTTCAGTGACAGCTGAGATCCATCTTTCTAGCATAACTTTCACAAAGTGATGGAGCAACACAATTTTAAAAGTCTCCCCAATTTTTCTGCAATCAAAAGAAAGCACCTCTTCAGGAAGGTAGGGGGGAGGTGGAGGGGGGAGTAGGTACCAGAGAGAGTTCTTATGTTTAAACTATCTGAATTTATAATTTCATCATTTCAGACTTATGGCCATGATGAAAGTGGTATGAATACTGAAATAAGATACCAGAGAACTGGCATTTTGACTACAGGATATTTTCTTTCTAAAGAGCATTTTTGCTTCCTCCAATCTCCATTGAACTCCAGCCAAACAACTACAGCCGTCACATAACAGGAGTGAATAAGTTAACAAACACCATTTTGTTTTTTCATCAATATTCATTCATAGGTGCTGGGAATTCCCATGCTGACAGTTATGAAAGAAATACTCACTTTCTTGTTTGCCTGAAGTTCTTATGATAAAAAAAAGTTAGCACATGTTTTTGATGTGTGTACACTGAAGGCCAAGCTTTGGTTCCACAGGCCCTATAAGCATCATGCACCTATGCAGATTCCTAGTACACCTCATTGCACCTGTTTACATCCCGCTGAGTCAAGTATACCTGGGAAAGTGAATTTAAAGTACATGCTAACAAATGCCTAAAGAATCTATTTTCACATTGCTTTAACTCTTCCTGATTTCAGTGGAGTTTTTCCTGATTTCCACTAGCATGTGAAAAGTGAAAGACCATAAGGTTTGCCTCTAGAAATTAAACAAAAAGAAAGGTTCGTGCACTTTGTCATATCAATGACACAGATGGATCAAGACAGAGATATTACCTTGAGGACAGCAACAACAACAACAAAACCCTAGAGAGATAACTACATTGGATTATATGCAGCTGTGGAGTAGAAAACACAAGGGAAGGTGATGAGAGGAGAGTTCCTGCTAATGCTAAGCCCTCAACCATAACTTGGATAGCAAAGAAAATAATTACATTGGAGTCATGAATATTGCAATACAAAAAAGTAACCTGAGGTCAAAGCAGCATAATTTAGGTTTAGATCAAATCTTGGTAAAGAATGAAGCCAATATCAAGAAATAGGTCTTTCACTGAGCAGAGGAAGGTGAAAAACCCAGACTGATGGTAGGAAAAGAAGAAAAAGGCATCCAAGTGTTTTTTTGTTTGTTTAGTTTAATTTAGTTTTTCTGTTTGTTTTGTTATATTTTGTTTTGCTTTGCTTTTTAAAGCAGCCTTGGATGAATCAAGACAGCTATATCTTTGGTGCTATTTAATGAGGAACAGTATTAAATCTAAACAGAATTACTGAATCAGAAAGCTATGATAGCTAGAAGTGTGTCCAAATGAGCCTGCACATGCAGGGGCACACATTTCCTGTGGGACAGATAGCAGCGACACATATTTTTGCTATATACTGTATATAGTAGTAGACACCTGGATATGTGCTTTTTCTTTATTTCTTAGCTACATTTCAGATCAGATGCCCACCATTGATTCTGATTAAGCAAGTAGATGAGAAAGATGCCACAATGTCAATGACATACAATATCAGCAATATGAAAAACAACAAATCACACTACATCACTTACATTATGGCATGTCTTGTTAACTTAAAATGCAGCAGTTTATATGACAAGAAGCTACTGAAACTGGCATACATCATGCAGTGTTATCAGCAAAGTGACCAATTCCATCTATAATAAAACTCTTCTATAATGGACCTGTATAAAACGAGAATTGACTTCTAAATTTAAACAGGAATGGCAAAGACTTATGGATGATCCTCTGGTCATTCATCTCTATTTCTCATATAAATAATAACAGCTTGACAGCAACCTAATGCATGCTACTTTTTTTTCTTTGTTATGGGTAGCAATAAGATTCTGATTCCTTGACCTACTGCTAAAGCTACTGCTATAGCTTTTTTGTGCTGTAACATAATGCCTCTGACCCAGCAAAAAAATCAGACTGTTACAACATTAATGGTTTATAAGGGTTTTTTTTTTGTTTGGTTGGTTTTTATTCTTCTTGTATATAAAACAGAACTGAAGATGTATAATCATGCTTGTGATCTATGCAGGAATAACATTTTCCCATTCTTTATCACTCTTCTGATAAGAAAATTTAAAGGAGAAAAAAGTAAAGTGACAGGGAATATCAGAGAGTCCATTGGAGATCATAGTCCATTAGAAAGCAAAGGACAAACATGCTCAAAAACTACCCTTGTGGATATTGAAGCACAAAGCGTAAAGCACAAGTAGTTGTTATTACACTGGAAATAGAAGTATAAGGATCAGCATTAAGGAAATGGTGACCATGCAGATTTTGAAAAAGGATCACTTTTAAAAATGGTCTCCTTAAGGCAATCAAGCTAGCCTGAGTGGACTCCACAGGAAAGCAAAAAGCAGAAGAGGTAGTGAATCACTAATTGTAGCCAGTAGCAGGGGAACACACACAAGGAAAAATATACAGACTTATCAAGGGAGGGAAGAAAAAGAGATGGTATAGCTCTGCACAAAACTGTTGAATAACTAGTACAACACAGTTCACCTATGGCAGTAGCATAGAGGTCTGGATCCAAATCCAAGAGAAAAAAAGTGGAGTTTTTACTGATTACATTGGGAGCCAGATCCTATCCTTACTGACAGACACAAAGTAGTCCTCAAAGAGCACAGGGCTGTGTAATTGGTACATGGTTGGTGTTTTTTAAAGATGTGGAATACACTATGACATGTTGCAGATGTGAAGCTGATAGTTAACCTGACTGTGTCTGTACTTTCTCTGCCTTCATAGCCCCTGGCTGAGAAGATTGCTGGGGTATTATGTAGCTAGGGACAAAAGAATGCGTATGAAGATCAAAGATACCTGGTGGGAGCACAGGACACTACTATTCCAGGTTGTGCAGCAACTTGTAAACAACTTTCATGGTTATCATAAGTTAGAGCAATACCAGCAGCTGCTTTCTCTATTACTGCAAAGACAGTTGTAAACCCTAGTGTAGAAGAGGTTTATTTGTACATGCTGTGCTGCACCACCTGCAAAGAGAAGCACAGAAGCACAAAAATTCAAGAGCAAATTTCTCAAACTTCTACAAACTTGATTTGCTAGCTATATTCTACTGTCAGGAAAGGGCAACTTCCCTGGTAACCATAAAGGGTGCATCCACATGCACATGCAGGCATTCGCTGCATTGCTAATTTGCAGCCTGGTGGGTTTTTTTGACACTGGGAGATCCCATGTCAAAAAGTGTCAGGAAAAAGCGGGATGGCTTGCATGCCAGCAGCATGCATCTCCCAAAACCAGAGCCTGGCTGGCTGGAGCCATACTGTGGCTGCTGACTAGGCTTCATGTGCCAGGATCACTGCTGATGCAGCCCTGGGAGACCCCAAGGACCCCATGTAAGGCCGCTGGGGCCAGCCCAAGTACTGTCCCCAGCCTTCCCTACCCCACCTGGGGTAACTTGCTACACAGGAGCCCAGAGCCTGCGTGCACAGGTGCTCCCCAGGGACAAGTAGCAGGGGCACAACTATATGCTGCTGCTATTTGTCCCCAGGGAAGCACATGTACATGCTTGTCTGGATGCACCCAAGGAGCACATTTTACACTGGGATCACATAAGTTCTGCAAATAAAGCTAAACCCTTGATTAGCTACTTCAGTATAAAAGCACTTTTCTGATTTAGATCTGATATTTGCCAAGTGCATCCTAGCCTGCATGATCCCCAAAGAATGCGGCATAAAAAGAAATCATTGACGCAATAAGGGAGCCTAGTTTGAAGCTGAAGAAGATGAGAAACTAGTGTTTATTATACAGTCAACATGGGTAGAAAGTATAATGTTATCATTTAACACTGCACACTGAAATAGCACTTTCTTTTTAGGTTTCCAAGGACATTGAACATAAATTAGGTCTGGTGATTCCTTGGAGACAGAGTCTAAACATAGTTCCTGTCTTTCCTTGCACAAATCATTCAGTCCCTCTGGACATATGTGTACTGCTTCCTTGATGTATGTTCAGGACAGCTGCCGAGAATCAGGTTGCACTCGCACACACCTGCTCATCTAGCAGTTAGGCAAAGTAGATCTCTCAGATGGGTCCTGGTGCTCTAGTGCTGGTCTGAGATTCTGAGAGAAACTTAAAAGTCAAAGTAACAAAATATCTATTGGATTAGGTGGCATTTAAGTGGCAGTTTTGGGAATGTCATTGGCTCCCAAATAGTGGACTTAATAGACCTGTGCAAATTGCCTAGTATTTGCTTCGGATTTGGATTCAGCTAATTTGGGGGACAGTGATTTGATTCAGTGACTCAAATCACTGTCCCAAATTTATTCAGCAAAATCTGATTCAGAGATTTGGCCACTGCCAAATCAGCCCTAGCCCCTGCTTACCAGCATGGAGTCTGGGTCCCACTCCCTGCAGCAGTGAGTGGGGACTACCCGAATCTCCAAAGCTCTCCAAATCTTTTCCAAATCAATTTGGAGAGCTTTGAATTGATTCAGACCTTTAATTGGTCTTCTGATTCAATATGGATTCAGAGATTTGGCCACTGAAGCGGGCCAAATCTCCTCCGAATCGAATCAGCACCCAAAGTTTCGCATGGCCCTAGGAGTTAGGTGCTTAAAGAGTGAAACAAGTTATCAAGTATGTGTGAGGATCTTGGCCTCTGAACCCAAGATGACAAACTCAATCTATTTGAGAGGGGGGTAAAGGGTAAGTGTACAGCTGGCACTACTTAGAAGTCCTGAAAATTATGCAAATATAATTCACCGATTGTTGCTCTGAGTGAAAAGCTTGAAGATTTCATTATTGGAATTGCTACCTGCACCTCCCCTCTGCAGTTGGCAAGGTCAGAATTTAGGTGAATTGCCATTAGCTAAAGATAAGTATAAAATGTATAATGCTAATGTACAACTCTCTAAACATTCATTGTCATGATATGCCATTAGTCCTCATTGATTAAGCAACAGAGATGATATCAGCAATAATAGATGGTTAGTAATGCTTTCATTAATAATGAGATGAACAATAGAAGATGTAATTTAGTTTTCAAATCTGAAAAAGTTAAATGAAAATCCTTTTCTTTCTGTGTTTTCAAAGCATAACACACATTTGTATTTAGTTCTTAAATATATAGGTTTTTTAACTCTGGAAACAGGTACATAATATTTGCAACATTGATTCACTGTGGAAAAATGTAAACTTTCCCAGCTCCACAAATATTATCTTATCATATTATATGCTACATATAAACTATTCTCCAAATGTCCCACCTACCCACTATTGTCTTTCTTTGTGGTTCCAAAAATTTTTATTTGTTTTTTAAAACCTGCAAGGAATTCAAGATTGGGTCTACCATCTATAAAGCACACATCCCTATATATACACAAACTCCATGATTCATATATCAGATTTGCCTAAAATAGTTCTGACCCAGACTATTGAAATGTATATGTATCTCTGAAAAAATGTTAAAGGTACAACAACTCAAGAAACATATTACCTACTAAAAATGCTGACAGAGCTTTATAAACATACATAATTATTTCAAATATATTAAGCAAATACCTTTAATCAACAGCTGAACAGTAGCATGCTGTGCTAATTATTTCTGGTTGATGAGAAGAGTGATTGCAATTTCCTAATTAACTTGCTTTTTTTCTCCTTAAATTTATTATTCACATATTTCTTTATTGTAATAATTATTATCTTCTTCCACTGTCAGTATTGAGTCATGAAACTCACAAACTCTAAGATACTTCTTACCCTTAATAAAGAATCATAAAAATTTTGTTAAAACAATACCTTCTCTACACTCTCAAGAGAAAAAGAAGGTTTTAAGGGTACGTGAGAAATTGCAATTTTTTGCTCTCTATTTTGCTCTCTATTTTTCAAAAAAAAGTCTAAGTTTTACAATGTCAATTTAGTCTTTGTATAACATTGTATTAAATCATGACACTCGTGGGACAAAGTAGCTTGATTAATTAGTTGGACCCTTCTGATAAGGTAATTGCTAATAGTTATGAAGCAATGTTCAGTGCATACTGGGACCTCATTGCCTAAAAACACCTACAAATATCTGTGTTATTTATGTTCAGTGGAGAAATATAAATGATATATATATAACAACAACACCAAAAAACTCTGTAGAGCTATGAAATGAAGAGAGGTAGTACAAGAGGAGTGGAAGGAAAATATTTTCAACAGAATGCTTTTCTCTATAAGCATCCGATGGCTTTTTCAGTCATTCAGATTCATTTGATAAAGGTGTGATATATATATATTTAGCACTTCTTATTACACATCAATTTTTTTACAAACAAGTTGAAATAAGACTCTTACTAGAAATAAGTAAGTAGTGGGATGTTTTAGAAAGTTGCCTGTTGGGTGCATCTATACATGCATTTTACTGCAGAGTTGACTAATTAACTCCACACTAAATCTTCACTGCCTATTAGGGTGCAATAAATTAACTAACACGTCTGTAGGATAGTACTGTCCGGGACAAGTACTGTGCTACAGCAGAGTTATTTAGTGCACTGCAATGGGTATGTAGATGTTGACCCGGGCTGGCTGGGGCAGGAGGGTACTACAATATAGGACTACCTACCAGCTACTACTCAGTGTAGTGCCCTTGTGCCCTAGCCAGCCCCTCCACAGCATATTGAACTGGGGCAAAGCAGCTCCAGGCTGGCAGGCTGACTGCTTGGGCCACCTGCCAGCCAGAGCTGGTCCAGCCCAGCTAAACATGCTGCATTCCCAGGTGCACATGTAAACATGGTATCCAGGAGCAATAAACTCTGGTGCTAATTTTATATGTAAATGACTCCTAAACCATTTAAAATGTGATTTCTTTGTTTGAAGTAAAGCTAGCAAGCCAATACAATAAACCACTCCAGTATATGTAAGTCACCTATCACTACATAAGTAGGGTGGCCAAGGTCCTTAGCCTTTCACTTCCTGCTTCATGACACTGAAAGAATGAAGCAACAACTTATTGATGGAATCCTACTGAAGATCTACTGATATATTCCAGGTTATGTTCTAATAAATTACTCTAGAATGTATTATTCTAAACATTGTCTTTAATGTTATGCTTGTTCAAGATGTACATCATTATCTTGGCAAATTGCAACATATCATAGAATATGCTTATCCTAAAAGGGGCATATGTGAAAATGTATATATATGCAGCATAACTCTTGTATAGAAAATACATAGATTATCAGCAGTCACTACATTATGGAAAATCCATAAGGCATTTATATGAGCATATCCCAAACTTGGGCCCAGAAAACTTCATGATTTATAAAGGTACTGTACATGCTATCTTTGGCAGGGTCCCTCCAGACATGCAGGTAAAGTCATGATGGATTCTGATGTGTGATCCAAACACTTGCTTATAATATCATTTGCCAGGTATCAGGGGTATAGCTGACCTTTGGTTAGGAAAGAAAATTTTTAAATCTTAGAATCTTTAAAACCCTCTAAAAAGACCTTTATGACTATTGTTTCTATTATTTTTTATTTATCCTGAGAGCTAAAACAGCTCCTTCCTCAAAGCTGTTACCTTCTGAATATGAAACCAGAAATAAGAGATGGAGGTAGATGGCAGAAACAAGAGAAAAAAAATACAGCATTGTTCTGTACAAAAGGCAGTGGTCTCAGAATACCATAGGCCTAATCATAATAGTATGAAAACGATTATTATTTCACAGTAAAATTATATGGCCAAATATCTTAGACTATCTGCAGCATTGAAGCAAATTTGGCCTGCTTTGGGATTTGGGAATCACCCCTTTTCAGTGGCTACAAGACATCTCTGTTTGGGAGGGAAGACGTCAAAACCAAATATTTGAGACTGAGGGCCCTGGTAACTTTGGAGGAAAAATTTATATTTGGAAAAGAAAAGGAAGCACTTTCACAACTGGTTTGTTTTAACCCTCATTCATTCTCATGAAACCGTAACCATTGTTCTCATGGGCTAACTTGTTACCCCACAATTCAACATTATTGGACTCACGGGGTAACTTGTTATCCTACCCTCATGAACAAAGTAGAACCAGTGACAACAGTATAAATGTACCAAAAATTATTTATTAAACATATAGTTTGTTTGAAAGAATGTTTGTGATGATTTGAACCCAAAATATATTTAACTAAAACTATGAACAAAATTTAAATTTTTTTCAATTTCAAAACGTGAAACAACAATTTGCTAAGTCTGCAGTTGACACTGTTTTACAACTAACAATTACTTCCAAAAACATTTCCTAACTGTTTTAAGTAAATATTGCATTCTTCACAAAGCAGCAGTGATGTACTGTGGTGCACAGAAGCAAATTGCTTACAGTCTTTGCATTGTTTCCAAATTTTGCAGTCATCTGTCCTCAGACAAAAAGCATAACGTTCACTCATGCTTGCAGAAGGTTCTACTGGGATGTGTTGTGGCAATTTGTAATTTAGGCAGTCATACCAGACTTGATGGACTTAAACAGATTATGTGTATCCATCATTCTTCATTTTATTTGCCTGTTGATCAACTGTTCTCCAAGCTATTGCAAAAATAAGTGCCATCTTCTTAAATGTGATCTTTGCTTCCAGTTTGGATTTTGGCCTAGCAAAATGATGAGGCTGGCAATGGCAGCCATATCCAGCATATTGAGAAATAATGTCATTGGTCACCTATTGATTTTCCGTCTGTGGGCGGTAATACGGACTAAGTGGTCAAAGGTTATCCACCCCACCCTTGTTTTAATTGTAGTCATAGATGATGTTTGGCTTTCTTTGCTCTCCACCCACTGACAGGTCATGGTGCATGCTTGACAGCAACAGCACTTTGGACTTATTTGGAACATGGGAAACTTGGGTGAGTTCCCTATCAAAAGCAAAAATGGATGAAAAGGTTTCCCTTATTTGATCTGCTTGCATTTCATTTGGGATATTGGCCTTGTTTTTCTGAATTGTACCCATATACGTCAAGTCCTACTATAGGAGTCTTTCTGCCAGGTCAGTAGTTGTGAAGAAATTGTCACCCACAATATTCCTTCCCATCTTGTACCAGGAATGAACCAGTGCCTTGTGACCACTGTGGTATATACCACTCAGCAGTAGGAGGCCAATGTAGGCTTTCATCTCTGTTTCATCCAGCTTTTTCCACTCCTTTCTATTTTCAGGATGGCTATCATACCACTCTCTGAATCTTCTTTCTGCCTCTCTGTTTGCTTCTCTTATGATAAACGTTAGGATAACTTGTGAGAGAAACAGGTGGAATGTTTCCACCACTGTGTCTTTATTACTTTCTCTTGTTGTCCCAGCACTTTCATGGACTATGTACTTGGCTGTTCTCCAATGATGTATTAGCTTTAGAGTTTTTTTTTTCCCCACACTCTGACATTCCTTTCTCTAAAGGTGTCATCGTCTGCAGTGTTTTCTGGGGGGTGGAAGCAGTGGTTCTGCTCCATGTCCTGTTGTAGCTCTCCTTGGTCTTGCAGGGCAAACCTGGGATGGTCCTCTTTCCTTTCCCACCGGAAGTGTTGGCATCACTTCTGCTTGTGGCTTGTGCTTCATCTGAGCTGGATGAAGCTTCCATAGACACATGGTATTCTTGTTCTGAACAATCTCCCATGTCTGAAACAAAGTCAGCATCCTCACTGCCTTGGGATAAGATTTCATCAGTGGATGTTTCATAGTTTCATAGTTTCATAGTTTCTAGGGTCGGAAGGGATCTGAGCAGATCATCTAGTCCAACCCCCTGCCATGGCAGGAAGAGCACTGGGGTCAAATGACCCCAGTAAGGTGGGGTAGTAGGCCTGTCTTTTATACAGAAATTGCGTTGGGGTAATAAGTAAACATAGGCTTGGGGTAAGTTCTTAACCTATATGGAAAAACAAATTCAGGCCTGGGGTAACGTGTTACCCTGGGAAGTTTTTCATCTACAGAGAGCAAACCATTCATGTAGGATGACTGTTCTTTGGGGATATTGTGCACTGTGGTGCCAGTGACAATGTCCTAAAAAGAAAATGTTTTAGAATTAATTAATGTTATGGTACTGCACAAAATATATGTCTGGGGTATGAAATTACCCCATTGGAATGTATAAAGGTTAAACAACAAGAGCATTTTCTGAAGAGTAGTCCCCACTTTAGAAGAGTTTGCTCCATGTTTTAGTATTATATGCAATTAGCCTCAAAGTTTGAAGGCTTCCAAAGCAGAGAAATAATAAGCAATTTTGGTGCCTTGGACAGAGATGTCCAAGAGGTGTTCGTTGGGCAGTGCCATGGACTGCTGCTCTGGTACAGACTCCCTGCGGGCTATGGTTCTGGCACCCCCTTCTAAATCAATGCTAAGGCCTAGGGTCCTGCTCACCCAACTCTGTTACTCTTTATGCCATTCCTTACACCACCATTCCAAGTTTTGTATGTATGAGAAGTTGTCACATTTTATGGGGATGAAGTAATCTTCCTCCTTTTTAATGAAAGAAAAACTTTGGATTTGGATTTATTTGTGACAAGGATTGTAATTGTAAATAGTTTCATTTTAGAGAATGAATTATGGGCGCAGATAGAAACTTGACCCTCCTAACCAAGCTTTTTCTATTTTCTTTGAAAGATAACTTTGTTATCCTTTGTATAATTTTATTAACAGAACTATGATTGCATTTTAAGGCAATCACTACATTCTCTGGAGGCTTGGATGTATTCTGGTGGAGGAACTTTGTAAAAAGTTACCTATTTCTTAAGGCTTTCATCCTCTGACCTTTTGGTTTAAATTTGTTGTGTGTGGTTTTCATTGCTGTTTGCCCTGACTTTATAATAATTGCTATTTAATATTTGCATTGTGGTGGCTCCCAGACATCCTATCAAAAATGGAGCTGCATTAGGCCAAATATTTTATGAAACATTAAAAAACACAGTCCTTCCTTCAAAAACCTTACAATCTGAGGAACTGATACAAAGTACATTTGAACCAACTGGAGACTTTCTACTGATTTATTTTCTAAGCACTTGGAGGAGAAGAAAGTGATCAGGGAAAGTCAGTATGGATTCACCAAGGGTAAGTCATGCCTGACCAACCTGATTGCCTCCTATGATGAGATAACTGGCTCTGTGGATGGAGGGAAAGCAGAGGACATGCTATACCTTGACTTTTTCAAGGCTTTTGATGCAGTCTGTCACAGCATTCTTGCAAGCAAGCTGAGGAAGTTTGGGTTGGATGAATGAACTGTAAGGTTGATAGAAAACTGTCTGGATCTTCAGGCTCAACAGGTAGTGATCAATGGATTGAGGTCTAGTTTGCAGCCCATATCAAGTGAAGTTCCCCAGGGGTCAGTCCTGGGGCTAGTTTTGCTCAATATTTTCATTAATGATCTGGAAGTTAGGATGGATTCAACACTAAGAAAGTTTGTGGATGACACCAAGCTGGAAGGAGGAATGGTATGCTGGAGAGTAGGGCTAGGATTTAGTGACCTAGACAAATTGGAGGATTAGACCAGAAGAAATTTCATGAGGTTCAACAAGGCCAAGTGCAAAGTCCAGCACTTAGGACAGAACAGTCCCATCCACAAAGAAAAAGGTCATTTTACAAAAACAGATGTTTTAAAATTTTTCTTAGGTCCAGGATGGACCTGTGATGGAGGTGGAGAAAGAGAGACACACACATGCACCAGAATAGGGAACTTAACTGGTGTGTGAAAACCAACCTTCAAGTTGTGGGATAAGAGGTACACTCAATTACATGCATCTCTATATTTTAGTTAAACTAAACACTGATAAATTCAGTCCAACTCTCCACCCATTTTTTAACTGTCCAGGTTTGACAGACATAAAAGTGAAGTTGGATTTTGAGGAGACTTTTGAAGGAAGAGAGGGCAATGTGTGAATTATCCTGGATCTGAAAGATTTATAATGATCTAGATGAGAGAAGATTAGGGATTGGACAAAAATTTGGGCTATCTGGGCAAAAAGATGACTATGGATCTTGGGAAAAGAGGAAGAACTAGAAAGATTTAGATGTAGGGTGGCTGTGTGGGGCAACAGAGGGAGGCAAATTGTAATGCAGTTTGATTTTTGCAACTTGCAAGACAGTGAATACAAGTATTTATTTAGGGCTTTCAATTTTTCTGTTCTGCCATGATCTGCAGAAAATTATGTTCATCCTCTTTTACTCCCACTTTCCTGGGAAACATTTATTTCTGGCAAAGTTGTCTTTATCTATTCAGCCTTTCTACACTAGAGTAAAAGTAAAGTCTTCAAGAGACAGCACATATGACATAACATACTACCCAGGTGCTATACCTGATTCTTGAAGAATGTGCCCCTGCCTGAATTTCACATTAAGAATTCTTAGCTCTGAAGTGTATCAGATGCAGCTGCTCTTATAGTTCCACCTACATTGACATGAAGGATATTGGCATTCAGTCTTTTTCACACTTTCTGTCCTTCCCTGCTACACATTTATCTTTCATAACACATGTGAATCAACAGGATGGGGATCATTGTATAAGCTCTGTAAACAGTATCTAGCACAGGAGGGAACAAATCCACCTGAAATGTCACATAGCTTATAATACAGGAATGCGGGGAAAAAAAATTGGAGCTGTGGATGGGTTTGCATAAAAATTGTTTATTATACGCATTTTGCTTTGAGTCCAGAAGACTATAAAAATCTGTATTACTGATCAAACACTTAATTTTTGCTTCAAAGAAAAATTATTGCACCCAAAAAGTATTTCCTGAAACTGCCAGTATTGAGTGAGAGAAGACCTACAGAACTGAGGAAACATAGCACATAGTTCTATCAGCAAATGGGGTGCAGAAGGAAATGTAACAAAAAAAATAGAAGTCAATTTTATAAAAGTAGTATACATACTTTTTAGTTTCTTGTACATGTACTGTAAAAATACACTTCAAGTTGCTTGGGGCCAGGTATTTTCTATTTTCTATTGAAAGACTTGGTCCAGTCTACAATTCTTCTGAAGTTGAAGAGTTTTAGAAAGTATTTCTTTTGCATTGCATCAAACTTCTTTTAAAACTAATAGAAAACAGGAAACTTTTTCCAACAGATATAGCAATCTATTTTTTAAGTTTCTTTCTTCTATCTCTGTCTAATACAGTATCTGAAAAAACCTTTAGCTGGCTTTATGTGCAGTTGCATAAAAAGACTATAAAGTAAAAAACAAGCTAAACTTTTAAATCCATTACATAAACAGACCAAAAGATTCCTTTTCAAATAGTATTCAGAATTTTGCACAACCCCTGTAGGTTTCATTTCATTATGGATGTTTTGCTTACTGTAAACTTAAATAAAAGCTAAAACTAGTCCCCAACCAAACTGATCAGAGTCTACATGAAAGAAGAAAATTTGTCCATTTAGACTGCATAGTTAAATGATTCCACAAACTGTTACTTATTTTAACAATAAGAGAAACAAATATCTATGCCTTTTGCATAAAACAAAGAGTTGATATCGTAACATATTTTTACTTAATACAATATCCTGAACAAGTTGGTGATAGAATAGAAAACAGCAGTACCAGTAGACTATTCTATTGGTTCCTTAGTGCTTATGATGTAGGGAATGTGTCATGGGGGCAATCAACTGGAAGAGTCCCAAACAGTAAATGGGAAACCCCTAGGGCAGGGACCATGTATAAAAGAAGGAAAAAAAAAAGAATAACACAAGAACCAGCCAGCAGAGATAAAAAGGATCACCAGCGAAGACTGGGGGAGGAGGAGAGGAAGAGAGTTGATAAAAACTCTCAAAGCAGGTGATGAGAGGAGCACTCTAGAGGAGAGAGAGTCAGCAGAGGCTCTATATCAGCGACGACCGGGGTGTCGAGGAGCCAGAGAAGGCTTTCTGCACTGGCAAAGGATGGTGTGTCCGCGGAACAAGACAGCCAGAGGAGGCTCTCTATACTGGCAAAAATGGGCACGAGCATCAGAAGAGGCAGCCTAGCAGGACAGCAGGAGGCTGAGCATTGACACAAAACATAAGCAGTGGTCAACCACTTGAGAGGAGACTGCAGGACATTGGAAGTAGAACACCTCAGAAAGCATCAGGGGAGAGCGACTCCGTATACCGCATTTGGCGGTGTGAGAGGAGTAACAACCTGGGATGAGAAGCTGTGGCCAACCCTGGCCAGATGACGGGTCAGCTCCCAGTGGGATTCTAGGGGCTAGGAGATGCCCTGTTATTCTAGTGGTAGGGCTGAGGGAAAACCAGGTGGACCCTTCCCAATGTACAGTTTGTTTTGGTTCCTTTTTTTTTTTTTTTTAACCTCCTTTTGGAGGGGTTGAGTGGCAGGACAAGACAGCGCAGGCAGGACAGCTCTTCTCCATCTTTTCCTTTTGTGTTTATTTTCTGATTATTGGTTGATTTTCAGGTTCCAGGCCTGACACAGCTTAGGGCAGGAGGCGGCCCATCTTAGACCAGATAGCTAATTAATTGAGTTATCCCAGGAGGAAGTGCTTAGGATGTAATAAGTCTCCAGGGGAACATCAAGCCCAAAGAATACAACATCACGGGAGTGGCCGAGAAGATCTAGTGACCCACTGAAGGTTGGCATAAGGCTGAGGTGTAGGGGAGGTGGAGCCCCACAGATGGCCTCCTAGTGGACTTCCCGCCGCAGAGGAGCCCTGGGTAGTTTGTCCCCCCACTGAAATTACATTCAAAGTCATGGCAGGTGAGTCTGGGGGTGGCCACCTGGGTGACAAACATCTACCTTATGACTTACAAGAAACCTCAGGATGTCTGTTGCCAACCGTCCAGGCCAAGGTCGGACGCGACCAGCTGTTCAACGTGAGGCGGGCACAGAATGCTAACATGGAAGTCCTAGGCACTCTCATTCACACTGCAACCACTGTATGGAATAAATGCACTCAATCTCTCCCAGGGGGAGAGACTGAAGGAAGAATGCCAGCATTCATCTATCCTGTTCTCCTAGAGAAAATAGTTCATAGAAAGACACCATGGTCTAGACTTCACAAATGAGTTGTTCAGGGGTGTGCGAAACAGTCTGTATTTGGATTCAGATTTGGCCCAAATTGGGGACAGTGGTTCAATTTGTTGATTCAGATCACTGTCCTCAATTTGATTCCACCAAAATCTGAATCTGAAGATTTGATGCTGATTCAGTGAATCAGTGATTCGGCCGTAGACACAGCTTTAAATGTTTTTTCTATATACCTTGAGGTACCAGGCATGGCTTGTGAATTCTGCAGTGCTGGGGCAGATGGAGCATCCCACAGGAGTGTGGAGGGGGGGAGGCGCATGCTCGGCAATGAACCTGGTCTACCGCCAAGCGCACAGGCCTGCCCCCCCGCGCCCCACCAGCTTGGTGATTGGACCTGGGGGGAACCCAGGTGCCCCCCCTGACCCAGAAAGCACCAGTCACTGAGGCAGGCGAGCATGGGGAGGGGGGCTGTGTGCTCCCTGGAGGACCTGGAAGTGGACTGGATGTCCTTCTGATCCACTTCTGGGTCTGTTGCTGAGCACACTGGGGAGCTCCTGTGGGACACTCCATCCACCCCACCATTGCAGCCTTCATAAGCCGCCTGGTACCTTGAGGTCTGTAGAAAAAACATTTAAATTTGTGTCTATATCTGAATTGCTGAATTGCTCCAAATCAATTTGGTGGGTTCTGATTCAGTTTGGAGAGATTAAAGGGTCTCCCAATTCAATTCAGATTTGGAGATTCAGCCACCGAATCAGGCCAAATCTCCACTGAATTGAATTGGGGAATGAAGCGTCACACAGCCCTATTATTTATTTGAGTTATGGTACGTGATCTCATCACCAGAAAAAGATATTGTTTGGCAATCTTCTAGCTCCACCGAAAATAGTTTGGAGACAGAGGTAGGGTCATGGCTTTGGCCCTTGAATACCATAACATGAGGGATATCTCAAGTGTAATGCTAATTTCCACACAGGATATCAATCTAGCATAAGAAATCCCTAATGTAGTTTTATCTGTGCAGGGAAGTGTGTGTGTGTGTTGAGGGGGAATTTTAGCGCTCACTCATTTTCATTGCTACATTAGAATGATGTACAATCTAGCTCATCATATGGCATATAGCACAAGAGCAAAAATAAAGTTCCAGGACCTGAACTGTGGGATTTATCCCATCCCATAGAGGGAGCATCTACCATCCCAAAGGCAGCAGTGGCAGCTCCATCATCATTATTTCTAGCTTAAGGTGACATGAGGCATGTCAAAGACAGGAAAGAAAGGAGAAGATAGCAAGACTGGAGTGGACTTTCACCAAAGCAAAGCTAAACTAAATGCTACGTCAGGATTATAAATGAAACCTGTATTCCTTCTAAAGGTTTAATTTATGATGGAGTAAAACAGTTTGATATCAAAGAGTTGACATCAGCTGTCCACTCCCCCTCAGACTTTTGTGGGCCTAACCTTTGCACAATATGAAGTTTTAAAGTGACTTTTCCATACATTTTGTTTCCCATCCTTTTTCTCTGCTTGAGATCAGTTAGTTATTTCAGTTCTGGACTGACTCTCTTTTCTATCATTTTTTAGAATACCTGGTTTAATAATGATTGCAGTTCAGCTGGTGTATACAATCCCTGAGTATGTCAGTGATACTGAAATATTCAATACCTATGCTTCTATGAGTGTTCTTCTTTTATCACATCTAAACAAAACTATAGAGCCGCTGTCTGTCTATAACTTTAGTCTTTCCATCAACCCATTTCCTGAGCTGTACAAGAGAACATTCTCAGGCATAATTGTTGATCTGGGCTTATTTTGCCTCAAATTCATAACACTTGTTCTTTTTATAACTCATGTTTTCTTAGTACCAGGATTTCAATAAATTGTTCTTTATAGATAGAATATGTATATATGTGCATATAAGCATATGCGTGTATGCATTCATTCCTATATGTATATGTGTGCATATTACATTATTGCTGAGAATCCATCATTTTCCATTGACTTACATATATAAATATACATTCAAATGACATTCAGATGGCCTGGATTCTATTTTGTTTACTAAACACATAAGACTCCACAGGTGATTGGCCCAAACTATCCATATTGCTTCAGGACAGCGATTCTATTTTGCCTGAGGAACTGCATAGTTCTCCCACTGTCTTTGAGAGAAACCAATGCACCTCCAGGGCATGTAAGCATTGACTATCAAATCGCCTACAGGCAGCCAGCAGGAAATGCTAGGCACTCAGGTGTGTTACAGGTGCCTGACTCATGGATATACATTACATACCTCTTCGTTTCAGGATCAAAGGAGAACAACCACCTACTTTTTGTACAATAGCCTAGAGCAAGGGTGGCCAACCTGCAGCATGAGTGCCACAAGTGACACGGACAGTCTCTGTGTGGCATAAGGCAGTTCAGGAGATCAGGCAGGGAGCACAGGACTTGAAGCAGAAATCAGAGGAGATTGGGCAGGGAGCACATTGTACTGATAAGAAAGCAAAGCGGCAGATTGGGCAGAAGAAGAGGATCAGTGGTGCTTGGGAAGGGTGTGTGGCTAATTTGTGACATGCCCATCAAGAGGTTGACCTCCCACTGGCCTAGAGGTTATAGCACTTGTTAAGGAAGGATCTGACCTGGATACTACCCCCCCACTGGGCATGTCTACACAAGAAGCTACTGCACAGTCACAATGAGCTACTGCACAGTATCTCATTGCTACCGTGCAGAAGTGTTTCCGGGCACTAAATGTGCAGTGATGATACTGCACAGTAGTAATGAGCTACTGTATAGTAGCTCATTGCTACTACACAGTAGTGTCAGAAAAAAAAATCTATGCAGCAATGGTACTGTGCAGTAATGCCAATTACTGCACAGTCATTTAGTAATTGCTTATAAGTTAGCAAGTACTAAATGTATTTAAGTAATTTATGCATAAGCAAGAACTAAATGACTGCACAGTAACAATGACAAAGGCAGACGTGGATTCAAATACCTTCACATTGGCACTTCTACATGAGCAGTGGACTGTGCAGTAGGGCTGTGTGAAATTCCCCTGAGTGTTTTGTTCTGAAGCTGTTTTGACACATTTCGAGCTCAAAACAGTGAAATCGAAATGAAACAAAAAACATCAAAACAGATTCAAAATGAAATGAGGGCACTCAAAACATTTCAAAGGTTCCAAAACATTGAGTTTCAAAGCAGCTGAGTGGTGGGAGGCAGGGGAGAACCAGGACTGTGCTCTGAGTGGCTCCACAGTCCCATGTGGCTCAGCCTGGCAGGGAGTGCAGCCCTGGCTCTCCCTGCCTCCTGCCACTGGGCTGCGCTCTGTGGGGCTGGTGGAGCTGATCAGATTGCAGCACTGGCTCTGCGTGGCATCCACCACTGGGCTGCATGCTGATCAGCTCTGCCAGCCCCATGGAGCTCAGTGCCAGGAGGTGGACAGAGCTGACACTGTGCTTTGCCTCCCACCACTATGCTGAGTTCCACAGGGCTGCGAGCTGCTGGGAGCTGAGACTGGTGGTGGGAGGTGGAGTGCAACCCCAGTGCTGTGCTCTGCTTCCCACCACTGGACTGACTTCCATGGGGCTGTGCTCCCCCTCCTGCCACCAGGCTGAGCTCCCAGCAGCTTGCAGCCCTGTGGAACTCAACCCAGTGGCAGGAAGCGGAGTGCAGCGTCCCACCACCAGGCTCAGCTCCATGGAATTGTGCTGGTCCCAGAGCTGGTCCCAAGTGGCAGTGGCAGCCTCCTGTGATCTGGCAGCCAGATCAGCAGCCCCCATCCCTGGAAGGCAGCCAGCAGAGCCCTGCAGCCCTTCTGGGGGTGTTGGCAGGCCCCTGATCTGCCTGCTGGATGACAGGAGGCTGCTGCTGCCAGCTGGGACCAGTGCTGGTGCTTCCACTGGCCCCAGCTTGCAGCAGCAGCCTTCTGTCATCCAGCAGATATATTGGAGGCCCACCCACACTCCCAGGAGGGCTGCAGCAGCTGTGTTGGACTCCTCCCGGGGGTGTGGGCCCCCGATCTGCCTGATGGTCACAGGAGGCTGCTCCTGCTCCCCGACTCCTGCTTGTCAACAACTTGAGGTGAATTTTCCCAGAAACCTCTGCAACTATCTCCTTGAAAGTTGCTAGAATTCATGGCAACAGAAGGGGCTACCATCCCCATATGTTTCATCCAAATCAGGGCAGAAATGACAAAGTTATAGGCAGTTTTGTGCTTCCCCATTATAGCTTATGGGCAAAATGTTGAAATAGTTTTGACAAAATGAATTGAAACACTGTTCTGTCAAAACATTGAAATGGAAGTCGAAGCAGAATGGTGCTGTTTTGCACAGCCCTACTGTGCAGATGTTACTGTGCAGTCCATTGTTCATGTAGAAGTGGCCACTGTCAAGGCATTTGAATCCACATCTCTTGTTTTTCAAGGAAGTACTTTAAATGACCAACTTTGAGCTATGCAGAACCAAGGACTTCTTCCATCCCTCTTGTTGGACCTGGCCCGCTGGGTAGAAATGAATGTAATAGTTAGTGGCCACAAGGAGCAAAAACATGAAGGAGACTGACTCTGAAGCCCAGTGAAGAGGGTAGAACCTCTGGCAGGCAGTCATAGGTTCTTCTCCTTTTTTATAATGAGGTAATCTGTGTAGTAGGCCATACACCATCAGTAAAGACTGACAAGCCAAGAAGGTGAAGCACAAACACTTCAAAGGGGGAAACCACAAAAAGAGAGAGAGATTAAATCTTTATTGTGTAAGCAGGTAAGTGAAATCAACCTGTTGTCTGTTCATATGGCAGAAGAGAAAAGGTCAATAGAAAGATCTGGGGAAGAAACAAATCGCTAATATGTTTGATTTTAAAACAAGTTAGACACATAACATACATCATGGTGCTGAGCACAGTGTGAATGTCCAGGCACAGAATGACAGATCTAATGGTATTTTTAGATAGGCTTTTTATGAATAACTTATTTACTGTCAAACTAAGTAGATTAATTAACTGCACCATGAAGAGATTCTGTTTAAGTTTTATTTCTATAAAACATGAAAAATAGACTACTTAACTTGCATATTTTCTGCAAGAATTCCATGAATTTTGGACATTACAAAGTTTAAAGGGGAGATTGCCATAAGTGGCTGTTGAATTTTATTCACTGTAGCTGCATTTTATTTAAGTTAAGATGAATGATGAATGTATTTTTTCTTTGCCAAAGTCTAGCTATTTGTTCTAGTCTGGTACAAAAGACATGCCTAATTTAACAGCTTGCCTTGTAAAGCACCATTCAGGCTCTGCAGTTGCAGCCTATCTTACTGACAATATGATTCACATATGTATAACATTGGCAATTAAAAGTGGTTTCCACTGGCACCCCAGGGAATAGCTTGTGAATGCTGTGTTATTCCCAGAGGCAAATAAATTTTCCTGTTAAAGGTAATTTTAATTGTTTTCATTATCTGTCAAAAACCAGTAAACCCCCTAATCAATTCAAAATCCAATTAAACTAGTTCCTTACAGTTTATAGCCTTCCAAATTCATAATATAATTAAAAATATATCCTGTTCATTGGACAGATCAGTTGCAGGTAAGCTACTAAATATCTGTGGGCCCTAAGCCATGTTTCTGAGCAGAGCAAGTGCCTAATAAGTTAGAGTTATTTTAAGCACATCTGCTATAGAGTGGTTGTTTGGAATGATAGATGAGTTGGTGCTCCTAGGTATCAGGCATCTCAACAATAACCATGTTTCTCAGGGAAGAAACCCTTATGTTAAATCATTGTTCTTTTTTTTTCCAGTAAGAAAATGCAGTATGATATTTTCTCTCTTTTTCATGAATACTGGAAATAAGAAGCCCTTCTACAGAGCACACATGCGCACATAAAATATACTATACAATAAAATATTGCTTTTAAGTAACTTACGTATAAACCTGTGCATGTGCACAGGACATCTATCATATACAGTTAGATAATTTTACAGATCTGACACTAATTCAAGATGTGCAGGTGAAAATAAATTATGTTAGTATTTTTTTCTTCAGAATAAGATAACCAAGAATCTGCTGCTATTCTTCAGCCAGTCTTTTCCAAATAGGGGGGAAAAAATGAAATCCATAAATATAATAAAGCATGATGAGCCATGTAATGTGCCACTCATTTTAATTTCTTAAGGATGATAATGCCAAAGGTACTATTGGCTTTTGCTTTGACCTGTTACTTATAAGTTATATTGGGGGTTGTCAACTGGGGGTACGCATACCCCTGGGGGTACTTGGGAAGGCCCTAAGGGGTATGCACTGGTGGGCAGGGATGGAGCATCACCACCCACCACCCTGCACTGCTGCCTCCCAGGAGCAGATCCAGGAGGGCAAGGGCAGTGGTGCCCCTCTGCAGGTTGCACAGGTACCACCCGACTGCCCATACGTGGTATGGAGGGAAGCTTGCATGCAGCTGTGGCAGCCGTCACTCACCACCCCATGCTGCTGCTGCTCCACATCTGGCTGCCAGGGATACACTTATTAAAAAAGGTTGAAAACCCCTGAATTATATGGTTACTTAGAAGTTATATGGATATCTCTCATTCATTCTGCTGTAGGTGTATTTTACAACTTCCTGGGCACATCTACACAAGACATTTACCGCACAGTTGACTAATTAACTGTGCAGTAAACATCTCAACATCTACATGTGCACCCCTATTAGGTCAGACTAAACAAGTTTATTCCATAGCAGGATAGTACTTGTAAATAGAAGTACTATTTCGCTGTGGTGTGAAAAACTCCACAGAAGCACATGTGTTGATGCTGGCCCAGCTGGCTGGGACAGGAGTGGGGGGACTGCCTGCTGGATAGTCCCATGCTGAAGCACCCTTGTGCACTAGCTAGCCCCATAGCACATTGAGCTAGGGGAAGCAGGCTGACCTCACTCCTCCCCCAGACTCCCTGTCAGCTGGGGCTGCTCCAGTCTGGCTCAACGAGCTGCACATGATTAAACTCTGGAGATTATTGCACATTCAAACAATACGCCTAGCAGCAAAGAAACTCTGGAGCAATAACCTCTACAGTTTATTCATACACATCAATTGCTCATGTAGACATGCACTCTGTTATATACATTTCCCCTCCTCTTTTCTTTCCTCCCCTTTGCTTTTTGGTAATGGCAAACTACCATTTGCTAAAGGTGCATAATTAATAAGTTTTAATGAGAATTATTTATGGATTATTGTTTAATAAAGGTGCATAACATGCATGAATGGCACTTATTTGCTCTGATTTACATATGTAGAATTGTGATCACAAAAAGGAGCTGGAGTTAATGACTTTAAAAAGAGGTCAATTCATCAAACTCATTTGCTTGGGATGACCAACGCAATATTATTATTCTAAGTATTTTTTTTATGTAACTAGTCAAAATTGAGCTTCATTATGGACAAATGATTAGAACAAATCCTGCAAACATTACACATACAACTAGCTCTATATTCTGCAAAGTGTGTAATATTTGACTGTTTATTACTTCTTGCAGAATCATAGGAAAGTGGGGCTAGAAGAGACCTCACAAGGTCACCTAGTTCACCCCCCTCGTCCAGGCAGGATCACCATTGACTAAACCATCCCAGCCACGTGTCTGTGTAACCTGTTCTAGAAAATTTCCAGGAGTGGAAATTTCCACAGCTTCTTTAAGTACCCTGTTCAAATCCTTGACCATCTTCATAGCCAGAAAGTTCTTCCTAATCACCAACCTAATTTTCCTCTGCCACAGCTTGAAACCATTGCTCCTTGTCCTGTTCTCTATGGCCACAGAGAATAGTCTATCTCTAGCTATTCAATAATCAAAACAAACAAATTAAGAAACTTTCAGAAATGTCTAGTCTAACCTTTAACACTTCCCCCAAGTGTAAGAGCAAGCTTATCATAGATTTCATTTCATAGACATAAGGGCTAGAAGGGACCTTGGAAGATCATCGAGTCCGGCCATCCGCCCAGCCATCCTGGTGTGGATGCTTTACCCCAAAGTTTGGTGTCATCGGCGAACTTGGCCAGTCTGCTTCTGACTCCAAAGAATAATATGGGTCCAAAGACAGAACCTTGGGGGACCCCACTGGTTACAGGACACCATGAAGATTGACTTCCATCAATAACTACCCTCTGGGTCTGACCACGGAGCCAATTTCCCAGCCAGCGGATCGTGGTGGACCCAAGGCCACAATTGGCCAGTTTTGCCAAGAGGTGATCATGGGATACCAGATCAAAGGCTTTTTTGAAGTCAAGATATATGACATCAGTCTCTTTCCCTTGTCCAGGTGATAGATCACCTGGTCATAGAAGGAAATGAGATTGGTCAAGCAAGATCTACCTGCAACAAACCCGTGCTGGCTATCCCTTAGGATGTTGGCATCGGCCAGTCCATTAAGGATGGCCTCTTTAATAAACTTTTCTAAGATCTTCCCTGGGATAGAAGTCAGGCTGATGGGCCTATAGTTTGCCGGATCCACTTTCCTAACTTTCTTGAAGATAGGCACCACATTGGCCTTCTTCCAGTCTTCGGGCACTACACCAGAGCACCAGGAGTTTTCAAAGATCCATGCCAGGGGCTGGGCTATAATGCTTGCTGGCTCCTTGAGTACCCTGGGGTGTAGATTGTCAGGACCAGCTGACTTGAAGGTATCCAACTTCTCAAGGTGTTCCTTCACGAGGTCAGCACTAATGGAGGGCAGGGAATCTCCCGCACCTGGACCGTCCTGTCCTGTGGTGGGCATGGGCGTCCCATGGGACTGATGAAAGACCAATGCAAAGTACCCATTTAATAGGTTGGCTTTTTCCTAGGCGTCAGTTGTCAGTTGCCCCATCTGGTTCAGCAGGGGTCCAATGTTGCCCTTGCTTATCCTCCAGGTCCTCACATATCTGAAAAAGGACTTTTTATTGTCCTTGATGCTCAAAGCTAGTTGGAGTTCAGTAGCAGCCTTGGCTTTCCTGGTTTGCTCCCT
>NW_017728992.1:144570738-144602537 GCF_001723915.1 Gavialis gangeticus
CATGTAGAGATCATCCACGCATGATAGGAAGCTTTGCGACCACTCAGATTTTGCTGAGTGATCCTCCCACCAGATGTCCGGGTAACTGAAGTTGCCCATGACATCTATGGTCCTGGAGCATGTGGCCTCAGCCAGTTCCCACGCAAACTCCTGGTCAAGCTCTTGACGTTGGGTGGGAGGTCTGTAGTAGACTACCACCATTGTGTCCCCTGTGCCGTGTTCCCCACAGATTTTAACCCAGAGGGTCTCTAGTCATTCACCCTGGTTGCCAACATCAGCCTGCAGGGACTCATAGCTTTCCTTAACATAGAGAGCTACACCTCTGCCCGTTTTATCTACACGATCCCTCCTGTACAGGGTATAGCCATTTATACCCGTGGTCCAGTCATGCGTGGAGTCCCACCAGGTCTCCGTTATCCCTATGATGTCATAATTATTTGCATCAAGCAGGAGGATGAGTTCCTCCTGCTTATTTCCCAAGCTCCTGGCATTTGTGTACAGGCAGGGAAGTGTCCCCTTGGGGGCTCTTTCCTTGCCCACAGATTTTACCATGGCTGGGGCAGGGGTGGGCTGCCTTGAGTGCCTTGGCCTCCTGGCTTTGTAAGGGTTGCTCAGAGGCCAGGTTTATCAGGAAATAAATAGTCACATCTACAACAGTTCTGGCACACTATTTATAAAAATGTGCAATATATGTGTGAATTTTGACACATTAGAAGAATTTCATGATTTGATACTAACAGCTAAATATGTACGTATGTAAAGCTTGGATTTTACATTATAGCCACTTTTATTCATTGCATGGGCTTTTTTCTTCATAGCCATTAGCATTTGTAGACTTAGGGATCAAAGTCAGCTGTTTGTACAAATAAATGCTATACAAAGGATTTTTAAATTCCAAATGGTTTACAATGTAGGATCCCAATGTTGCAAACAGCAAGAAATGGAAATACAATCTTAAATTGTTGAATCGACTTCAATAGCAAGTCACAACAGTAAAGTTAGGGACAAAGGTAAACGTTTGCTGGGTCAAGGCCTATGCTCATGACAAGATATAGTAGATAAACTAGAAAAATAAGGAAAGGCAGGGAACCAAAGTAAATTTGGAACAAATAGCAATACTTTCAGCTTGGAATGTAGGAGGGTATATCAGAGCACGTTAGATAACATGCTTCAGTGAAAGATGAAAAATATATCTATTGTACTTATTCAATAATGCTGTATTGTACTTAAGAAGTAATACAGTTAGCAAAGTAGTATGTTTTAAAAGTGTGTTATCTAGAAGTAGTTAACTTAAATCATTCATCTAAGCCTAGTTCAATTCAAATTCCATGATCTCTTGAATCGGAAGAAAAAAATTATTATAAAAGACAGTGTCTATCTTTAGTATAAATGGTAGAGATATCAATAATTCATTTACAATAAATGCACTCTATAGCATCACATTATACTACAATATTATAAACAAGAGCAGTACAATAAAATATATGACTCCAGAGAGGTTCAGTGGGCCTCTGCTCAGGTTCCCAAACTATAATATTCAAACTGAAAATCAGCCAAAAGTGAATATTTAACTTTTCTCAGCTTTACTTCAGCATTGGTCAACTTTAGGATTTTGATGCAACTTGTACAATTTTTCAGTTTACTACCCACACATAATGAGACTTTCAGTGCACACGGCTTGAGTTTTCAGTTTTTCTTGAAATTCAGACTGAGGCAAAACTTACAGCTTTCTTTATCAAAGCTCTATTTATATATGCACCACATCTGTGTTGTATATAAAGAATGCAGTAAAGGAGACAAACTGTATAAAGTATTTATTATAATTGCTGTATTTTTGAGACTGAAGAATATTAAATAGATTGCAAGTTGTCACAGGGGAAATGAAGAGAACTCTTACCAAGGGTTAGAACAAGAGTGCTTGCAATTGGCATCACATTCTGATCTGGTCTGATAGACCAGGTTATGGTTGTGACTGAGAAGAATGAGTCATTTCAGTGAAATATTTCTTGATCTCAGTTAATCATTCACAATGGCTAGCTGTACAATGCTTCATAATTTACTGACTGTGCAGAGAAAAAGGTGCTTGTTTCATTTCTCTAGTTGCATAATGGATGAAAACTAAAATGATTCAGGTGGATGGACACTGGAGGGATGTTATTCTGTTGTAATATATTATGGCTGCCCTGAAAGTAATAGAACAAGAACAATGTGCCATTGTCCAAAGTTGGAATTTAAGCTTTAGTAAAATTCATCAAGTATGTCAAGTGCTTTCTATAAAAGAAGACGTGATGTAGTTATCTTCTATCGACCAACATAAATCAGGCTAGAAGTTCAGTCTCTTTCTACTTCAGAAGCATTTTGGTTCATAGCACTTTACCTGAGCCTGGGTTTTAAAGGGACAAGATCAACTTAAATATCATGTTAATTATCAACAGTGAAAGAATTCTATGATTCTATGAATTTTTAAAAACCAGTGTCATTGCTCCATCTGTTGTCTTAAATGTCATCAGTTTCCAAAGTCAGATTATCAAAAAATATTGACACCTGTTTCATTTTGTTTATAGTCACTTTTTAAATTCATTTTATATTTCCTACTGCCTCAAAGTTTTCTATTTATAACCTTCCTGGGAAATATTCAGTTTTAAAATAGATGAAGTACAGATGAAAAATTGAGACCAGATGCTGATACCCTTATTTAAACTGACTAATGTATTCTACAAACAGCCTATGGAACTTGATTTACCAATAGGTTAGTACTAATTAAAAGGGAGTGATGCTTCACTGTGCATCAGCTGTTGTGCAGTAACTGCCTGAATTCAAGCTCTTATTTTATGTTAAGTGAAGCTAAACAGTGGTTGTTTAGTCTTAATGAAAGAGCTATCCATTACTGTACGTTAGCTTACAAATAGCAAAAGTTAAGGGCATGCATATAGACAGTTTCTGTAGGGTGGTTTGCATTTGTTGAAATCCTCCCAGTAAGCTGTTGTATATATTTATCTTTTACGATTTTAAAGAATCATAGACTCAGAGAAAATTAGGATGGAAAAGAACCTCAGGAGGTCATCTAGTCCAACCCCATACTCAAAGCAGGACCATCCTCAACCAGATCATCCCATCCAAGGCTTTGTTTACCTGGGTCTTAAAAACCTCCAAAGATGGAGATTCCACATCTTCTCTGGGTAACCTGTTCCAGTGCTTGACTACCCGCCAGGAGCATCTACACAAGATGCTTTGACAACATAGCATTGACAGGCCCAAACTGTGGTGCTGATGCTACATTGCTATGTCCACATAGTGTCTAAAAATAACCGTGCGCCACTGGCAGGTGCAGTACTGGCAGGTACAGTCAGGGGCACAGGTAGATGCACCCACTTAGTGAGTTTTTTTCCTAATACCTAACCTGAACTTGCCTCGTTGCAACTTGAGGCCATTACTCCTTGTTCTGTCATCTGTCACCACTGAGAATAGTGTAGCTCCATCCTTTTTTGGAACCACCCTTCAGGTAGTTGAAGGCTGCTATTAAATCTCCACTCAGCCTTCTCTCCAGATTATAATAAAACCAGTTCCTTCAGCCTCTTCTCAGAAGTCATGTGCCTCAGCCCCCTAAACATTTGTTGCCTTCCACTGGACTCTCTCCAATTTGTCCACAAACTTTCTGTAGTCAAGGCCCCAAATCTGGATACAGAACTCCATATGTGGCCTCACCAGTACTGAATAGAGAGAAAGAATCACTTCTTCCATCTGCTTGCAATGCTTCTACTAATGCAGCCCAGTATGCCGTTAGTCTTCTTCACAACAAAGGCACCCTGTTGGTGCATACCTTACTGCCCACTGTAACTTCCAAGTCCTTGTCTGCAAAACTGCTGCTTAACCAGTGATTTCCCAGCCTGTACCAGTGGACGGAATTGTTTCATCCTAAGTGTTGGACTTTGCACTTCACTCTGTTAACCTTATGTGATTTATTTTGGTTCAATCCTGCAACTTTTTGAGATCTCTCTGAATCCTAACCCTACCCTCCAGCATATTGACTATTCTTCCCAGATCCGTACCATCTGAAAACTTGCTGAAGGTGCACTCTATGCCATCTTACAAGTCATTGATGAAGATATTGAACAAAACAGGCCCCAGGACCAACCCATGGGGCACTCCACTTGATACTGGCTGCCAAGCAGACATCGAGCAATTGACTACTACTCACTAAGCACATCTACACATGCTTTTTATTTGAAGTAGACTTACTTTGCAGTAAAAATCCTTCACAGTAATTCTACCTGGGAGCATGTCTACACATGCTCCCTTTTAGGAGCAGATTTGCTCCCACCCTGCTCTGCCCATCTGCAGAAGCCAGGGTCCTCCCTGGTGCTAGTCTAGGGGCAGGCAAGGGACACAGGGTGGTCCCAGTGGGCACTGGGCCAGAAGAGCTCTGCTCGCTGCAGCTGTCTCCTGGCTCTGTGCACACTGGGAGGGAACCTGATGTGTATGGGGATGAGGCAGAGCTGCCCCTGCAATGGGCAGAGCTGTCCTGGTCCCACGTTCATCTGGACACAGCTGCCACCACGCTCCAGGTCAGGCAGGGTTTCCCTGCCTAGGAAAGGATTACTGGGAGCTACCCAGGGTGTGTACCAGCCCTGGGCAAGCCTTCTGCCAGCCTTCAGGGACTGATGTGAGGCTGACCAATCTGTAGTTCCCTAGATTCTCTCCCTTCTCTTTCTTAAAGATGGGCACTAGGTTTGCCCTTTTCCAAACATCCAGGACCATGCAAAACTTTGGCAGGAGCTGCACTTGTGTGCCAGTGAACATCAAGCATTCACTGGAATCTAGGATCTCAATGAAGTACTAAAGCCACACCCACTTCAGCTGTGTGGCATATATACAATGAGCCCTCTTTACGGTGCATGTACCACACAAATGAAAGGGGTGGAGCTGCACACCCATTATCACAATTCTGGATCCACAAGCCAGAGGAAAAGCAAGGGCAACATTGGACCCCTGCTGAACCAGATGGGTCAGCTGACAACTGACACCCAGGAAAAAGCCAACCTATTAAATGGGTATTTTGTGTTGGTCTTCCATCAGTCCCATGGGATGCCTATGCTCACCACGGGACAGGGAGGTCCTGGTGAGGGAGATCCCCTGCTCTCCATTAATGCTGACCTCGTGAAGGAACACCTTGAAAGGCTGAATATCTTCAAGTCAGCTGGTCCTGACAATCTACACCCCAGGGTACTCAAGGAGCTGGCAAGCATTATAGCCCAGCCTCTGGCATGGATCTTTGAAAACTCCTGGTGCTCTGGTGTAGTGCCCGAAGACTGGAAGAAAGCCAATGTGGTGCCTATCTTCAAGAAAGTTAGGAAAGTGGATCTGGCAAACTATTTACCTTTGAAATGCTAAGACAGGTTGTTAATATATTTACATCCCTCCAGGTCCTTGACAGAGAAGGCTGATGTGTCTAGACATTGAGGATGTAGACACAGCATTTGTGGGTGAGCTCCCACCTGGGGTGCAGCCTCACTGTGCTTCTGTTGGAAATGTCCAGACCCTGCCTGGGTCAGCCCTGACTATGGGGTCTTCTGGCCTTTTTGAAACAGACCAAAGGACAGAAGAATGTAGCAGGGCTCATCACCCAGTGGTACACAGATCCTAAACTCTGTCAAGGCTGCCAGAGCTGTGGCCAAACTTATGCAACAGGATTTAGGCACTTGGCAGATGGCTTACCATCTGGAGAAGCTCACACAGTGGGTGAGAGATGAGTGGGGTGTGGTGGAGTCCCTGGAGTACAGTAGGGCATGATAGCCTTCCCCAACCTGCCTCTCTTTTTTTGCTCTGCTCTTGGGTGCTCACTCTTCCACCTACACCTTACCTTGCTCTTCCTCTCCTATACCCACACCCATGGCAGCCATGACCCTTGGCACTTCTAACATCAATGGCTGTCAAGTTCCAGTGAAACAGGAGCTGCTGTTCCAGAAGTGGCTGGCCATTTCATTTCTCCAAAAGACACATTCTGATGGGCTCAACCAGGTGGCTTGGCATGCTGCCTGGTGAGGCCACTTGTTCTTAAGCCATGGCACCAACCTTAGTGCCAGGTTTGTGACTATTCTATCATCACAACTACAGCATGATACAGCGGTGGTGTAGGAGATCATCCCCGCCCTCCTGACTGTCCGCAGCACCCTAGCACAACATCATCTGCCACTCATCAACGTCTATGCACCCACTGGTGGCCAGGAGAGGATCACTTTTTTTGAGACTTTGGCCACCCTCCTGTGCAATGCTAATGAGGATGATGATCTGCTTCTCATAGGCGGGGACTTTAATTGCACCACTGATGCCTCGCTTGACTGCACGGGGCTTGAGCCTTACCTTCCCTCAGCCCACAAACTGCAATCTGCCCTGGAAACTGCAGGCCTCATTGATGTCTGGTGAGCCCTGCATCCTGATGTGCACCAGTACATCTAGGTCAGGATGACAGCTAGTGGTCTCACAATGGTCCACCGTGACTGCCTTTATGTTACCAGGCACCATCTGCCACTCCTGCACAGCAGCTCCATCATTCCATCTGGCCTGTCAGATCATGGCCTAACCTACTGTGAACAGAGTCTGCCAGGGAGAACCTGCACATGTCTGGAACCCTATTGGTGCTTCAATGTCAGCCTTCTTCTGGGTCTGCTTCACCCACTTTTGGTGGGGCTGAGAGTCTGCAAGACTGAGCTACTCCTCCTGGAAGCTATGGTGGGAGGTGGCCAATGTACAGATCCAGGCTTTTTGCCAGTAGTACACCCAGCTGGCCACAAATGAACTGTGGTGCCATATCAGAGAGCTGGAGGAAGATGTGGCAGAGCTTGAGGCTGCCCTGCTGGCAGTGATGTGGTGCTGTGCGAGAGCCTCCAGTTCTGCAGGAAATGTCTGTGTGACTTGGCGTAGAGCGTGGCTCATGGAGCGAGGATCCACAATCACTGCCAAGACCTGGCAGAAACAGAAGCCCCAATCCACTTTTTTTTCAACCTGGAGCGATGGTGGGCAGCGAGCAAAGTCTTAGAGCAACTCAAGACCACCGAGAGCTGGGTAAACAGACCTGGGTGAAGTACATGAGCACACCGTCACCTTCTATCATGACCTGTTTGTGGCTGAGCCATCCTGCCGTGAGGCCACGTGGGAACTCCATGCAGGCTTGCCACATCTCTGTGCTCTGGAGGCCAGCGAGCTTGAGCAGGAATTGTCTCTGGAGGAGCTGGCAGCTACCACAGCTGGTCTCACCTCTGGCAAAGCCCCAGGCCTCGAGGGGTTACCTGCTGAGTTCCACAAGACCTGCTGGCCTCTCCTTGGCCCCTGCCTCCTATGTGTTTTCCAGGAGAGTCTTGCTGACAAGGTCTTGCCAATCACCTTCTGCTGAGTGGTGCTCATGCTGCTGCCCAAGAAAGGAGACCTTGGCTGCATTAAGAATTGGTGGCTAGTCTCCCTCCTGTGCATGGACTGCAAGGTTCTGGCCAAATCACTGGTGACCCACCTCCACACTGTCATGGCCTCTGTCACTGGGCCTGAGAAGAGCTACTGCATGCCTGGCAGGCTCATCCAAGACAACCTATTCCTGCTGCATGACCTACTCACAGCCAGTGAACTTTTCAGCCTAGACATCAGCCTCATTTCTCTGGATCAAAAGAAGGCCTTCTACTGGGTGGGCCATGCCTACCTCTTCCAGACCTTGGAGGCCTTTGGCTTCAGGCCTCTCTTCACTGGGGACCTCTAGGTCTTGTATCAAGACACCTCCAGACTGCTCAAGGTGAATGGCATGCTCTGCACCCTATTCACCATGTGCAGAGGCATCCATTAGGGCTGCTCCGTCGGGCATGCTCTATGCTCTGGCCATTGCGCTGCTGCTGTATATGCTGCAGCACTGCCTAAGTGGTGTGGCCTTGCCATCGGCCATGGGCCCATCCACTGACTTTTTGCTGCAGCTGTCGGTGTATGCAGATGATGTGACCATCTTCCTTAACACCCTGGAAGACATGCAGGCTCTGACAGACTGCCAGAGAACCTATGAACACACCTCCTCTGCCCATATCAACTGGGTCAAGAGTGACACCTTGCTGCTTGGTGTGTGGATCAGCACAACCTACTCTGGATTTGCCAGTGGGCCTCACCTGGCACTGTAAGGGCCTCAAGGTCCTGGGCATGTTACTACGGCCACTGACCTTCATGGCATGCAACTGGGATGGCCTTGATGAAGGTGTAGAGGCCCACATACAATGGTGATGCTGGCACATACCAAGCCTCTCCTACTGTCACCAAGCCTCTCATCACGAACAACCTGGTGGCAGTGACCCTGTGGCACCAGTGCACTGTACCCAACCCACCACAGGACCTACTTGAGAGGTTCCAGTGCCTCCTGGTAGATTTTTTTTCAAGGGTGGGTGCCACTGGCTCCCACAAGCTGTTCTTTACATACCTGTCACTGGGTGGCGGGCAAAGCCTGGTCAACCTGAAGAGCAAGGTGACCACCTTCCACCTACAAGCCCTTCAGAGATTCCTATGGTGAGGAGCACCTACCGTGGCAACAACTGTTGTGCTGGCTCCTGCAGAGGGTGGCAGCCCTCAGCTTCAACTGGGAGTTCTTCCTGTTGGATCTCATGCTCCTGAACTAGGCGGTGCTTCTGGATTTCTACTGTGGTATGGTACAAGTCTGCCAGGCCACCTTCTGCCTCCAGACCCGGGCCCAACACCTACAGTTCCTGCAGCTGCTGAGGGAGCTCCTGGTACATAATCCAGCCCTGGCCTCCGCCAGTCTCACAGCCACTCTCATCCAGGCACATGTCCTCCACCTGAGCCATCTCCTTGACCCTGCTCAGTTGGCTTGGCTCTTACACGAGGCCCTGGCCACCTGGCTAGGCATGCACTCCGTCTGCAGCGTGGGCTGTCTCCAGGCTGCCCTCCCACTGGAGGCAGCAGCCACCCTGGATGACCATCTCTGGGCACACCAGGTCCCCTGTTCTGCTGATGCTTGGAGCGAGGCTTTTTCTGCAGTGCCAGTCACCCTGGCCATGGCTGGTGAGCTGGCCAGTGGACCTGGCACCCTGCTGATGCTCCCTGTGCCTCCTGCCAGTGACATGGGTTGCCCCTTTGCTTTTCTCACATAGAAGCTTACGTGCTTGGGTGGTTCATGTCCACCGTGCCCAGGTGCTGGCAGGCCACCCTGATATACCATGGTGATGGCATCTGGGGCCACACATTGTATAAGCCACCAACCACCAAGAAGACTGGCAACCTGCAGTGGCAGTTTCCGCATGGCATCATAGCCACTGGCACGTTTGTGTCCCACTTTGACCCAGCCACTTTCTTCCTCAGGGGCATTGAGGAAAACCTCTTTCATGCCTTCCTTGACTGTCTTCTTTACAGCCTTCTTTCTTACTGTCTCTTTCCTTCCTTTCTTTCTTTTCCATTTTTTTGTTGCAGGGAGTTATCTTTTCCAATAGCTTGTCTTCTAAGGGGTGCTCTTAATTACCCCTTCTTCCCCTCCTTTGTTTTCTTTTTTTTTGCTGTTTCTGCCCCCTCCCCCCACTGTTTTTTTTTTCTGCACCACTTTCCCCCTCCCATCTAGAGTTTTGTGGCTGCATTCCCAGACATTTATCTTTTTAGTTAGTATAAACTTTTTTGTTTTCTTTTGCATAGTTATAGCTTGAAATTAACCTTGTTCTAGCAGGAATGGCTGTTCCTACACCCAGCAGTTGGCATGAGGATGCCTCTCAGAACATCCCCATTACCCATGGCTTGAGGGTTCACACCCCTCCCTACATCAGGGTCAAGGTCTGTGTAGATGCCTTTGTTAGTCTCCTGGGACAGCATAACATACGTTATGCAGGTCATGTCAACACAGTCCCAATGATTTACCTTAGCGATTCCACCCTAGTTAAAAGGGTGTGCACAGAGAGCCTGGACATTGCAGGCGCGCACTATTTTGTCACGCCTCTAGACACTCCAGCAGTGAGGGTGGTGATTTCTAATGTGCCCCCACATGTGACCAATCAGGAGCTGGCCAAGGAACTTGAGTCCTATGGGGTTCTTACAAGTCTTTTTCACTGAGTGACAATAGCTAGTAAGAACCCAAAATAGAGGCATGTCCCGTCTTTTCAAAGGCAGGTTTTCATGCTTCTCAGGGAGGGCCCACGGTCTCTGCCTCAGTCCTTGAGCCTCATTTTCAACAGGCAGAGGTTTGTGATCTAGTTTTCCTTTGGGGAGACCATGTGTTTTCAGTGTGGTAGCTCTTCCCATCTAGCAGCCCACTGCCCATGGGGGAGAATGGCCAGAACATCGGCGATTACAGTGGTGCCGATGGATGGTGCATCCACTTCTGGGATGCAGGCCCCACCCAGTGAAGCTGGGAGCTTTTTCTGACCTCCTTCTACCCTGTTCCATCTGAGGGGGCTGGAGTCTCTGGCATGGGAGTGCCATCCAGCAGAGGGGTTGGGACTAGGCCCTAATCCTTACCCCCACTCATTCCACCTACAGTACCCACCCCCACCAGTACATAGACACCACCAGGTATACAGGCTGGTGCCTCCACTTCCCCCCGCCTGCCCTCACCACCCCGACTGAGGTGGCTGGGGTTGCCAGCGATTGTGGCAACAAAGCCCTGTCAGATGATGGGGCTCAGGTCTCCTCCCAGTTGCACTCCACTGTGGCCTTGTATGAGGTGGATGGCCCCGGGGAGGTAAGCCAGAAGCAGTCTGGCCCATCCTCTATGAAGGGTGGGCCACCTGCCACACAGAAGAAGAAGAACAAAGAGAAGAAAGTGAAAGGGACACTCAGGACTTCTCATCCCCACTGAGACCTTCCTCAGCTGGTGCTGGGGGGGTCCCTACTGGAGAGCCTGGCACTGCTCCAGCTGTCATGTCAATGACCCTGTTGACCTGGGATGATGGCAGCTTGGAGCTGGGGGAGGCAAAGGCGGGGGTCACTAACCCCTCACCTGTCTCCCAGCTTCTGGAGGTGGGTGGCAGTAAGAGCTATGCACAATGTCTCTCCTCTGGAGATATGACCCAGGGGGCAGCAGAGGAGTCTGCTGACCCCTTGGTCACACCCCAGGCTACTGAATTAGATGAGGAGGCTAGTGAGATGGAGATTCAGCTTTCTGAGTGTCGCAAGCGACCTCAAGAGCAGGATGGCCTCTCCCCCCCCAAAAGGTGGGGATTCAAGAGCCAGACCTTGACCTTGACAATCAGAGGAGGTTGATGGGTTTAGATATTGAGGGTATAGATGCTGAGCTCCCAACTAGGGTGCAGCCTCACCGTGCATCTGTCAGAAATGTGCAGCCCATGTTGGCAGACCCCCCCCAGGTCAGTCCTGTCTATGGGGGGCTCCTGACCTTTTTGAAACAGACTAAAGGACAGAAGAACATAGTGGGGCATTTCACCCAATGGTGCATAGATCCTGAAGTTTTTATCAAGGCTGCCAGACCTCCGGCCAAACTTATGCAACAAGATCTAGGCACTCGGCAGATGGCTTATTGTCTGGAGAAGCTCACACAGTGGGTGAGAGATGAGTGGAGCCTGGCGGGGTCCTTGGAGTACAGTAGGGCATGATAGGCCTTTTTTGACCTGTCCCTGCTTTTTGCCCTGCTCTTGAGGGCTCGCTCTTCTATCTACGCCTTACCTTACTCTTCCTCTCCCATACCCACACCCATGGCAGCCACAAACATTGGTACATTCCTGTTGAGATCCAGTGAAATGGGAGGCCGTCCTGGAGCTCCTGTGCCAGAAGCAGCTGGCTGTTGCCTTCCTCCAGGAGACACATTCCAACAGGCTCAACCAGTTGGCTTGGCATACTGCCTGGCAAGGCCAGTTGTTCTTGAGTCATGGCACCAGCATTAGCACCGGGGTTGTGTCTCTCCTATCATCACAACTACAGCATGACATGGTGGTGGCATGGGAGATTGTCCCTGGCTACCTGCTGACTGTCCACGTCACCCTAACACAACACCACCTGCTACTCGTTAACATTTATGCACCTACTGATAGCCAGGAGAAGGTCACTTTCTTTGAGACCTTGGCCACCCTTTTGCATGATGTTAGTGAGAATGATGACCTGCTTCTTTTAGGTGGGGACTTTAATTGTACCACTAACAGCTCGAAGGTATGGGGCCTTAGCCTCATCTGCCCACAGCCCACAAACTGCAGTCTGTCTTGGAGACTGCAGGCCTCATTGATGTCTGGCAAGCCCTGCACCCCAACATCCGCCAGTAAACCTGGGCCAGGGTGAGTGCCAGCAGTTTCACTGTGGCCTGCCTCGACCGCATTTATGTCATCAGGCACCATCTGCCAGTCCTATGCAGTGGCCGCATCATTCCCTCAGGCCTATCAGATCATGGCCTGGCTTGCTGTGAATTGAGCCTGCCGGGGAGAACGTGTGCATGAGCACCCTGTTGGTGCTTCAACATCAGGCTACTTCAAGACTTTTACTTTTGGGACTGCTTTGAAAACTTCTGGAAGGGCTGGGAGGCCACTAGACTGAATTACTCCTCCTGGAAGCTATGGTGGGATGTGGGCAAGGTACAGATCCGGGCTTTTTGCCAGCAGTACTCTCAGCTGGCCACAAATGAACTGCATTCCCATATCAGAGAGCTGGAGGAAGATGTGGTAGAGCTTGAGGCTGCCCTGCTGGCTGCTGGCAGTGATGTGGTGCTGTGCGAGAGCCTCTGGTTCCACAGGAAGTGCCTGCATGACTTGGCAGAGAGTTCTGCCCATGGATTGAGGATCCATGCCTGCTGCCAGGAGCTGGCTGAAACAGATGCCCCAACCCGCTTCTTCTTCAACCTGGAGCGACGGCGGGCAGACAGCAAAGTCTTAGATCACCTCAAGACCCCCCACGTGGGAACTCCATATGGTCCTGTCACACCTTTTTGCCCTGGAGGCCAGCGAGCTTGAGCAGGAATTGTCTCTGGTGGAGCTGGCCTCACCTCTGGCAAAGACCCAGGCCTTAATGGGTTACTTGCTGAGTTCTACAAGACTTTCTGGCCTCTTCTCAGCCCCTGTCTCCTGTGTGTTTTCTAGGAGAGTCTTGTCGACAAGGTCTTGCCAATCAGTTGCTGCTCTGCAATGCTCATGCTGCTGCCCAAGAGAGAAGACCCTGGCTGCATTAAAAACTGATGGCTGGTCTCCCAGCTGTATGTGGACTACAAGATTCTGGCCAAAGCACTGGCCCCCCGCCTCCACACTGTCATGGTCTCTGTCACTGGGCCTGAGCAGAGCTACTTTGTGCTGGGAAGAACCATCCAAGACAACCTGTTTCTGCTGCATGACCTACTTACAGCCAGTGAACTCTTTGGCCTAGACATTGGCCACATCTCTCTGTATCAGGAGAAAGCCTTTGACTGGGTGGACCACGCATACCTCTTTCAGACCCTGGAGGCCTTTGGATTTGGGCCCCTTTTCACCGAGGCCCTCCAGGTCTCATATCAAGACTCTTCCAGTCTGCTGAAGGTGAACGGGGTGCTCTGTGCCCCATTCCCGACATACAGAGGCATCCATCAGGGCTGCCCCCTGTCGGGCATGCTCTATGCCCTGGCCATTGAGCCACTGCTGCATGCACTGCAGCGCCGCCTGAGCAGTGTGGCCTTGCCAACGGCCATGGGACTGTCCATTGCCCCTCCACTCCGGCTATCAGCATATGCAGACAATGTGACCATCTTCCTTAACACCAAGGAAGACTTGGAGGCCCTGACAGACTGCCAGTGAGCCTATGAATGCACCTCTTCAGCCCGTATCAACTGGGCCAAGAGTGATACCCTGTTGCTTGGTGCGTGGATCAACATGACCCCCCCCCCGATTTGCCAGGGGGCCCCACCTGGTGCTGTGAAGGCCTTAAAGTCCTGGGCATGTTCGTAGAGCCATCGACCTTCATGGCACACAATTGGGACAGCCTTGAGGAAGCAGTGGAGGCCCACATACAAAGATGGCACTGGTGCCTACCCAGCCTCTCCTACCATGGACACATCCCCATCATGAACAACCTTGCAGCGGTGACCTTGTGGCACCAATGCACCATACTCAATCTTCCACAGTACCTACTCAAGAGACTCCAGTGCCTCCTGGTTGATTTTTTCTGGGTTGGGCGCCACTTGCTCCCATGAGCTGTCCTTTACTTACCTGTAACTGAGGGGGCCAGAGTTTCGTTGACCTTGCGAGCAAGGTGGTCGCCTTCTACCTACAGGCCCTTCAATGACTCCTGTACCGTGAGGAGCACCTACCTTGGCAACAACTGGCATGCCAGTTTCCGCAGAGGGTGGGGGCCCTTGGCTTTGACCGGGAGCTCTTCCTGTTGGACCTCATGCTTTTGAACTGGGCGGTGCTTCCAGCTTTCTACCGTGGCATGGTACGAGCCTGGCAAACCACTTTCCACCTCCAACCCCAGGCCCATCACCTGCAGTTCCCGCAGTTGCTGAGGGAACCCCTGGTGCACAACCCAGCTCTGAGGAGCCCCATGCCGAGCGTGGCTGTTCTCATCCAGGTGCATGTTCTCCACCTGAGCCATCTCTTTGACCCTGCTCGGTTAGCCTGGCTCTCGCCTGAGGCTTTAACCACCCGGCTGGGCATGGGCTCCACCCACAGCATGGGCTGTCTCCTGTGTGACATTTGGGCTGCCCTCCCATTGGAGGCAGCAGCCACCCTGGATGACCATCTCTGGGTGGGCCAGGTCCCCTGTGCTGAGGATGTCTGGAGGTGAGGTTTTTCCTGCATTACCAGTCACCCTGGCCATGGCCAGCAAGCTGGCCGGTGGCCGTGGCACCCTGCAGATGCTCCCTGTGCCTCCTGACAGTGACATGGGCTGCCCCTTTGCTTTTCCATCGCATAGAAGCCTATATGCGTGGGTGGTTCATGTCCACCATGCCCAAGTGCTGGTGGGTGGCCCCGATACACCGTAGCAACAGCGCCTAGGGCCACCAGATTCCTCACCAGCCCACCCAGTGTGGTGTACATTGTATAAGCCACCAACCTCCAAGAAGACTGGCGACCTGCAGTGGCAGTTGCTGCACGGCATCCTAGCCACTGGCACATTTGCATCCCACTTTGACCCAGCTGCCTCAATGGCCTGTCCCTTCTGCCCGGGGGGTGTTGAGGAGACCCTCTTTCATGCCTACCTTGACTGTCCCCATCTGTGGCTGCTCTTTGTCACCAACTCGCTGCTGCGAGCACTGGACAGGAGCTTCTTGGAGACCACCTATGTGTGCTCCTACCGATACTGGGTGGCTGAGAAGGGGCCCATCTGCCTGGCCAACTTCTTACTTGGTCAGGCCAAACTGGCTGTCCTCAAGAGCTACCGAAACTGGCTTGCCGGGACCGGCTCAGATGATGCCCTGTGGCTTTTCCACCTCCTGGTGCAGGCATTCCTCTCACTGGAGTTTGAGTACACTGTGCTCCAGTGGGCAGTGCCCACTTTTGAGACACACTAGGCCCTTGAGGGAGCACTGTGCCATGTAGAGGATGGCTGTCTCAAATATGTGCTCTGGTGTCATGACCGGTCTGGGTGACCGGGCTGGCTCAGTGTCAGACTATGACTTCCAGCTCGTGCCGCATCCTGGGCCCTCACCAGGCTGCTTTTTTGCCTTTTTTTTTGGGTGGGAAGTTGAAGGTGTTGTCACGTGTATGATTGGATAAAGCAGGGTACAAATTGTTTATATATAGTTATGACCATGTGGCCGGCAGTCCAACCACATGACTAGCATGTAAGACACGACATGGAATGTAGCAAAGGTGTCTGTCATGGAGTGATGTGATGAATGCAATGACATGGTGTTCTTGGTTTGATAGTAAAATTTCTTTGCTTTTTGCTTTGTAAGCAGCCAACTTTTCTGTATCCCTGAACCCCTGAATGAAGTAGTTAAAAAGTCAAAGTCCTTCCTTCCTTCCTTCTTTTCCTACTGTTCCTCATTTCAGCGTGTGAGAAAATTCCCCTCAAAATCTATAAACCAGCCACCTGATCCTCCAACTTTCTTGTACCATGGTGCTGCTAAAAAGTCATCCAAAGGTAGTGAGTAAGGAGACAGTAAGCTGGAACTACTGCTTACTATGCCTATGTTTTACTATTACTTTGTCTTCATCTCTCTTCATTTAGCTGGTCTGTATTATCTCTGTTGGATCATAAGGCTCTGGAATGAGGCTTGTACTTTTTTGTACATTGCAAGCACAGTGCAACCTTAATTCTTGAGAGCCTTGAGCTTCTTCTGTAATACAAATAACAGGCTTTACAAGTGCTGCTGCCTTTGCAGTCTCCTCAGTCAGTCCAGTGACTTGATAACAAAACCAAAATTTTTTGCTTTAAATATAAAGGCCAAGGGAGAGATTATCCTTTTTCCTACCATACTATAGCAATGTGAAAAGTCTGACACAATTACAGGTTCAGCCAGACATAGTCTTCTGGCACAGACACTAAGTGAGGCAGCTTATGTAACCCTGTATTGATGCAAAACAGACATCTGGGGTACCAGCATGACCCATCTAAGATATGCAGGTGCCTCATTAGCCTGCACAATGGTTTAGAATAAGTAAAATGTTAAGTAAGATGTTCCTTAAAGACATCTTAGAAATTCTACCTTCCTGGGCCTAAAAAATCACATCCCCAAAACTGACAGTTCTTCAAACTTCACCAGTGTAAATATTTTCACATACAAGCTGTATCACTGAGAAGTATGACACATCTGCATGACAGTTTCAGTGAATGGATGAATACAGATCACAAACGGAAGTACTTTGGGTACTTTGTCATCATCGGCAGCTGTCTCTCAAAGGAAGGATGACAGATGGGGAAGTCAAAGGTGAGTCTGGAGATGACTGAAGAGTGCATTCAGAGATCTGCATGTTTGACTGCAGACATGGCAAATAGTTCCAGGAGGAAGGAGGGGATCCTAGTGATGTAAGGTAGCACCTCTCACTTGCTTTGTCTCACTTACCTATCTGCCTTCATAGTATGGGGAGTTTACTCAAAATGGTAGATGCCTTGTTGTATTTCATGGTGCCATTGGGGATGATTCGATGCTCCAGTCTGCCAGGTATTGATGTTGATATTGCATTTCTTCAGATTGGCCTTAAGGGTGTACTTGAGTCTTTTCTTTTGCCCACCTCTAGAGTGGTAACCATTGGCGTATTGGGAATATAGGACCTGTTTTGGGAGCCAGTTGTCAGAAACCCTATTACATGTCCTGTTCAATGGAGTTGGTACCATATACATATGGCTTCAGTGCTAGTGGTCTTTGCTTGATCCAGAATGTGGGGATTCATTCTTCGGTCCTGCCAGTGGGTATGGAAGAATTTCCAAAAACATTCCTGATGATGATAACATTCCAAAGTTTACAGGCATTTCTATTGTATTATTCAAACCCATACAACATGGCAGGGATGACAACAGCTTTATAGTTTCTTAGTTTCATAGCTTCATAGATTTAGGGTCGGAAGGGACCTAGTAGATCTTCTAGCCCGACCCCCCGCCAGGGCGGGAGAACAACAAAACCCCAAAACAAGAAACGGGACTCAAATGAGTCCAGCCAGGTAGGCATCCAGCCTCTTCTTAAAGACCCCCAGGGTAGGGGCCAGCACCACTTCCGTTGGAAGTTGGTTCCAGCTCCTAGCCACCCTAACTGTAAATGAGATGTTTGTTTTGGGTACTTCATAGAAGTAGGCAAAAATATAACATGTTCTCAGGGATGTATATGTTGTATCTCCAGAAATAAACTGTCAGCTGAATTATATAGCCAATAATCTTTTTTTTTAATCATGCCAATTATATTGTAAACATAAGGATACACATTCAAATTGTAGAATCCTAGAAAATTTGGAGTTGGACAGTAGGCCCATGTGAAGTGACAAGTATTTGCTTTGGATTTGGAGTCAGATGATTTGGAGGGACACTGATTCAATTTGGAGATTTGAATCACTGTCCAGATTCAATTTGGCTGGATCGGATCTGAAGATTCAGAGCCGCTTCAGAGATTTGGCCATAGACTAAACAGGCAGTGTTCCTCATTACGCTGGACACAGCTGCCACCAGCTGGTAAGTCTGTTGTGGTGGGTAGAAAGGGAAGGGAAGGGGTGTGGGGGAGGAAGGGATTAGAGCTAGGGCTGGGAAAAACTGCTCAGCCATTGTGGGGGGCGGGGACTTGGAGGCGGTGGGTATGGGTTGCAGGTGCAACAATGCTGGGAGCAGGGGTTATGCCCTGTGTCTGCTTGCCTAGCTGGGGCAGGGAGGGGGTGCGATACAGGCACGGCTTGCTCCGGGCAGAAGGGGGCAAAAGGAAACAATGCATAGCCCCCACTCCCAGTGCTTCCATGGCCTCATCCTGCACCCCACTGCCCTGGTTGGGCAAGTGGCAGAAGCACCTGCATCCCATGACAACCCACCCCAGCTGGGCAAGTGGCGGTAGGGAATAGCCTACTGCTTGCCCAGCCGCAATGGAGGTGCATGGGATGCAGGTGTGGCAGCACTGGGAGTGGGGGCTATGCCTTGCTGTCACTTTCCCCCTTCTGCCCAGAATGAGCTGCACCTGCATACCACCCCCCCCGCCTGGCCGGGCAAGTGGCAGCAGGGCATAGCCCATGCCCCCAGTGCTGCTGCGCCTGCATCCCATGCCCCTCTGCCCCACTCCCCGAGTCCCATGCCTCCCTAACCCCAGCTGGGCAGCTTGTCCCAGCCCTAATCCCCATCTCCTCCACACCCCTTTCTTCTCCGCTCTGCCCACCATAACAGACTTACCAGCTGGAGGCAACTGTGCCCAGTGTGGGAAAGACTGCTGCCTGTTTAGTCTATGACCAAATCTCTGAAGTGGTACCAAATGTTTTTTTGAATCAATTCACAGGCTTCTAATTCAATGTGGATCTTTTTTATTGGTCTCCTGATTTGATTCAGATTCAGAGATTCGGCTGCTGAATTAGCCAAATCTCCTTGAATTTGAATCAGCTAGCAAAGCTTTGCACAGTCCTATTGGAAAGGACTTCAGGAGGTCATCTAGTCCAACCCATTTCTCAAGCAGGACCATTCCCAAGTATAAAATTAGAGCCAAGGCTATGTCTACCCAGGTCATAAAATCCTCTAAAATGGAGACTCCACAACCTTTCTAGCTAGCCTGTTTCAGTGCTTTAGTACCTTCTTGTAAGAGAATTTTTCCTAATATCTAAGCTAAAATGTCCTTGCTGCAGCTTGAGACAATTGCTCCTTGTTCTGTTATCTGATACCACTGAGAACAGTCTAGCTTCATGCTCTTTATAACCACCCTTCAGGTAGTGAAGGCCTCTATTAAATCTCCATTCCGTTTTTTCCTCTCCAGATTAAATAAGCCCAGTTCCCTCAGCCTCTCCACATAAATCATGCTCCCCCAGCCCTCTAAACATTTTTATTGACCGCCCCTGGACTTTCTCCAATTTGTCCATATGTTTTGTGTGTGTTTGTGTTTGGGGGGTGGGGAGTGCTCAAAACTGGACACAGTACTCCAGATGTGGCCTCACCAGTGCTGAGTAGAGGGGAAGTATCATTTCCCTCGATCTGCTGGAAATACTTCTACTAAAGAAGCCCAGTGTGCTGTTAGCCTTCTTCACAAGAAGAGCACACTGTTAATATTCAGCTTATTGTCCACTGTAAGCCCCAGATCCTTTTCTGCAGAGCTGGTACTTAGCCAGGTAGTCTCCAGTTTGTACTGGTGCATGGGATTGTTTTGTCCTAAGTGCAGGACTTTGCAGTTGTCCTTATTGAACCTCATGATATTTCTTTTGGCCCAATCCTCCAATTTGTCTAAGTCACCCTGAATCCTAGCCCTACCCTCCCATGTGTTTACTACTCCCCCCAGCTTGGTGTCAACTGCAAACTTGCTGAGGGTGCACTCTATGCCATCTTCCAGGTTGTTGATGAAGATATTGAACAAAACTAGCTCCAGGACTGACCCCCGGGGCATTCACTTGATACCGGCTGCCAACCAGACATCAAGGCTGAGGATGCTTCAGATTCAAATCTCATGTCCTGCATTGGGTCAACGTATTATTATTAAAGTGAGCCAAAAATACTCAGAGCTGAAGTAAAGAATTAGAGAAGGCACACTCAGTACCAAAGGTTAAAAAGATGTTAATTTATTTGAACATGAAACTAATTAAGGCTATGCAACAGTTTCAAAATTCTACAAAATATGTACAAACCTGAGAAATATAGAAAACTGTTGTAATCAGACAAACTGACTGGGATTCTTGTAATGTAATCTGGAGTTAGTTGAGGTGTGGGACAGTTGAGGTGTTGATTCTTCTGTGTATGTACGTATGTTACTATAGCCTGCCTTTTTACTTCTGCCTTATGTCATTTACAACTCTTACCAGTAATCATAAAGGGAACAATTAATAATAATAATAATAAAAACACCCAACAAGGTTTCAGTAGAAGGATGGCAAGAAGAGCAAGACAACTGTCTTTGTAGATTAACATGGGCTTTTTTCCCTGCAATGCAAGACAATGCACACCTATAAAAGGGTAAATTTAGTTTTTATCTGCAAAGGTAAGATACCATCAGCCACAAAAGGATAAATATTTGAATAATGGATTGCTATTCATGGGTCTTGACACCATTTCCAATCTTATCACTAAGATCAGCTTTAAGACACCTTTCACAGGACCCCATTAGGGTCTATCATCTATACTAAATGCTCTTAGCACAAAGCTATTTGAGGAATTGGAGGGTTTACTTTACACTGAAGTCAATGGTTAAACCTCTCTAATGTATCCTGAATCCTGCTTGGATGTATTCCTTTTATGCCATTCAAATCAAACATCAAAAATCACAAAAGAGGTATTTTAGCACAAGGAAGACTTTGCATTATGTGCCTCCTTGGTGGAAAAAGACCTGTCCCTGGAGACACCTAAATGTTGCCCATTAAAAAAAAAAATTGGAGAACTCTGCAATTCTCATTGTCAAATGAGAACCTCCTCCAAAAGATCACTGGCTTCTAGGGCTGTGCAAAGTTTCAGTCCCTGATTCAATTTGGCAGAGATTTGGCCTGATTCAATGGCCAAATTGCCAAATCTGAATCAAATCAAGATACCCTTTAATCTCTCTCAATCAGGGGTCAGACCTGATGATCTGTTTAACTACCTTCTGATCCTAAGCACTAGGAAACTATGAATCGAATCAGAACTCTCTGGATCAATTCGAAAAGATTAGGAAAGATTCAGGGATTCAGATATAGACCCAGCTTTAAATGCTTTTTCTACATATCTCAAGGTACCAGGTGGCTGGTCAATGCTGCAAAGGTGGGGTGGATGGAGTGTCCCAAAGCTGCATGAGGGGCTCCCCAGCATGCTCAGCAGCAGACCTGGAAGTGGACCAGAAGCACTTCCAGTCCACTCCCATGCCCCTCTGGCTCGGTGACTGGTGCTTCCTGGGTCTGGGGGGGCACCCAGGGTCCCCTCATGGCCAGTCACCAAGCCGTGAGGGCATGGGGGGTGCCCCTTGTGCTCTCAGTGGTAGACCCATTAGTGGATTGGAAGTACTTCCAGTCCACTTCTGGGTTTGCTGCAGATTACACAGGGACCCCCCCCCACACTCCTGTGGGACACTCCATCTACCCCAGCATTGCAGCATTCATGAGCCATGCCTGGTATCTCAAGGTATGTAAAAAAAAAAAAAATGTAAAGCTGTGTCTATGGCCGAATCGCTGATTCTCCGAATCAGCATCAAGTCTTCAGATTCAGATTCAGCCAAATTGAATCAGGGACAGTGATATAAATCAATGAATTAAATCACTGTCCCCAATTTGGGCTGAATCTGAATCCAAATAGAATACAGCCTGTTTTGCACACCCCTCCCATCTTCCTCTTGAAAGAATAGGAGATATTTGTATTTCCATAGGCAAAATATGATCACCCCTTGGTCACATTTTCTTGGAACAAGCAAAAGCTAAGTTAGGGATGTGTAAGTGATTAAACAGGGTCTGACCCTGTAATCTTCCCATGAAACAAAGTTAAGGATACTTTACAGCTTGAGGGAAGTGCAGTTCATATGGCTGACTCTAAATCAGCTATTGGTAAAGCTTCATTATGTCCATGTAATTTAGATGCAGTTATGGTAGACAAACAACAGTTTTTAAATATTTAGAAAACTTCATGCCATATAACTTGTACCCTGAATTGTTCCTGCAAGTTTCATAATCATATAAGTAACTGATGGCTTAGAGCATGCCAACTTGGGACTCTTTCAGTTTTGAAAAGGATACGCACAGGTCTTTAAAATGGGGGAAGCCTTCTTTCACAAAGAGGTTCCACACGTGAAGGGAAGAGCCAGTCCCTTAAGAATACTGTTGGTGTAGGGTTAAATAGGGACTTGCTATTAGGAAGCTAATCCTTTAGTTCCAGTGTTAGATGGTTTGACATCCTACCCTCTGAATTCTGTTTTAAGGGTAGACCCCTTCCTAAAGACTGCTGTCCAAATTACAAGGCTTTTGCTCAGTGTGAAGGAGTGAGACAGAATTTGCAGCGTGGAGGGCCAGCAGGGCTACAGCTGCAGCCTGGAAAGGAAGGAAATTACCCACCCAATTTCTGGAGCAGCATCTCGCTCAGGATTGGCGGAGGGAGGTCACTCAAAGGTATTTCTGGCCCCAGAGAGGGGCAGAGAGGGGTCAGTTCTCTGCAGGCTGCAGGGAGAGAGGAGAGGCTGAGCATCTTGGCAGGCAGAAACTGCAGAACTGCGCCTGAGGAATACTGCAGGAGTGACCCTGAGGCACACAGAGGCCAGTGAACAAGTGGCTAGTGGGAATCTCCAGAGCAGAGCTCCAGCTGAGGATCTGGAGCGAGGGAGCCCACAAGGTCAGAGAGAATCTCTGGACTGGAGTTTTTCCAACAGAGGATCCGGAGGAGGGCCGGAAGGCAGAGATTTACAGTCACAGAGCCTTCCTGCACAAGGGGGAGACTCTGAAAAGTCTGTGTACATTCATAGGGGTGCAGGGCAGGCTAGCACCCAGCAAATAATGGACTAAGGAATTGTTTGTTTGTTTTTTTGAGAAACATTGCCAGAGCCTGACAAGAAGGCTGAGACGCAGCCGGGGAGGGGGGGGGGTTGTTATTTATTTATTTATTTATTTATTTGCTGTCTATTTTGATTTTGTTGAGCACAGGCCAAGACTGGCCCCTGAAAAGGTGTACCCACAAGAAGCACTAGGACACCCTGGGGTGCACAGAAGGTTACAACAGGCAGCACTGCAATCTGGCTGTGGAAGAACATCATCAAACACCATCTGGAGAGGCTAGGCTGGAGTAAAGGGGAGGTTTGGAGCCCCACCGAAGACACAAGATCAAGATCAGGCAGGATCACCGTGGACATTGCCTCCCAGGAATATATAGGTCATCAAAGTCATGGCAGGTGAGAAAAATGCAAGATCCACTCCCTGGCAGACCTGGTGATCCAAAGCCAAGGTCTACCCTGTTGCCACCTGTAGGCAGATGAGCGCAGGGCAGCACGAGCAAGTGCTATAATATCTACAGACGTCATACTCAGTAAATATAGGGTGACAGGAAATTGGCACCTTCCAATGATTGGGTAAAGACTCATATAATGAATCCAGTTTGGAAACCTCTCAAGAGTTGTGAACATGAGTTGAAAGAACAGATTTTAACCACCTGGAAATGCAAGGGGCACAAACAGTCTGATGCTCAAATTAATCAGTACTTTTGTTGGCACAACACACACTTTTCTTCCTTGCACAATATTTACAAGAAGGAATTAGACAATAAGTAATATTTTACTTTGATCTGATTTGCACAAAAATAATACTGAACTTTATCTCCCTTCATTTATCATATCTTGTTTTCACTGAAAACTTTCTGTATTCTGTGTTTCTTCCCACCTTTCCTCTCCTCACTCCACACCCCATGAGTCTGAAAAACTTGAGGTACACACTATAATCAAAAGCAACAGAGCATAAGAAGTGTAATTCATCTGGTATTGGAGGAGAGAAAGACTGAAAAGCAAAGTTAAGAAAGGGTAAACAGTAGTAAGAGAAACATACGTAGTAAATATAATAGTGCATCACAGGCCCAAATAAATAATAAGATTTTTTTCTCGTGAAAAAAGCAAAAGATCAGTAAAAAAAAGCAGCAGGAACTCAAAACTATGACAAGAATAATTAATTGATTATATTAGTAGATAAGACATTACTTAACAAAAGTTAATGATTTTTTTCCTTCAGAATTCACAAAGAAATATGAAGGACCTGCCTCCAGGATGCAGAAAGAATATGGCATAAAATCAAGATCATGGAACTGATGAATAAGCTAGCATGGCTAAAGACTTATATCAGTCTAAAGTCATGATCCCTCTGTGGTGTGTTATTTAATGGGTTTGTTTATAACTCTGCATCATGTAGGCCAAGCGCGCAGTTTTCCACCTCAGGCTGGTGAAAAGAGAATCGTGATGGAGACTTTCTATTGGCATCTCAGTGGGTTTCCCTCATCACTTCTGATTTAGGGATGCCAGCATACTTAGGTACATAGTCAGCAGGGTTAACTCCTCAAAAACCTCTGATTGGAAATTTCAATTTTCCAGTCATCTACTGGAAAAACAATACAGCCACACATAAAATGTTGAGGCAGTTCTAAACTTGTTCTAGAGGGTTGACTCTACAGTTAGGGGATCATCTATCTTGGTTCTTGCCCTGGCTAGTATGGAAGAACCAGTGGAGGATGTAGAAGTTGGGGGCTCGGACTGTAAAGAAGTTATTCCTTATGTCCAGCCTGAAACAGTCTTGGAGAAGTTTGTGACCATTTGACTTTGTCATTCCATGGGGTGCTCTGATGAACAGGCATTCCCCTAGATCCTGATGTACACCCTTTATATACTTACAGGCAGCCACTGGGTCCCCCCTGAGCCTGCATTCTTCCAAGCTGAAGAGTCCCATAGCTCTCAGCCTGTCATCATAAGACCTGTTTTCCTGCTCTCTGATCATGAGTGTGGCTCTCCTATGGACTCTCTCAAGCTTTTCCACATCCTTTTTAAATTGTGGAGCCCAGAATTGGATGCAGTACTCCAGCTAAAAAAGGTGGATTTAAAGCTACTCCAGGAGTTAATAGGCAGGGTGACATGGGAAGACAAACTTAAGGATCAAAGCACCCAGTGAGGGCTAGAAAATGGTATTTAGAGGCTTGCTTTTGGGATTTGGCTTATAGGTAAAGTAGATATGTATTAGAGTAATGGTCCAGGGCAAAGGAAAGGGTTAATTGATTGCTAGAAGCCTGTTTTGTGACAAAGTTTCCTCAAGGCCTGCTGTATTTAACAGGCAAGTAGCAAACTGACATGCAGGCTGGGAAATTGAAGACATCTTCCACACTGTTCCATAACATGAGATAACTTGGCACTAAGTCACAGTGACCAACTTCAGAGCCCTTGGTATTTGCAGTTTAGGGGAACAGACCAAAATAGGAAGATGCCAGTAAAGCCCATATTAGGATGCGTGCATGTGATGGGTTTATGAAATAAAGGATTATTCTGACAGGACAGAACATGGACAGTATGACAATCACAAGCAGGTCAATCAGTGATGCTCACAAATGAGGTGTCATCAGAAGGGGAAAATAATACAAAAGAAGGGATTTCAGAGCAGCAAATAGTCTCCAAGAGGGAAATCCAAGGCCACCATGGACAGAGGGCACACCACCAGCCCGTCTCATCTACCCCACTGTGGGGGTGGGAGATGTCGACCTCCAACCTCCAGGCTGCTGACATCTGACATTCAACAGAGAACCTCAGTGGGAAGCTTGCATACTGGCCAGACATACCTTGTCTCTGCAGCTCTAGGACTTGTTTGCATTATTGTTATCTGCTATCACTGTGTATCAGTAAAAGTGGCCTATTATCAAATGGAAAGGCCATGGTCAATCTGAGGGTGTGCATTCACCTGGAACAAGGTATCTGGGTCATAAATCCAGTGCCAATACCCGGGAGGGCTGAGAGCTTCTAAAGGGCGCAAGAAACTGCTCCAACATGATGGAAGCATAAGAAGAATGGCAAGAGATCAATGTAGCTGCCATATGGCCTTTCAGGTAGGGTCCAGGTCCATGTTCAGGTACCAGGGTGTTTGAGGGGGATCTGGGAATGGTGGGGGCAGACCAGGCCATGATGTGTCTTGGGCATGGGGAGTCAAAATGTTTTGGGAATGGTAGGGTGGGAGGGGGACCAGGTCTGGAGGGATGCTGGTGGGTTGGGGGTCTGGTGATGTTAGGTCAAGGGTCCAGTGCTGGAGAGTCAGTCTCTCCCACATGATCCAAGTCAGGATTGTCAGCTGTACTACCTTGGGGCTATGGAGAGGGGATGGGCTTCCCCAGCCCTGAAGCTGGCAGGGGGGAGTATTTGCTCTGTTTGGCCCCAGTATTTGAGTCTGGCAAAGTCACAGACTGTACCTTTGGAGGAGAGAGAGGATTGGAGCAGTGCAGGCTGGGATCCTGGAAGGCAGTGTGGAAACTTCTATTGGAGAGGTAAGTATACAAGTGTTGATTTCTCTTCAACACTTGTGATTGTGACCTCACAAATCTCAAAAAGGCTTTCATGCAACAAGGACACTCCTCCAGAGAGACAGATTGCACTTTTGAAAGAGCAACCTAGATACCACATGAAGAATTGCTTTAGTAAAGAAGGAAAACTCCCATGAATCACACACCACTCATTATGATATATCACCCCTCCCTGGAACCTATACAGAAAATCCTCAACAATTGCAACCCATACTAGAAGAAGACTCAATTCTTAAAGAGATCTTCCCAGAACCACCCATCCTAGCCTTCAAACAAACACCAAACCTCACTAAACTCATCACCAGAAGCAAACTTCCTACAGCCCAAAATGCACTGAATGGATCCAGACCATGCCATGACAGGAAATGTAAAACCTGCCAACTTATCTCCACCACCCCCACAATTACTATACCCCACAACAGAACCATCACCATTCCTGGATCTTACAGCTGCACCTTCAGAAATGTAATATATCTCATCCAATACTCCAAATGTCCTGACGGAAAAAAAGTAGGAGAGACCAAACAACAACTGCGCACCAGAATGAAAGCACACGAGAAATCTATCAAAGACAAAGACTGCGTGTGGGGACACACTTCTCACAAGAAAACCACTCTCTCTTCAATCTCTCAGTTCTAATCCTCAAATAAAAATTTAAAAACACGTTTCACAGACAAGCCTATGAACTTCATTTAATCAATGTCCTGGATACAAAAAATCATGGACTAAATATAGACATTGGATTTATAACCTGCCTAACATCTGATTCCCCAGATACCACTCTACTATTTACCAGCTGGGAAGAGCACAGGCCAACTGAAGATGCTTCCTCAGCCTGACAAAGGGTATTTATACCCAAAATCTTGCAAAAAATATTTTTTCCAACTCTTTGTGTTGGTTTAATAAAAAATATTGGATTTACCCAAAGAATCTTGTCTGCCATTTCTCCTGAAGAAACTCTACCAGAGGACATATCTGCTTCATCAGAGGTGGTAGAAGTTTCTACTGGACCTGTCATTTTTGGTTTTGTAGAAACCGAACACATGAACACTTAAGATTTCTACCAGTGGAATTGCAATTCCACCAGTAACAGTGTAATGCTTGTATGCACCCTTTGCCTCCACATCTCTCCCCATAAAACCCACTCTTTGTAATTCTTATTTTAATAAAATCAGTCTTTACAGGACATGAAATAAAAAATATGATCAGATCATTCTCTATAGCTATGTTGGGGTCAATAGGCTAAAAGCTATCTTGCCAGTCTACCGTTACCATATGTAATATATATGATATATCTTATCTGGACTCTGTGTGGTCATATACTGCTGACAGCTTGGAAGAAACAGAAGGGCTATGTCATTTTATATCTTTTCATGTGAGGGTTTTTGATCCTTATTTTTCATTAATTTATTCGGTGAAGGTAAACACACAACTCAGTAGAACCAGGGATGATTCCGTTTTGAAAAAAAATATGGAAGAGAAAGAAGTTGAAATAATTTACAATTACCTGAGTCTTCCTTATGAAATAGAGGAGGGTTAGAACTGACTATGCCAGTTTAGACCAAAAATTTAAAATGTCATGTTCCATTTACAGTTTTATATTTTCTATAAGAGATTTAATAATTGCTATTTTAATTGTTTTCACTTTTTAAAAGAGCACCTATTATGGATTCTCCATACTGTGCAATTAATTAAAGTTACAGGAATAAAATTATTTGGATGAGCAAAGAAATGTTTGTTATTTCATGTAATAATGTCTCTTCTCTCTAATACATACCCAAACTTTTGCTTTTGGAAAAATTTGGCTCAATAAATGAAATTCTCAGTATGCCCTGAAGGTAATCAAATCCATTAGCAGGGTGTCACTGATCTAGAGACTTAATGTACTAACTTATGATGCTATTTTCTAGGGCTGTGTGAAACAGCACTGTTTCGTTTCAACTTCTGTCTTCCCATTTTGAATGAACAGTGTTTCATTTTGACATTTCATTTAATTTTGAAGCACTGTTCCATTTCGTTTGATTGAAACTGTTTTGCTGTTTCGATGCATTATGACATTTTGTACATAGGCTATAATGGGGAATTATGAAACTGCCAATAACTTTGTAATTTCTCGCCTGATTTGAATGAAAACAGCAGAAATGGTAGTCCCTGCTATGGCCACAAACCCTGTTAAGTTTGAAGGAGATAGGTGCAGGGGTTTCTTGGAAACTGCACCTCAAAGTCTTGAAAACAAAATTTGTGTTATTTGTAAGTGTGAAGGCACAGGGGGGTGAAAACAGCAGGCATGGTAGCCCCTAAAGAGGCCACAAAGTCTGGCAAGTGTCAAGGAGATAGGTGCAGGGGGTTCTAGGAAACTGCACCTCAAGCTGCTGACAAACAAAACTCATGCCCTGTATGTGTGTTAAAGCACAGCGGGGTGAAAACAGCAGGCATAGTAGTCCCTTTTGAGGCCATGAAGTCTGCCAGGTTTCAAGGATATAGGTCCAGGGTTTTCTGGGAAAGTGCGCCTCAAGCTGCTGACAAGCAACACTTTTGACATGTGTGGTGATTTCTCTGTGTTAAGGTGTACCCTCACTGGCTCTGGGGCATCTACATGACACAGCAGTGTGCCCCAATGAGGTTGCCTCCTTCCCTACACCCTCAGCCTGGTCCATCACTTTAAATAGCAACAGGTAAGTAAGCATCACAATAGCACTAGCAGCATCTCAGGCAGCCAAAATGTCACAGAGCCTTTCTTTCCTCTCTGCAGGAGCTTCTTCTCCAACAGCTGCCAGAGAACTCTCCTTGTCAGCCCCAGCCCTGGGGCTTAGATGTGCCCAGGGCCCTGTGTCCTTCTGGTCAGGTGCTAGGGGTCTTGTTCTAAGGACATGGCACTGACAGACAAAGTCCTTTCCTTTGGGTCAATCTAATCTGGTATGTTTTAATAGACCAACTGAATAGTTAGTTACAGAAATTTATCTTAACAAGCTTTCAGGTTGAAAAATCCTTTGTCAGGCTGAGGAAGTGTGTCATAAACCCAATGTCTATTTTGAGTCCTTCAGTTTCTGTACCTACTACCTAGAAGGTTGATGAAGTGCAATTTCATAGATTTCATATACATTAGTGGCTCAAAGGGACCTCAAGAGACCATTGGGTCCAGCCCCACCCCACCATAGGTGGGAAGTCAGCTGGGATAAAGTGACCCCAGTAGGAAATATATCCACCTGTTTTTTGAAGGAATCCAGAGTTCGTGCTTGCACCACCTCTGGGGGGAGTTTGTTCCAGACCATGGACACATGCACCATAAATAATTTTTTTTCTTATATCCAGTCTAAATCAGCCTTTCTGGAGTTTGTTAGACCTTGTTCTCCCTTGGGGAGCTCTGGTGAACAGGTGTTCTCCCAGGTCCTGACGTACCCCTCTTATGAAATTGTAGGCTGTCACCAAGTCCTCCCCTGAGCTTCTCTTCTCCAGACTGAAGAGTTCCAAGTCCCTCAGCCTCTCCTGATATGGCCTTTCCTCCAGGCCTTGGATCATATGAATGGCTCTCCTCTGGACTCTCGCAAGGTTCTCCGCATCATTCCTGAGGTGGGGGGCCCAATACTGGATGCAGTACTCCAGCTGCAGTCTCACCAGGGCTGAGTAAAGTGAGAGGATGACTACTTCCCTGGTTTTGCTTGAGATGCATCACATTGGTGGCTCATATACATCTTGTCATCAATCAAGACCCCCAAGCCCCTTTCAGTCGTGGTGCTAGCAAGCATAGCACAGCCAAGCCTGTAAGTGTGCTGGGGGTTCTTCCAACTGTGTAAGATGCAGCATCTTACACTTCTCTGCCTTGAAGGCTATCAGGTTTTGATTGGGCCACCTTGAGAGTGTGTCCAAGTTAGCCTGTATCCTTAGCCTGTCCTGTGGTGTGACTGCCCTCCCCGTAATTTGGTATTGTCTATGAACTTGTCAGGTTCACATCAGACTCCCAAATCCAGATCATTAATGAAGATGTTAAAGAGCACCAGCTCAAGTACTGAGCCCTGAGGGACTCCACTGGCCACCCTGAGTTATGTTGATTTACTTCCTTCAACTAGTACTCTTTGGGTCCGACCCTGTAGCCAGTTGCCTAGCCATCAGACTGTATGATGATCAAGGCCACAGTTCCCCAACTTAACTATGAGGACATCATGGGGAACTAGGTCAAAGGATTTCTTGAAATCCAGATATATGATGTCCACATCAGCTCCCTTGTCCAGGTCACATGTTACCTCAACACAGAAGGTGATGAAGTTGGTCAGGCATGACCTGCCAGTCACAAAGCCATGTTGGCTGGCATTCAGAAGCTTGCCTTCTGTCAGTCTGGTGTTGATGGATCCCTTGACAATTTTCCTGAGGATTTTTCCAGGGACAGATGTAAGACTGATTGGTCTATAGTTTCCTGGGTCATCCTCCCTTTCTTGTAGATAGGGACCACATTGGCTCTTTTCCAGTCATTCAGGACCTCACCTGAGCACCACAGTTTTTCAAATATCTCTGCCAAGGGGGGGTGCAGTGATGTCTGCCAGCTCCTTCAGGACTCTTGGGTGTATTCCATCTGGGCCTGGAGACTTATGGATGTCCAGTTCCTCAAGGTGTTCCCTTACCTGATCCACATCAATTTTAGGTCCATTGCCTGCTCCCAGATTAGTTTGTGCTGTTTCTGACAACATGATCCTCCTGGGAGGGTGAAAAAAAGTCATTTAGGAGACTGACCCTTTCTTGGGCATTGGAAGTCAGTTGCCCTGTTGGGTCTCTCATGCTATCTTTGTTCTTTTTCTGGCTTCCCACATATTCAAAGAAGGGCTTTTCATTGTCCTTGATTCCCGTAGCTAGCCTAAGTTCAGTTTGTGCCTTGGCTTTCTTCAACTTCTCTCTACAGATGTTGGTGAGTACAGAGTAACCCTCTTTGTTAATGCTTCCTGTCTTCCAGTTGGTATAGGCTGCTCTTTTGAGCTTTTGAGCTTAATAAAGCCCAAGAGTTCCTTTTTCAGCCATGGGGGCTTTCTTTCCCATTGACTGCATTTCTTGTGAGATTATGTTTTTAAGAAATGACCAGTCCTCATGTACTCCCTTTCTGGTGGGGTCTGGCCTCTAATTGCCTGACTGACCAATTCTCTCAGTTTGCAAAAGTCATCCTTCCCAAAATTGAGAACTTCTGCTTTACTGCTGGATTTGCCTGCTCTTTGGTGAACTAAGAAGGTGACCAATTCATTGTTGCTGTCACCAAGCTTCCCCTCAATCCACAGATCACTCACTAGGTCTGACCCATTGGCCAG
>NW_017728992.1:144607537-144633462 GCF_001723915.1 Gavialis gangeticus
CCTGGTCCTCCCCTTTGGCCAGGACCAGATCAAGCAATGCCTCTCTCCTAGTTGGCCCATAGACCTCCTGAGTTAGGTAGAGGTCATTGATGCATGTGAGGAAGCTACGCAACCTGTCAGATTTGTCCATGCACTCATCCCAAGAGATTTCAGGGAAGTTGAATTCCCCCATGATGATCATGGATCAGGAGCATGTAGCCTCGACCGGTTCCCGATTGAATTCATAGGCTCATCTGTGAAAAGTGGTTTGTAAATTCAAACAAGCAGTATACCTCACTACCCTCATCACCAGAAGCCAACATCCTACAGCTCAAAACACACTGAATGGATCCAGGCCATGCCATGACAAGACATGCAAAACCTGCCAACAATATCTCCAGTATGGATATATCTTCACAATGCAATACATATCTCCATTGGGGCACCAAGTACCCTGACAGAAAATATGTAGGAGACACCAAGCAACAACTATACACCAGAATGAGTGCACACCAAAAATCTATCAATGACAAGAACACCCAACTACCTGTCTCCAATCTTTCAGGCCTGATCCTCAAAGGGAATTTACAAACCACTTTTCACAGATGAGCCTATGAACTGCATTTCATCCACCTCCTAAGTACAGAAACTCATGGACTCAATATAGACATAGGAATTCTGACACACAACAACCTGCCAAACATCTGACTCCCTAGGTACCTCTCCACTTTTACCTGCTACATCCCCCTTCCCACCCCTCACCCCCAAGCCCAGCATGTCCTTCACCCCCTGATGGCTCCATTTCCATTTTCACTGACTGGCTTTCTTGCTTGCATTGCATGCCAGCTTCTGGCATCTTTACTATTCCTTCCATCCAGGAAGAGCACACAGCAACTGCAGGTGCTTCCTCAGCCTGACAAAGGGTTTTTCAACTCGAAAGCTGGCATCCCAGGCAGCTAAGGTGAGCTGACCTGGAGCCTCACAACTCCACTGTAGCCAGCAAGCCTCAGGCCTGTCAAAGACATGATGGGTCTGGGCTTTCCCCAACCTTAACTGTGTACGTGTGTGTGATGGCAGGAGGTTATGGCACCTCCTACCCACCTTTCAACAGGGAGATCCTTGGTCCTTGCATTTCCTTGGGCTGACACACCACTGGCAGTCCCACCAGGCCTCCTGACCCTGGCAGGGTGTAGTTTTAGTGGTAATGCCCAGGACCTGGGGCCTCCTCCTTCCTCGTAGCCCCTGCTCATACCTCCAAGTTCATACTGGCAAGGTAGCTCAACAGGGACATGTTGCTACATCACACCTGCTGGCAGCTCTGAAAGTGGGACATTAAATGGTTCAGAAACCAGAAACCAAAAGGAAATAGGTGTGACTGAGTGAGGAGGGTGGTACGCATTTCATTTGCACCTGGAGCTTGGGGAAACCCAGCAGTGGGAGGTTCACCTTGAGGAACACCTGCTGCTCCACCAAACCAGGATCCAAGCAGGTTTGGTGGGGTGTCACTACATCACCAGCAATGCTGAACACCCTCTCACTTGGAACACTGGTCAATGGACGGGACAGATGTTCCCAGGCAACCGGGACCAGCTACAGCTTGCTTAGTAGGCAAAGGGGTCTCACAACAGTGGCTCCATGTCCTTGGTGAGATAGGCAGTCACCAAGGCCTGAGCACTACCTGCTTAATGGTAGGGTCTGCTGCCTCTCAACCCCACCATGGAAGCCATGCCCTTGGCCCACATTGGCAGCACCTGTGGTGAAGGAGGAAACTGGCTGGTGGATGGCATGCTGGCACAAGACAGTGGATCCCCCTTTTCCATGCCCCCCTGCCTCCACCCTTCTGCCTCCCTAACTCTCTTCACCAGCACCTCTGTCCACTGATCCAGGGTTTTACTACTGCATACTTTGATGCTCCCCTACATCCTTGGGTCACACAGAGGCCAGCACGTGGACCGTCCTGGGCCACAAGGGATCAAGCCATTTCCTGATGGCCTCCTTCAGCTGCCTCACCAGTGCTTGCATGTCTGGTGACAGTGGCTTGTCGCAGCCAGGAACATTCATCCCCTGGAAGCACTCCATTTGGCTCTAAAGTTCCCTCACTACAGGGATCACCTAGCTAGGGAGGGTATCCATAGCACTAAGGGTCTCAGTGGCCTTGAGGAAGGCTTTGAGGACCACCAAGATCTGGGAGATGGTACAACACTCAGCTCTGTTAAGGGAGCCTCTGACCCTAATCTCTCCAAGCTAGGCCATCTCGTGGATGGTCTTCTGTTGCTCTACCAGCCTCTCAAGCATCAGGTATGTAGAGTTCCAATGAGTCTCCACATCCTGCATGATTTTGTGCTGCGGGATATTCAGCTCTGCCTGTTTGTCCTGGAGCATTTTGCCCCCCTTGATGCTCTGATAGAAATAGCCTGCCACCTTTCTGCATTTGGAAATGAGCTTGCTGGTGGTGCTGGCACCATCAGCAGCAGCCCTGTCCCCCTGCAGGTCATCCCGGACAACAAAGTGGGACTTGTGTGCCACACACTGGATGCGAACAAAGTTGGACAGCATCAAAAGAGTCCAGAGAAGGGCCACTTGCATGATTAGGGGGCAGCAGGGCAGGCCCTATGAGAAGAAGCTACAGGACTTGAACCTGTTCAGCCCCCACAAAAGAAGACTGAGAGGGGATTTGGTGGCTGCCTATAAACTTGCCAAGGGGGACCAGCAGGCAATGGGAGAGTCCCTGTTCCCCCAAGCACTCAGGGGAAACAAGGAACAAAAGCCATAAGTTGACTGAGAGTAGATTCAGGCTAGATATCAGGAGGCACTACTTCACTGTCAGGACAGCTAGAAGCTGGAACCAACTTCCAAGGGAAGTGGTGCTTGCTTGTACCCTGGGGGTCTTCAAAAGGAGGCTAGACAGCCACCTAGCTGGGGTCATTTGACCCCAGCATCCTTTCCTGCCCATGGCAGGGGGTCAGACTAGATGATCTGCTTAGGTCCCTTCCAACCCTACCAACTATGAAACTATGGCCCTCATGATCTCTGTTGCCGTGTGGGACTCATCCATCACCCCAGCTTGAAGGAGAGCCCACTGACAGCCTTACTGGTCGCACCGGTGCCCTGTGAGGGATAAGTAGGAATGATCTCCACCCTAGCTGCTGAGGTGAAGTGTAAGGCCACCTGCAGACCTGCCTTGTGCAGCTCCTCCCTCAAGTAATCTCTGCTTGCCTCATACAGCGAGGGCACCACCATCCTGTTGAAGGTGGTCCATGTGGGCACTGGGTATGATGAGGCCACATGTGCCATGAGCCACCTGAACCCTGGCCACTTAATGAAGAAGAAGGGCTGGCCATCAAAAGAAAGCATCTCCCAAATGCTCTTAGTGATCTCACTCACTCTTGCAACACCCCCCCCCCGTGTACCTTTCTCCCACTGTTCCAGGGTGGCCTGCCTTTTCTTTGGGGAGATGAGGACTTTGGAGTGAAAGGAGGACTTCCCTTTGGGTATGCTCCCACTGGTACCAGGCTGAGGATCAAGGGCAAGGGTGTGGTGCCTGCAGAGATGTGTCAGCATCCCCATGGTTCTCATGTGTTTTGTTCCTTTACCCTGGCTGGTTTTGGGTCAGCAGTGCAGGCAGATAGCATATGTGGGATCATCTGCCAGCTCAACACTACCTGCTCACTTCTGGGATGTGGGTGCATGTGTGAATGCTGCAATTTCCCCCTCTTCAGCAACCAAAGGCACAGCAACATGAAGAGCAGACTCAGCTGAGCCGCTTGCCTCTGCTACTTCTACCACAGCCTCCTCTGGAGTGCCTTCTGGGGAAGGAGACCTGGCTCCAGGGAAAATGTGAGGGCTGTGGAGCACAAATGCAGCTGATTCCCCCTCCTTCCCCAGAATTTCCCTTGCTAGGGTACTCAGATCCAGCTCCAGCTCTTTTTCTGGTACTGGAAGACTCAGCTTGGGAAGTGAAATGGAGGAGACTGTCATGCTGGTGTTGCTGCTTGTTGTCATGGTGGTAGTGGGGTGGGGGTTGTGGCTGGTGCTGTTAGAGGGGATGCAGACTCAGGCACAGGCAGTGTCACTACTCCCCTCTCCTTGCTGCCTGTAGAATTGGAAGCCTCATGCCTGCTTGTTGTAGGAAAGAGGCTGCATCTCAGTTTGGGGGTGGGGGGAACTTACAGTTCTCCCTCTACCCCCTCTTCCAATGTTTCATAGTGTGTTTTCCTTGGTATGCTGGAAAATAGGTGTGTTCTTCTGTAATATAATCTGATGTATGTAATATATATAGATGTATGTGTATTTATGTAATGTGTATTTACATGTAATGTATATTTGTATTCATGTATTTATGTAATGAATAAAACATATAAATGTATGTAGTATATGTTCCTGAATAAATTCTATATTATAATATGCAATATATGCTGTGCTTCGCTGCACAGTGAATGGAATGCACACTGTGAGAAAAAGCACAGATTTCTTTTCTGGGGGAAAATAATCAAAATAAACTAACAAAAAGAGGATTTTGGGGGAGGAATAAACTGAAAGGAATGGATGAATATAATAATAATATAAAAGGGTAAAGAAAGTAAAAGGTATTGAATCCCACTTGCTAGGAACAGGCTAGCAAGTAGCAAATGAGTGATAGCCTTTGTCTGATGTTACTGAGCTGCTGGAAGACACAGCTCAGTAACTGACCCCAAGGCAGAAAGCAGCCCAGTTCAAACAATGCTGCTTTTTATGCTGTTTTTCTATCCCTCCCCCAGAGCACTGGAATTGGAAGCGATCTCAGGAAAGGATCACAGTCACTTGCCAGCTACATAGTCAAAATCAAAGGAGTCCTTCCCCAGCCCTTTCCCCTTCCCCCTCCTTACTTGCTGTTTTTCTGCAAGCAAGCCCAGCTTCAAAACTCAAAATGTTTCAAAACTCTCAAAATGTCTCAACTGCCTTTGTTTCATTTAGAAGCTGTTTCAAAGCCTTTTGTTTCATTTTGATTTTGCTGTTTCAAGCTTGAAACAGCAACGAAACAAAGCACCTGGCAAAATTTCGCACAGCCTAACTATTGTCATAACAAATATGTTTAGATAGTAATATCATGGAAATGTATGAGTGCAAAGGATCATTAAGTCCATCTCCCTGCACTGAGGCATTATGAAGTAATAGCTAGGTTATCCATGATCATCTGGCCTGTTCTTAAAAACCTTTGGTGAATGGATATTCTGAAACCTTTGGAAGTAGCCTGTTTCAGTGCTTTACTATTGTTACAGGTAGACTGTTTTCTTTCCTAAGGTTAATGAATGTCACATAATTGTATGGGTATGCAGAATTAGACTCTCAGAGCCAATTTGTTTTTAAGGTAAAGGCCCATGCTTTGTATTTGTGACTTCCCATTACCATCATTTTTGCTAAAGTAGAGGGAAGAAAAAAATCCCTAATAATTTTTAAGACATCTGTTGTCCATCTTGTATCTGGCGAGACTGAGTTCTGGAATTTTATCTAAGCAATGCCATGCTCCTACATTCATGAGTCAAGTCAAAAGGCCATGGAAACCACAGACCATTAGGCTAGTGTGCTTAAAGCACGTCATTTTTTATACACACAAGGGAGTGATGTAGCTAATATCCCTTCCATCTCTGCTGTGACTTTAAAGCCTGACTAACTAGGTATCCATTTCATCTAGGTATAATGGCGGAGCCTTCAGCATGTTTCTTGGGCACATCTACACAAGATGCTTACTGTGCAGTAGTGTGCCAGTCAAAAACTGTACTAAGCTACTGCAAAGTGTTATTAAGCTACTGTACAGTAAGTGTCACAAAAAAAATATGTGCCGGTGGGACTGTGCAGTAATTGTAGTTACTGCACATTTAGTTAATAGTTCATTAAGCAAGTAGTAAACTAATGTGCAGTAACTACTGTCATTAATGAATGTATAAATGCACCCCTTGAGTCCTAGCAAAATGCTTCAATTGCTCCTGCATAAGAGTCTTCTTCAATGGCTGACAGTTATTATTTCAGCAGAAGGTAACTATAATAAAAAATAAGTCCTAGATGGGTCACATTTCAGGTTGCTAGGACCAGATTCATGGGGGGTCTTACCCGTCAATGCAGGGATCCTGTATGTATCAATTGATATAATTTTTAACAATGGAGTGCAGTAAAGAGTCTTGAGTATCATGGTGACAAATATTTTATTTCAGAAAATATATATTAGGCATGCCAGGAACAGGGCAAAAATACTTAGACTGTGAACTCTTTATGGAAGATCCTTTTATTTTAGGCGGCGGCTTGACCAATGTCAAGCATTTACTTAAGAGCCTATGACTTGAGAACCTTGGTGCTGTCACAATACTTACTTGAAACAAACAAACAAAAACCTGAAAAAGAGCCCTGAGATTTGGCACAGTCACTAAAACATATCCGTGTTGGTCCTAAGGACAGGGGCACTGGTCAGCAAGTAGGATGGAAGTAGAATGGATCTGTGCTCTCATTGTCAACATACGAGTATATAATATGTCACACCGGACTGCCTTAGAATTAGCTTAGAAAACTTAAGCAAGATTCTACTTTCCTCAAGCTGCATGCCATAAGAAGATTATGATCGCTATTATAATTACCATTACATATTTGAGTGGAACAGACAAGGGAAAGGTGATATGCCCTTTAGAACTTGGCAAGAAGGTCTTAAATATATATTTTATTGAAAGAATTATAGAAGGACATTTTCATTTATAAGTAATTGTTTCAAAATGTCAATCTACTTGCTGCATGTTATATGAAGTAGTGGTAGGTTTGTAAGCTATTGATTAATAAAGATAAAGTACATGTTAGTAAACAAGAGTGCTCTCATGAATAACTCATCTTCTACTCTGGCTTGTTCCAAAAATGAAATCACAATCAATTCCTGTTCAGGAATGGTTGAGATCTTTTATCATTCAATTGTCAGAAGAAAGGTTAAAATATGTAGCGTTTTCCTCCCCATACATAAAAATATTCACATCCAGCAATTTCGAGGAAGAAAGATTCTAGAAAACTACACTTTTTTAAATTACGTTCTTTCCCCATTGTTGATGCATCTTTGTGTGGAAGTTTGTCTTTAATTAAAAGATATAATAAAATTTCAAAAAAGCCCTGTTGGAGATAAGATTATGTCCTAGAAGAAAACACAAAAAGGGGGAGAGGGGAGGACCTTCCTAATACTTCTTTACCTTTTGGGTATTTTAATGTGGCTTCTTACTTGTTTTACCATTGCTAAAATATGCAGAAGAAAATGATTAGTTACAACAAAGATGTATGGTGCCCTTTGGGTAAATGCATTATTAGGGCAGGAAATGTATATTGGCTTTTCCAAACAGAATTTTCCCCAAAATGCTTCACAGCATGCATCCAGAAACACTGCAATATTTTTGTTCTATAAGTATTATTGGCTGGTTGTGGTGGAGGCAACTTGGTGTTCATAGAGACTTAAGGTAATAAGAAACTGATCTAACTAAGATGTCACAATAAACCTAGTCCAATATTACTAATTTTCTCATTTCCTAAGTATTTTTTCCACTTTTTAAAATGATAATAACTGAACAACTAACTATCTATCTGCTCATACACATTCAAGCTTTCCAAAATTTTACTTCATCTTTAGCTACTGCTTTGCCTGGCTCTTGTTTTGTAACTGTAGAGACTCCTTGAATATAAAGCATCCTTTTTATTTTGTCCACCCAGTGAATTAAATGAAGTAAATTATGGCAAAATGTAATTTTCAGTGTGAGAAAAGGTGTCACAACTGGGCCAAAGAGTCAGATCATCTTTTCATCTCCCTATCTCAGAAACCTCTATGCTCTCCCATCACCATGGTATTTGGATGCTTTACCATCTTTATTGTATTTATTTCTATAGCATTTCTGGGAAGTAGAAAATGAAGTTATCCTGATTTTTACATATAGGAAACCAAAGTGCAGAGAAACTAAGGGCTAGATCCATAAAAGGACCAATGTATTGTACTGCTGAGCATTGCAGCTGTGCCTGGCCTCTTATTGGAATCTGCCATTTTGAGCTGGCATTGAAGAATGGGATTTACAGAAATCAAACCTACCTAATAGAAAGACATCTAAGCTGTCCAATAGGAAATTCTTGGCATGTCTACACATGTGCTTTACGGTGCACTAGACTGATTTGCTGCTCAGTAAAGTGTCACTGTCTATATGTGTGCAGCAATTAAGCTGGCATAGATGACTTTATCATGTCATTAGATAGTTCCATCAGACACAAGTACTATCTGATGACGGAGTATATTACTTGCCTTAAATGCATGTGTAGACAGTGATGTCTGGATTAGTTTACTACCGCTCAAATTATGACGATTTATTCAGTTGCATTAATTACACATGTAGACGTTCCTGCTGAGGAGACAAGTGTGTCTTAACGGCCATGTTTACATGAGGTGCTAACTGTGCAGTAGCTCTTTACTACTGTACTATAACACCTTCCTGCAGTTAAGCAAGTTTGTCAGTTCTTTCTCACAAAACACCAGAGAAAGAGGCACCCTCCACACACACACACACACACACACACACATACACACACACACACACACAGAGTTATTCAATAGTTATTACAGTATTCACTTGGGATGTGATAGACCTAAAATAAATCTCTTCTCTTTTCTGAGTGGATTCAAACCTGATGAGCTTTTTATACATGTGCTCTGGGAGTGTGTGTGTTGCTGGGGGAGGGGGCTACTGAGTGGCTACAAGAGCAGTTCTAATTAAAGTGCCTGGAGCATCATATGTCTCAGTGTCCCTGCACTGAAAAATGGCAGTGGGGGTGCTTTAACTAAAGCTCATTGAACAAGCTTTAGTTAAAGCACCCCTGCTTCCATTTTTTAGTGTGGGGACCCTGGTACACCTGACACTAGAGTCTGCTGGAGCATGATAATTACCATGGTCCAGGAGACTCAATTAATCAAGTCTGCTCCAATGCACTATAATTCCAGCACATTGAAGCAACCTTGCTGTACATGTGTCGGTGCCCAACATTCCTACCTCCTAGGGAACTAAAACTGGATCACTCATAAGTGACTGCAGTAATGAGTAAACTACTGGATAATGACTGATGCATGTGTCAGCAAAGTATGGTTCATGTCCACTGAGAAGGCCAACTTAATCAGGCTTTCAGACAACATAGGATAACTCCTAGTCTATGTATGTTTAGGTAATAATGCTGGTCCATATGATTAGTGCTTAGACAGTTCTGGACATACTGTGAAGCAGACATTTATGCATCTAAATATTTCAATGTAAGAAAATAAATGTTCCTGTGGACTTCAGGCAAAAGCTGAGTGCAGGTTTTTAAGAACTAAATTTTGGATGTAAATGCATATAGAAGCATTTTGGTAGGATTTAGGGATCCATATGCTTTATGTGTGGGTGTGTGTATGTGTTTGTGTGTAGCCTTAAATGATTTGCACAAGGTTATGTATAAAATCTGTGGCAGAGCAGGGAACTGAATCTTGATATCCCAAGTTCTAGGTTAGTAGTCAAACATTAAAGTTAAGGTAAAAAAAAAAATTTCTGAGTTACATCACAAGCAGGTTGCAGTGCTTTAAGTAAAATATTTATGTTTTCTTAATAATTACCTTGGACACCTTATGCAGTATTTAGTATCTTCAAGATAAAGGAAAAGCTACTGGAAGGTCAGCACTTTTGTTTGTCTTTGGAAGAAAAACATCTTTGACTTGAACAAAAATATGAAATATGATGGGCAGGTTATAAATGAGAAGTAAAATGGTTGATAAAACCTCAACAAATATTATCTTACATTAGCTAAGTCCATATTCATGTTTTGAAGTAAGTACTTCCCCAAATAATGAATAGAATTAAAACTAAACTTCATTGAAGCTATTATTGTCAAATACTGTGTATTTTGAAAAATGAAACTGTTGGTTCTCCACTTGATTTTCATACATACTCATGCACTGGAGTGGAATTCTGAGGTTAGTCGACTGCTGACCATCAGAAGGATTACTTTCATATTGCAGGTGCAGAGAGTTCGTTCAAAGAGTCATAATGGCTTGTGGAAAGGGCCGTTTATGCAGAAGGCCCTGCCCAGACCTCTTCAGTGCTACAGAAAGCTTATGTTGCTAACAGCTCCCCTGCTGATCCCTAACCTGGAATTCTTCCACATGAAGGATAATGACTAAGTTTAGTTTCAGAGTTAGTTCTGACTTGCATAGGCTGCTTGGTAGGACACTAACATCACTGAGCAACATCTGCCTGGTCCTATCATGTCCATTCACAGATTTCTCCATCTGAAACTGGAGCACATCAGGAATGTCTAATTCATGATAACAAAAATGGTATTGTGGAGCCCTCTTATATGGGGTAGAATCACAGGGTTTTGCTCCACTCTTCTGCGAAAAGTAACAAGTAAAATAGATCCCTAAAGTATTTTCTCCAATGTTGCATATGATGAAATACATTGGCAGTTCCTCAATATGAGGATGACAGTCTTTCAGCAAATGGCGAATCATCAGTGAGCCCACAAATGATTGAGGAGACTGATCTGAGATCCCCAAGTTCAACTGCAGATGTGACAAAAAGTTCCAGGTTGAAGAAGCAGATCCTGGTGATGTCACTAGCACAACTATTTCCCTTTGTCTCTCTGATCTGCCTCCATAGTTAGGCAAGTTTACTTGAAATGATAAATGCCTTGTATATCACACTGCCTTAGGGATGATTTAGTGTTTGAGTCTCCCAGGTATTGATGTTAATATTACATTTCTTCAGATCGGCCTTCTGAGTGTCTGAATCTCTTCTTTTGCCCATCTCTAGACTGGTGAGCATTGGCAAGTTGGGAGCACAGGATTAGCTTTGCAAGCTGGTTCTTATGAATCTTTAGGACATGTTTGGTCTAATGGAATTGGTGCTATTTAAACATGGCTTTAGTGTTGGTAGCGTTTGCTTGAGGCAGAACACTAATATTTACTCTTCTGTCCTTCCAACTGATATGAAGGATTTTCCAAAAACATCACTGATGATAACGTTCCAAGGCTTTCAGTTGTTTCTCATATGTCATCCAAGTTTCAGACTCATACAACAGATGACAACAACCTGACAGGTGAGAAATTTGGTTTGAGTCCTGATGTTATAGTCATAAAAGATATAATTTCAGAAATGACAAAAGACCATACTGACATATTTTATCTGGTGATGAATATCACTATGTTTACTGATTAGGAAAGAAGGCTACTAGGGCTGTGTGAAACAGCACCATTTCACTTCGACTTGTATTTCGACATTTCGATGAAACAGTGTTTTGTTTCAAGTTTAGTTTCATTCTGAAAGCACTGTTCCATTTCATTTCATCGAAATGGTTGCAAAGTTTCAACACTGTTTTGATGTTTTGCCCAGGCTATTATATGGAAGCACGAAACTGGAAGAGGAGCAGCCTCCTCTGATTGCAGGCAGATCAGAGCCAGCACCCCAGGGAGGAGTCTAGCAGAGCCCCGCAGCCCTCCCTGGGGTTGTGCTCCACCTGCCTCCACTAGGCTCAGTGCCCAGCAGCTCCCAGACCCGTGGAACTCAGCCCAGTGGCAGAAGGCAGAGTGCAGCCCCAGCTCTGCCTGCCTTCTGCCACTGGGCTGAGCTCCATGGGGCTGGTGGAGCCTATTGGAGTGCAGCCCAGTGTCCCATGGAGAGAAGCCCAGTGGCGGGAGATGCAGAGAGCCAGGCCTGCACTCCACACTGGACTGAGCCACATGGGGCTGCACAGAGCCGCTGGGAGTGCAGCCCTGGCTCTCCTCTGCCTCTCACCACCTGGATGCAGTGCTGCTTCGAAACTCAAAACGTTTCAAAACTTTTGAAATGTTTCAACTGGCCTCATTTTATTTCAAGGCTGTTTTGAAGCTCTCTGTTTCATTTTGATTTCACCGTTTCAACCTCAAAAGGAGTCAAAACAGCATCAAAATGAAACAGCCAGTGAAATTTCACACAGCCCTAGTAGCTACCCAAATAGGGGAAATGGCTTCATGTTCTTCAGGAATTGCCCACGAACTGTAATATGTGAAGGAACATCTGGTTTGTTTGGGGTGGGTTAGTAAACTATCTTACTTTTCATGATGTTGACAGAGTTCAAGTATGTCACATGTTCTACAGAAGCAATCAAGGGTGACCTGGGAGTCTTCATTTGCGTGGGCACATCAGTGCATCAGTAATTGAGGTGTTGGTTATCTTTGATTTGGAAGGTAAGTAGTTGATGTTAAAGAGATTCTCATCGATGTGACAATGGGTGCTGACTCCAAAAAGAAGTCTATCAGCAATGAGGCATAATTGCTGCTATATAAATGGGCAAGAATCTTGGTGCAAACACACATCTTTGCTCTACTCCAATTCTAATAGTGAAGGGGTCTGTTTCTGAGCCATTATTTGGACAGTTGCTGTCATGTTGTCTTGAAGAAGCCTGATAATGATAACAAATTTTGGGGGCATGGAAATCTCATCAGGATTTTCCATAGGGCCCTGCTGTTGCTTGAATCAATGGCCCTAGTCAGGCCAATGAAGGAACTCAGTAAAGATCTTGGTGTTACTTGTAGCACTTCTCCTGAAACGGTCTAGCAAAAAAGTTCATATTGTACTCCTGAGTGAGCTGAAACCACATTGGGACTTAGGTTTCTCTCCTCACTAAGAACACTCTACCCATCAGGAGTACAAAACTCCGGATGGCATCACTCTCGAGGTCACTGCTAGCACAAAAGCCTCCCTACCACATCAGTTATGGGTGATGGAGCAACTGGGCTCTATTATATTGCAGAAACATGCATTTGTTATATTGATACATTTTTTAATGCTAACTATTTACTCAATAGTTGCCATTTATTTTTTCAAATCATTTCCTATCATTATAGGGAATGAACTTCATTAGACTGCGCATCTTGAAGTGTATATGTAGGCAATAAGAGTTAAACATCTTGAGCCAAACAGCCTTTAGATGGCATGGTATATGATTAATGCTATAAAGATGTTGCACTCCAGAACAATTCAAGGAAGACTTCCATGAGTTAGCATAGCCTCAGAGACACCAGTTTCTTGCGTTTCCTGTGTTATGCTTCATGGTACCAGGCCATATGGAAGGATTTTTTCACAAACTTGGCATTACATTATCCCTATGGTTTCTGCACAGTAATGTAACTAAAGGAAGGTGACTGGGACAGCATCCCTGAGCACCACCTCTGCAGGGGAACATAAAAATAGCTAAGGCCACTGCAGCAGCTGATCACATTGCTGAAATTCGCACAGCAGCAGCCTGCATTGCTTGTGTGTTGACAGCTGCCCCAAGCACAGAACTGCCCTGCTACATCTCTGCTTCTTCATCAGAAAGATCTGGTGCTTCATTTTTAAGCTGATACCTATTTCTAGAGCACCTGAAGGCCTGAGGTAAATTGCATTTCACAGTGGTATATACTTTTCCTTAATGCAGTGAGGCCTGTCATCTGAATGTGCAGGAAATTATGCACATAAATCTGCACACATTCAGAAGAAAATAGACCCCCTCTATTAGCAATTCACTGGTATTCAATTTTCATAGACAAAAGGGGAAATAGTATTAAAATCATGCTGCATGTGACACTTATATTGCTCTGAGGCAACTGCAAAACTACACATTCTTATCTGAAGCTTATATTACTTTGCTGAAAGGTTAGTGTTGGCATTTGCTAAAGTATTCTGTATGCTTAGCCAACTGTGGCTTCAAAAAAAGGGATTAAATCAAACCTGACATTTTGTCTACAAAACTAAGTCATAGAATGCATTATTTTGTTTCTGTACTTTATCACCCAAAAAAGCTACACTTAAGTAGCATTAAGGTTTTTTGTAGTTTGACTAAAGCATGAAAATCCAGAGTAAAGACTGACATGTCACAAGTTTTTTTTTCCTTAGTATGCCTAGGTGTTATAGAATGTGTACACAAAACCACAGGCTCATCTGTATTCCTCACAGTGCATGAGCATTTAGGAAGGTAAAATAGGAGATATTTGATATTCTAAACTATTGCTGTGTACTGAATGAATCTGTTTATGTAGCTCTGTAACTGGTGATGTAGCAGTGTATCTGTGGACTTGCTGAAGGGCAGATTATTGACAGTGATGGTTGAAGAAGATGAAAGGATTTGTGTATCTTTTGAATTTAGGTGGTTTGAATTCTCCACTGTACCTGAGTTCTGCTTCTGCTTATTGTAGAATCAAATCCATTTGGGTTAAATTGGCTCTAGGAAGAAGGGAAGCTGACACAGATCTCACCATGATATCCTGATTCCCCACTACTCAGCCCTGCATCTTTTCAATTGTCCCTTGTAGCTTTAATTTAATTTATGCCACAGACATGAACTGCTCATGGACTGCACACTGCTGGAAAAATCAGCTATTACTGAACTCTTCTCAGCCACTTCCCTATCCTTCCCTCCTCCTGATGACGTTTTTCCTCTGCCTTATGTAAACGTATCTCTACCTACTCTAAAGTCACTTACTGGCTCGTACAAAATCTGGTACACATGATAGTCCGGGCCAAATGTGTTTTATCTTTCACTTGAAATAGAATCCCAGTCTTCAGAAAGAATCGTATGAAACTGAAAGCTAAAAAGCTACTTCACATTTTATTTTTAAGTCCGAGTCTATAATTTCTCCCTCTCCTTACACTGATACTATAAAATAACAGCATTTTCTGTTACTCTTTCATCACATGTATATAAATATATAACAAACCTTTCCCATACCTCACTAGGCCAGAAATTGTTTAGGGGCTATGTATAGAGCTATGCTTGTGGTATGAAGTTACACATCAGTGAACATCCATCAATATGCATTAAAGCCCAAGGCTAAGGTATATTTGGGATGCCAAGAAACCAGAAGATGATGCGTTTCACACCAGTTAATATGGCCAATTAAATATGGCTCTGACTGTGGCATCTGCATCTGTCGTTGGTTGTGGGGCGGAAGATTGAGAAGAAGTACAGTGTGGAAAAGCCATTAAGGGCATAGAAGATAAAAAAAAGAGGTTGAGAAACTTCCTCCAACTCAGCTGCCAGATACTTTTCCTAGCTATATGTCAGCTAGGCACCATCATGCCCTTTGCAGTTTTTGACTGTACTTATAGTGAACTGGCATTTTCACTTGTTTTGCCTGAGTTGTATGCAGTAACTAAGAAGCCCAGTCTTGGCAGCTGGTATACTCTATAATTCAATAGATTACTTACCCTATATATGATATGTTTATTCCCCTGGAAAATCTCAGGATGTATCGGAGATGGAGTTATTATGTTTGCATGTTTCTCTCTGGCAGCCCACAGGCACTGGCTTAAGAATAAAATTTGGCTGTATACCTCACTGGTATCTGCAGAGGGTATTTCTGCTAGGCATGCATTAACCTCAACACATTACAGAATGTATGACTTACTCTCTGCATTCACCAAAACCTGGATATATGAGAGCAACTTGACATTCTGTACTACAATTCTAAGATGCCTTTTCTTGAGAATACCATTTTTCTTATATAAAAAAGTATTTTTCCCCTTTGTGATACAATATTTTCTAAACAAGCAGTAAAGTAGTAGCTGCTGCCTCTACTTTTAGACCTAAGATTGTTCAGAAATAAATTAAAGGAAATCTATTAAATTAAGGCTGAGCCAAAATTTACTTCATTTATATGTCAGAGCTATTAGTGGATGCAGGAGAAACAACATAATTAGGTTATGCTACTTAAGGACTCAATCCAAATTTCAAAGAAGTGAAAGGACAGACTCTCATTGATTTTACTGGGAGTTGGATCTGGCCATTAATTGGCAAAGTGGAACATGGGTAAATTTGAAGTCTGCAATTTGATTTAAAAGGAGAATATCTGTAGAGAATACAAGACAAAGTATTTACTGTGATACTGTATTGGACTTGCTGTAAAAGAAAGCATACATTATCAATAAATTTGTCACCATTACAATCTTTAATTTATTGTTGGTTTAATAAACATATGATGAAACTTTTAAGTATTTGTTAAAAATAAATATAACTATTTAAACAGAGCAATGAATAGATAAACTCTAAAAAGTGGTGAATGCATGGATTCAAAATGAAAACAAGAAAAGAAAGGAAAAAAAGAGAGTTACATTTAAATTAACAAAGAAGTTACTGGATGGAAGATTAGACAATAATTAAAGATGTAAGAAATTCTCCAAATAAAAATGGAGCAGTTGGAGAAAAAGAAAAATGAATAGAAAATTGTCAGCAGATTTTAAGGTTATATATACTCTCAGAATGAAAAAATTCTAGGTCATGTTGTTTATTCACTTAATTCAGAAACAGTGTTTGGTACAATTTTGGGGAGAATGTGTGTATGTGGGGAAACCTCACATTTTTAACTTATTTTCTTGATTGTAGTATTTTCATTTTATTAGCCAACCTAGTATCTAGATGTCAATATGTTCTATGCCTGGGATGTATTATTGTACATGTAGAGATTTCTCTGGTAAACTTTGAAAGTGGGAAGAATTAAGGAATCTGCAATACACTGACCCATGTCACAGCAAGGAGGAAGAGCATTAGCTCACCCCATGTGCCGTCTGGACAGCCCTATCTTTTTACCTTGGATAAGATCATAATACAGGGTTAGGTGGCAGTGAATTCCCCTAGCACTCAGTAGCCATAAACTTCACCACATCTTACTGGGTTTCTATGAGTATAGATAATATAGCTCTTTTTTTTAGAGCTATATATGATTCCAATTTCTATTCACTTTTACCCAGTCAGCAAAAAAACTCTAATTATGCTGCAGACCCAGTCAACAGAGTCAGCAAAACAGAACTCATTACATATTATAAAGAATCCAGCAGCAAATAGCACATACAGTTCTTTGGTGAGGTACACAAAGGAGTTCTAGCTTGCAGTGACTTCTGAAAGTTTGGATCAGGGTACAAACCTCATTTTGCTCTGTTCCTGGGTGGACAGGAATTACCATTTTAATAACCTCACATTTCTATCACTTTGGCATTTTTACTATATTACAGAAGTTATACTGCAGAGCCAATTAAAACAATGAAAATTGCATTAGCTCAAATTCTGCAGTCCACAAAAGCGCTAACTTAAAAAAAATATCATGTTGACTATATTTTGTCCTGAATTACAGTTGGCAAAGAAATCCTCCTTCACCCCTTCTTTGGTGAAATTCTCTCAGGGCAGGGGAGAAAGAATGGAGGGAAATATAGCAATATGTGAGTGAACATATTTCCAATCAATCTGCTGTTTCACTGCCTTGCCTAACCTGCGGCCAGTCAGCAAGCATTACACAATCCAGCAGCTGAAGAATAAGGCTGTCCCCTACAAAACCGTATGCCTCTGTGAACCAGTTAGCCCCCAGGTTGCCACCATGCCGTGCCTTTTGTCTGACAATCCAGTTAAAAATAAAACCAAACAAACCCAGACATGCCATGACAGAATCTTCCTAGTATTCAAAGATTCATGGATTCACAGTCTTCCACTTTGTCTCTCCTCAATACTTGGCAAAGAGCAAAACTTCCCCCATTTCTTTTTGACACCCTTCTCCTTTCTGCACCTGTGTCCTCTATAATATCTCCCATGCCATATGGCTCATCCTACTCCTCCCTCCACCCATCCTTAGCCCCAAATTATGAAAATGACTCTTTTGTTTTGCTCACAGGCTACTCTCCAAAGAACTGAAGGAAGAGTTACTTACAGGCAAGACAGCCTGTCTCCTTGGTTGCTGTCCCTGACTCTGCTGTTTTAGCTTCAGATTCTAGCAGGGATGAGAGCAGTTGAGGCAGAAGAAGGAACAGTCATGTAGATTAGAGCTAATCTCTACCCATTTTAGATTATAAAACTAATATTATGGAGCTTCAGTATAAAAGGGAATCAGGCCCAGAGTCCTTGTAAAACCCAAGTCATCTTGTGCAACTCAAGATTTAAAAATATATCTTATTAAGCATAAATTCTAAAGATATTGGTAATATTAGCTAAACTCAGTGCTATTGTTACATTGTTGTTATTCTGAATATTCTGCTGCCTCTACTTTACTTGGCTTTACAGAAAGAAAATATTTCACCTTGATAGATTACCTGCTGCAATGTTGTTTATATCACCTGAAAGATTTTAGCTTGAGCTATAAATCATTCTGCAAATTGTCAGGATGTTTACAGCTGTAGTTGAGAAAGTAATCTTATTTTTTTAATTTCAAATTGAAATTTTAATATTTTGTATTTGTTTCATGTGAATGGCCACCTCCCACCAGAGGGATGCAGATGATTGTTTCAGAATGCCAACGATTAAATCCAGGTAAATAAATGGATCATTTCCCAAACTGAATTTGCTCATTAAGTTTGGCAGGGAACTTCTTGAGTCTTCAAAAAGAAATAGTGTAAGAGTTTAAAAAAAACAAACACTCCACACCTTACAGAAAAATGGAAAGCCTAGTAAAGTTTGCATTGATAATAAAAAAGTACAATACATATTATTTTCATACTGTAACACATTTTTCCTTCCCACCTGTTCTAAAAAGCTATTAATTTTGTATTTTCCTCTGAAAAGACACTGCATTTCTAATGTAAAAACAACTTTTCTGAAGTTACTTAGAATTAGTATTTGTTTTAAAGATGTAACATATGGGCCCTTTAATTGTATAATAATGTTCAGTTCAGTAAGCAGTCAGTATTATGACGTGTTGTCATTATTGGAGACCTATAAATGTCAAACTTACAATGCACTATACTTTAACTTTGAATGGCAGGTTACATGAAAAATATGTGAAAAGTAAGCTTCAAATGTAAAGTAAATAAGATTATAAAAATGCTTTACTCTGGGTAAAGACCTCATTCTGTCGACTCTGCAAACGTCACAAAAGACAATTATGAGATAGAGGCAAAAGAAATGCTAAAAATAGTTTTGAACTGTTCAGTCCCATACATCATCATCACAACTTTCTTTAGAATATACAGTGCCAACCCTCATTCAATCTGGCTAAGTGCAGGTGTTCAAGAAGCATGAGGAAGAAGCACTCTAACTTTCAAGCTTTATTCTAAGCACCCAAGATTGGATCAGGAGCAAACAGAACAGACATTAGCTCTTTGGTGGGGTGGGATGGGGCTTGGAGCCTATCTGCACAGGCCAAGACCGGCAGGTAGTGGGGGCTCTCGCACACCTCCCTGTTAGCCCCACAGGCTTCTTGGGCTGCCAGAGATTCATGAACAGAACCAAGCAGCCAAATCACACTGATTCAGTGCTTGGTATGGGCCACCATGTCCCCAACTCCCTGCTGTCATAGATTTCACAGATGTTAGGGCTGGAAGGGACCTCACAAGATCACTGGGTCCAGCCCCCTGCCCAAACGGCAGGCAGTCAGCAGGGGTAATATGATCCCTGAAAGATAGGCATCCAAGTGTTTCTTAAAAAGAAATCCAGAGTAGATGCCTGCATGACTTCTGGGGGCAGTCTATTCCAGGCCCTGGGGACTTGTACAGTAGAGAAGATTTTCCTTATGTCCAGCCTAAAACTGTCTTCCAAAAGTTTGTGTCCTGGACACATGGATTCTCTGTGTAGGGCTGTAGGTGTGTGTCCCCGATGCCTATGTTCTGTGTGTGGGGGTGGGTCCCAGATGTGCATGTGCGTGTGCGTGTGCGTGTGCGTTTGTCAGGTGTCTTGGTTCTGTGTGTAGGGGTATATATGTGTGTGTCCTGGATGCCTGCATTCTCTGTGTGCATCCTAGACGCATGGATTCTGTGTTTGTATATCAGGGGTGTGTGTGTGTGTGTGTGTGTGTGTGCGTGTGCACGTGTACATGCGTGCGTGTGGTGGGTCCCAGATACCTATGTTCTCTGTGCATATGTATGTGGTAGGCCCCCAGATGCCTCTGTGTGTGTGTGCGCGCGCGCGTGTGTGTCTATATGGTATAGGTCCTGGATATCTATGCTCTGTGTGTGTAAGTGAGTCCCAGATGCCTGTGTGTATGTGCATATCCCAGTAATGTATTTGGTAACCATGTTGGTCTGAGACAAAAAGAAATGCAAAACTCTAGAACTCTTGGTTCAGTGATGATACCTTTTATTAGACCATTAATAAATTGCAAAAAAATGATCTTTTTCTGCAAGCTTTTGGGCTCACATGCCTTCCTCAGGCTCAGGGACTTTAAAGATGGTAAAAAATGGGTTGTAGGCAGCCTGAGGAAGGGCATGTGCACCCAAAAGCTTTCAGAAAAAAGATCTTTTTTTGCAATTTCTTAGTTGGTCTATGTGACAGGGGCAAGCTCAGGGCTGGATCACATCAGCCAGCCTGCCTGTCTCTGGGTTAACCACCCACCTTCTTTTCCTGCCACATCTTGATGGTAATAATTAAAATGTCAATCAGGTGGGAGGCTGCCCATTTACTTGCCCTGGTGATAAGGGTGTTACACAGGGCTGTGACTTTCCCTTGCTGTGTCCCATGCCTCAAAAATGACAAGATAAGTTGATGATAGCCCCAGCCCATGGCTGGGCCAAACTTTGCCCCTTGTAGGGCCTCTAACATTGAACACACATACTCTGCCCTTCACTGGGCTTCTTTCACACCACCCTCTCACAGAGCCTCTTGCAGTCCACCCAGTCTCACTGGGCCTCTCACATACTGCCCCTTCCTGACCCACTCCCAACCTGCCTTACTGCACGCAGCACTTTAGGTCCCCCTCAGGCCCTACTCTACACGGGACTTCAGAATTCCCTACTCACTCTCCAGCCAGGGTACATGCAGCACTTCAGGCCATCCTCTCACAGACCCTACTCTATGTGACTGCTGGCCTTATGCCCCACTCTGGACTGAACTCAGCTGCTGGCACCTCTCAGGCACAGCACTTTGGGTTCACCATGCACCCTACTCTGTGTGGGCCTCCATGTATTTCTGCTCCCTTCACTGGGGACATTGGGGTCTTTCACCCTATGGGGCTCAGATGCCTCTCCTATGCATGCCTGACCCCCTTAGCACCTGGGTCTTTCATCCTATGGCTCAGGTGCCTCTCAGTAGGTGTGCCTTGCCCTATGTCCTCAGGATCTTTCATCCTAATCCTACAGGCTCAGGTGCCTCTCTTTAGGTGCCTCTCTTTAGTTGTACCTGGCTCCATGCTTTTACCTACCTTGGGGCAACCCACCATGATGTGGGGGTTGGGGTTTTAAGGCATCTCTACCTGCCTTTCATTGGGGAGGAAACTGGCCTAGCATTTCTGGGGAACTACCATACCATGGGTAGTCCCACCAGGCCATCCTTCCTCAGCAGGGTGCAGTTTTCAGTCATATCCCATACCTCCTGCCCTTACCTCCAAGATGTTCTGAGCAGCAGCTCAGATGGATGTTGTTATTCCAGCTGTCAGCAGCACACTGCTACTCCAGCTCTGAGGACCTGGGTTAAAATGGAGGCTGCTCCACTCCCTCCTCCAATCCTGGGGCCCTCCTGGGGTCATGTGACTGCCTGATTAAGGCTAGCCCACACCTTCAGGCTGCCCTGCTGCCTGCTTTCAAACCTTAAAGTGACAGGCACCAAAGGTACTCTGCCACAGTCTAATAAAATGTATCATCTCTGAACCAAAAGTTCTAGAGTTGTGCACATCCCAGACACCTTGGGTTCTGTATATGTGCATGTCCGGGATACCTGGGTTGTACATCTGTGCATGTGTGTGTGTGTGCACCCACATGTTCTGCATGCCTGGGTTGTGTGTGTATGCATCTGTGTACACACATTTCAATTCCACAAAGTAATATGCAATAAGAACAGTTATGAGCATAATTAAAATACTATTTGAGAATGGAGATGAATTTTCAGCAACAGTATTTGATGAGCTCTCTTGTGTAACAAATGAAAACCACAAATATAGGAGCCCATTAAAAAAAATAGTTGTATTGTCTTCCTTGTAAATTGAGAGTAAAATTTAACAACATTCTCCTTTGCAAACTTAGCTTGTCCACACAGCCAGTTAATGCTCAAGAAGCATAACATGACATTACATATTTGGGTGGTTTTGCCATAATATTTAAGATGGCAGTCTCAGAGGAACCAAAAGTTAGAAACAAGTCTATAATAATTTACTATTGAGGTATTTGCATTTCTTCCTCAGAACACATTTTCCAAGAATTAATTATAAGCCGTTGCACACACACGTGTGCACACCCCACTTCACCCCCCCACCCTGCAACCAATCACTCAGCAATATAATATAAGCATGTATAATTGTATACTACCCAAGTGGGCTTTCAAGCTATAAATAAATACTTTTATTTTGCAAACTGTTCAAATAAATGTGCTAGAGTAGAAATAAATCACATATTTCCACTGAACCATTTATCGTGTTAGTAGGAGAAGACTAAAATACTGTTGATCAAATGGGATATCAATCAGCAATAAAAGTTTTCCATCATGATAGGTTTCTTTCCAGAATAAAAAGCAGCTGTGCTTCAGCAAAAATCCTAGAAACTTAGAGATGATTTCTGGCATTATTAACTCTCTGTACAGGGAGCTTGATGCAAAGCATATTAGCATATTAAAATTCATGAAAGTTTTCCATTAACTTCTAAGAGCTTTGAATGCATTTCAAGGTTCCTAAAACAAAGGTAAAGAGAAGAATACTCAGAAACAAATGTTCAGTTGTTGATCCATATCTCCCATTCTTTGTAGCAGGACAACTGTTTTTCACCCCATAATGTAGAAGAGCATATGACAAAATGGCATTTAATAAAACACCTCCAATCCCTTTTGCAGATATGCCAACTACATTGTTGTTAGGATGTAGATCCACTGCTCTACACTAATGTCATCAACAACCCTAGGTGTTTTTTAGAGAGGAACATAGAAGAATTGAGTCATAAGGTGTTATAGTTAGGGTTACCATATGTCCAGGTTTTCCTAGACATGTCCTCTTTTTTGATCCTCTGACGTCTGTCCAGGTGGGATTTTTAAATCTAATCAAATATCCATGATTTTGCTCAGATCAACTGTCTGAGGAGAGTGGATTCATGCCACCACTGGGAGAAGCTGCCCAGGCACCTGGGCTACAGCTGGGAAATGCATGGCCACCTGGGGGCAGAGGAGATATTTGCAGGGTCCTAGCACCTACTAAGTTCAGTTTAGTTTCTCTGCCTCAGCATAGAAGGCACTCCCACAATCCTAGATCCTGCATTTTTCTATCTTTTCCTTTTAAAGCACCATCTAATCAATGTGGGGTGTGGGTCTGCAAATTATGGAGGGGGCTAAATTGTAGACAGCAGCCCACTGTGCGAAAAAGGTTGCAGGCGTGGGGCAACTGGGAGATAGAATGAGCAGGGGACTATGGCTTAGAAGTGAGGGTCTTGGGACTGTGCGTCCAGAGGGTGGAGCCAGGGGCTGTGGGTCAGGAGTGAGGGACACCAGCAGGGATGAGAGGAGCTGCAGATTGTGCATAAGGGGCACAAACACGGCCCAGGGGGCAGGATACTGCAGGTTGGGAGTAAGGGGAATTGGCAGGGCTCGGGATCCCTGAGTCAGGAGTGAGGGGCCACAGGCAGGGCTGGGGGTCTGTGGCTTGGGAGTGAGGGGCAACAGAAGGCACAGGACCAGGCACCATCATATCACTGCTCCTTATATATTCCCCCCTCCCACCTCTGCATGACAGGTGTCCTCTTTTATGGAACTGGAAATATGGTAACCCTAGCTATAATTAGCACATACTAACTCTAAGGAATGGTAAGCATGTATTAAAGTTAATAATACAAGTGGTAGCACATTAAGATTAATAACCTCTCTAACATGCACAGCTGTGACCTGGCTAGGAGCTGCCAAATCTGCTCTGTACCTGTTTGTCTCACCAGTTTTCTAGCCATAGGATAGGCCAGAGGGCTAGGAGGGATCCCTGCCTACTCTTGGGATCCCTGCAGCCTGTGCTTCCCCTGTGCATCTAGATCCAGCCCACACTGGAAACTCACATGTAAGTACCCTTAATATGGTTTAATTATAACAAAACTCCATCACGCTTTTCTAGGTGCCTTTGTTAAAGGGAGAACAGAGCTGACTCTGCAATAAGAATTCCAAGATGTTCAAGAGTATGGCTTGTCTACTGTGAAAAGAAGTCTCATGAACAAAGGAATAAAAAATAAGGATGAGACATCAATGGTAGCCAGGTTCCTAGAAGATATAATGAGAATCTCTTGAATCAGAGAGATGACACATAAAATTCCAAGTGATATTTATTTTATTTTTTTCTTATTATGTATAAACTCTGTTGTATTGTCCAATCCTTTTAACTGGAAAAAATATTGGCAGCCTGAATGACTAACTTTCAGAAGTTTTATTTAAATCAAACCTTAATGATGCCATATGTTATAGTTACCTTTGAAGAGGAACGGGGAAAATCACTTTCCATTTGTTTTCACTTATCATCTTCTAAGCTATATTACCAAAGCAGAGACTTTTCACTGAGAATGTCACCAAATAGATCAAGAGCACAGTAACATGGAAAAGTTTGTCTTTCCCCTGCTTTTTGGAAGACAAGGAGACAATTTACTGCCAGTTTTTCCTCTGCTTGCACCTGTGAGGTATCTGTTCAGGTAGGACAACTCATTATTGAGGCTTCTACCCAGGTCATGGTTTGGTGCTGTGGGGACTGAGGCTCACAGGTTCCCTCCAGAACATCCAGGGAAGCACCTTCAATATGAGTGGTGCCTCCTGGTGATGTCTCTCATGGAGCAGGTAAGAGAGCTAAAGGAGGAGGTGGCCAGGCTGCAAAGCATCCTCAGCTATGATGAGTTCATCATTTTGATGCTGGAAGGGACCTCTAGGACCGTGGAGGAAGAACTGCTAGAGGCAGGTGCTGGAGAAGGAAGAAGCCATGGACTCCCAGAAAGGTGGAAACTTTGTGACCTCTCGCAGCAAGCATAATTCTTCATCTCCACTTGCAGTGATTTGGCTGGAGAATAGATATGGAGCCTTTAGAAGGTTGTTACTCCTTTATCCATGCCCAGAAGCCAGCCTTTCTTTTACCTCACACTAAACAGAATAACAAGACATCAACACCCTCCAGCACCCTCCCCCATCTCCTCTTTAGGGTAAGGATTTCACCACCGTGCTTCAGTGTTGCCTTTCTCCTCAGCTTCCCTCCCTCCCCAGCATCACCTCTCTTGGAACTTTTAACTTCCTCCAAAATGAGCCAATCATCCTCATGAGCTGACCCATCACTTTGAGGCAGGTAGGCTATTACCCTCTAATCCCCTGGAGCTGAGCTTCAGTCCCTGAGCCATGCTCTCAAGCCATCCCCCCTCCCAGGACTGGAGCCTGGGATATCCTATTTCATTTTAACCTGCCCCCATCCCCTTGGGAGAAGTCTGCATTTGCATGTACAGTCCCAGGGTGGTGACTTATTAAAAAAAAGAAAAGGGCTTCAGGGACAGGTACCATATCATCATCTGTGGATTGGCCTCCCTCGCACTTCAAGAGGGACACAGAGGATCTGGAAAGGGTCCAGAGGAGGGCCACTCACATGATTAGTAGCCTCCGTGAAAGACCCTACAAGGAGAGGTTGAGGGATCTAGATCTCTTCAGCCTATACAAAAGATGGCTGAGGGGTGAACTTGTAGCCACCTATAAATTTATCAGGGGAGAACAGCAGGGAATTGGTGATGCGCTGTTTACCAGAACACCCCAGGGAGTAACTAGGAATAATGGGTGCAAACTAGTGGAGAGTTGATTTAGGTTAGACACTGGGAAGACATTTTTTACAATAAGGGTGGCCAGAGTCTGGAATGGGCTTCCAAGAGAGGTGGTGCTATCACCTAACTTGGAGGTCTTCAAGAGGAGGCTTGACAATCGCCTGGCTATTATGACAGGGGCAGAAGGTCGGACACGATGATCCATTGGATCCCTTCCGACTCTATATTCTATGAAATCATGTCATTATGCCATGTTAAAGGAGCCTGGTCAGTGACCAAAAG
>NW_017728992.1:144638462-144643326 GCF_001723915.1 Gavialis gangeticus
AATCGCCTGGCTATTATGACAGGGGCAGAGTGTCGGACACGATGATCCATTGGATCCCTTCCGACTCTATATTCTATGAAATCATGTCATTATGCCATGTTAAAGGAGCCTGGTCAGTGACCAAAAGAACATATGTCCCCAGGAGGTAATAACAGAGGGTCTCAGCTGTCCACTTGCTAGACAGTCATTCTCTATCACAACATATTTCTATTCCCAGAGGAGGAGCTTCCTGTTGAGATACAGGATGGGGTGCTTTCCATCTTCAAATTCCTGGGAGAGAACAGACCCCAAGCCTTGCTCCAAGGAATCTGTCTGTAATATAAACTCCTTTGTTAAGTCTGGGCTGAGCAGGACTGACAAACTTCATAGTAGATATTTTATTGGCCCAAATGAAGTTTCACACTTGTGTGACCACTGGATCCTTTGAGGTGCTCCCTTACATAGCAGTATGAACTCCTTTGTTCAGTTTGGGCTGAGCAGGACTGGCACATTTCATAGCATTTGGGTCAATAAAATATCTACTATGAAGTATACTGGTCCTGCTCAGCACAGACTTAACATCCACTGCCTATCTGAACAATGTAGTGATACACTGGGATGCAAGGAGACTCGATATCTAGGAAATATATATATTCATAGATTTATAGATGTTTGAGTTGGGAGGGACCTCAGTAGATCATCAAGTCTGACCCCCTGACCTGGGTATTAAAAAGTTCTGGGGTTAGATAACCCCAACCAGGTGCATGTCTAGCCTCCTCTTAAAGACCCCCAAGGTAGGGGAGAACCCCCCCTCTCTTAGCCCGTGCCATATTCTGGCCACCCTTACCATAAAGAAGTTCTTCCTGATGTCTAACCTAAATCTGCTTGCCATCAGTTTGTGCCTGCTGTTCCTAGTTACTCCAAGGGGTGCCCTGGTAAACAAACCATCTCTTATTCTTTGCTGCTGCCCCCTGATGAATTTCTAGGTGGCCACAAAATCGTCTCTCAGCCTTCTCGTGTGGAGGCTGAAGAGTTTCAGATCCCTTAATCTCTCCTCCTAGGGCTTTGCCTGCAGGCCCCTAACCATTTGCGTGGGCCTCCTCTGAACCCTCTTGAGGTTGTCCACATCCCTCTTGAAGTGCAACACCCATATATTGCATGTTATTTTATATATACATATCTATAAATAATTCCTAGATATCTAGTCTCCTTGAATCCCAAGTGACATTTAGCCGGGTTGGCTGTGAGGCCAGCTGCATGTATTGACCATAGCAGAGGTATTCTGCCCACACATTGACAACAATCGCTACATTGTTCAGATAGGCAACCCCCCTTACATCATCTGGGTGGAGAATTTTGTCCATTAGACATTGGAAGGTTGCAGCAGCCCCACAGTGACCAAAAGATAGAGTTCAGAAGTAGTGGTGGATGCACTAAAAGACGGTGCAGTAACTCCCCATACTGAACCATGCGTACAGTTATTTTTAGGCACTACATTACTGTAGTAACACACTATAATGGGGGAGCATGTTGCTACAGCGACGTAGCTGTGTTGGTCACAGTTTGTGACCACCAATGCTACATCACTGTAGTGCATTGTTACTGTGACCTGGCATCATGTGTAGATGATCAGAAAATGTACAGTTTATGAACACAGTCAAGTATCATCCTTTGCATTTAAGTTGATGATCACATGTGATGGAGACCTGGGGATATATATTTATATTTATTTCATATTTGAGAAGTGTTACTTTCTTAATGAAAGCTAAAGTCCTGCACAAACCAAGTATATCAGGTTGGATGTCTAAATATATATTGGAAGCTGGATTCTGCTGTATGTGTGAAACCCATAGATTAGTTCAGTAAGTACAATTCATTTTATTTGTATGTTTATATTATAAAGAATACAGGATATATTCTACCCTGGAAAGTCATTCTTAGTGAAGCCAAAGGAAGTATTTGGCTTTTATTATTTTGTACCAACAAACAAAATCAAGTAATTATCCAAATTGCAAAATAAGAATGTGGGAGTTACTTTATTAAAAAAATATTAATAGAGAAATGAAAGGAATTGGCCCAAATGCATATATTATACATAGCCTCTAAAATCTAATTAAACAGAGGCATGTTAGGTGTACAAATTAAACTGTGCACTCATGCAAGCCAGCATTTATGTACAGTAGTTTTCTGGATTTACTGAGCTGTTGATTTCTCTGATAACTGAATGGGCAGTATTTAATTAAAATAATACTCATTAGCTTTTATAATTGTTGGTATTAAGAAATCCCACTTTGTAACAAAATTGCTCCATCTGCAGCATTTAAGAACTGTCAGCTGGAGACTCTTATCTTCATGAGTCATCTGTCATTTCCCTTTTTATTTCTTCTTCTTCTCTCCTCCAGAATTTATTCAAAGAATGTTTCTGGAGAAGAGACTGCAACCTTTCTTCCTAATCTTGTCCTTAGCAAATGACTTAACAAGCATGGAGCAAATGAATCCACTTCTCGAAGGTATCTGTGAAATAGGAGTGTGACAGCTGCACAACTATAGCCTTTCACTGTTGTCAATTAAGAGGAAACAGATCATCAAAACTTGAATGCTTCATTTTATAATGATGTTTCATATTGTGCTACTTTCGAAAGGCAAGTGCCTCTTAACAAAGTAAAAAAAAACCCTTCCAATGCTAGCAGCTGATGCAAACAAAAAGTTTTCTCCCAAGATAAGCCAACAAGTGTAAGGCTCATTCTCTTTTTTTTACTCTTCTAAGTTAATGCAAACAACAATGAGCATAGTGATAGCACACAACATTAGTTTTGAAAAAAAAGTTTTGACACGATTTTCTTAGGGAAATCATGGAGTTTTACCCAAGAAATGCATGCCAAAAGTTTCACAAGCTCTGTTAGGAGCAAGAAGGAAGCAGGGTGCCTACTGCTTCAGACTGAAGACAATGTGAAGTTGAAGAGCCCCTTCATGGCCACAGAAGTAAGAGCTCCAAATTGGACAGAAGTGGTTCTGAGATGCAGTAAATCCAAGCAACTGTGTATTGCTGTAAATACTTTATTTGCTCACAGAAATTGCATGGGGGAAGGGCAAACAGCACCCCCTCAGCTCATACATCACCAATAAGCTAACCACTGTATGACAATAGCAGTTGTGGTTCTCTGATGGATTGAATGAACACCATTCAGGGATTAGTCCCTTCATTCATTCACTTCATTTACTTAGGGACATACCCATTCATTCATTAGTCTCTTCATTCACTTAGGGACATACCATAAAGAAAATTATGTCTTGGCCAGCTGTAATGAATCTGATTATCTCCAAACACATTGTAGATACTTCAAGGAAGTGTCAGTCATTCACAATGTCAGTGAGAGTTGTCGAAGCTCAGTTATGGGATAAAATACCATAATGATTGATGTTCCAGAACTACATAGACTAGAAAGAGATGAATGAATAAAGAGGGATATGCTCTGAGGAGTCTGTGCAAGCTCACTTAGAGCCAGCCCATCCTTAAGTGCATCATTCATTATAACTCACTGTTCCCTGCTCTCATAAGAGATTGATAAACTGTACAAAGCTGCAAGACACTATTATGACTCATTTTACAACATTACTGTAACAGAAATCCTCCAGAGAAAAGACCCCAAAGCAAAGCAAAACAAACAGAACATGTAAAGTATACCCAGTCCCAAATCCTAAGCAGTTTGTACATAAAGATTACATATTTTTGTTGCATCTACCATCTCTCATGTGTCTCTCATCTCAGCTTCCTGTCATTTAGATTGCAAGATTTTTTTGAGGCATGTATTGTCATGGTTGTGTAGTGCAGCAAATTATGGAGCTTAACCTGGTTAAGGTCTTGGAACATTATAAATGATACAGATTAATAATAAAAGATAATACAGTGCCCAATCTTATCCTGATGACAGGTATTTGCAAATCTTCCTTTTGATGGTTTTCCTCAGTAAGGCTTGCACTCAAAAACAAGTACAAAAAGAGAACCCTTTGGATAATTAAAGTAATATGGAAGCTCCCTAAATCTAAAAGCAAACAAAGAGTCATAGAACTACATACAGTATATTTTAAAATTAAGGGAGACATTGTGCCCTGAACCTGTGTAACTCCACCAGTGTGGAGGAGAGGTTAGGCATCTATTACCTTTCCATAACCTTTTTAAAAAAATTAGTTGCAAATAGGTACTGGGGAATGCAGGTTCTGCACTTGAGATGCACTTTCTTTAGAGCAAGTTGGCCAGGAAAGAAAGAGAGTAAGTAAATCTTTGGCTTTACCTGAACTGGAACAAGTAGTTCCATATAAGAATAATACAAATTACAACCCAACCCCATTGTAACAGAGCAGCTTCACTCCCTTACTGAAATTATCAAAGTTTCAATTTGATAATTGAAACTTTTTTCTGTCAGCATTAAAAACAGGACTTTCCCTACCTATCTCATTATTATATTCATATCCTTAAGTTTTCCAACAGCTTGAGGCATGCCATTTGATGCCTGAACCCTTGTCAGTCTTGCTTTTGTCCTGGGTGTACAACAGGGATTGTGCTTGTGGCCTTACTCCATGATATCGACCTGAACATAACCAGGGAAATTTTGCTCTGCTGATCTTACTAGATCAGTGGATCTAAACCTTTTTAGACCCAAGGAACCCTTCAGAAAATGCCGGCTCTTAGCTTTCACTCATTTTAGGACTATTGGAGATTGTGCAGAAACTGCAGCTGGTACAAGATGCGGTGGCCAGTGTCTGCAGATGCCAGGTTTTCTTTGGAAAAAATACCATAATAAACCGAGGTTTGGACTGGCTCCAATAGCTTTTTGGATACAATTCAAGGTTTTCATAGATTTCATAGACATTAGGGCTGGAAGGG
>NW_017728992.1:144643337-144643794 GCF_001723915.1 Gavialis gangeticus
CTGACTCCAATGTCCACATCATTAATGAAGATATTGAATAATATGGCTCCAAGCACAGAGCCTTGGGGGACTCCACTGGTCACAGGACGCAATGATGAGTAACTTCCATCTATTACTATCCTCCAGGTCTGACCACTGAGCCAATTTGCCAGCCAGCGGATCGTGGTGCACCCAAGGCCACAATTGGCCAGTTTCACCAAGAGGTGATCATAAGATTCCAGATCGAAGGCTTTTTTGAAGTCAAGATATATGTCATCTCTTCTCCCTTGTCCATGTGATAGGTCACCTGATCATAGAAGGAAATGAGATTGGTCAAGCAAGACCTACCCACAACAAACCTGTGCTAGCTATCCCTCAGGATGTTGGCATCGGCCAGTCCATTAAGGATGACCTCTTTAATAAACCTTTCTAAGTTCTTCCCCAGGACAGAGAAGGCTGAGGGTGGACCTGGTGACTG
>NW_017728992.1:144644520-144651272 GCF_001723915.1 Gavialis gangeticus
CTTTCCTTAACATAGAGAGCTACACCCCCATCCCTTTTATCTACACAATCTCTCCTGTACAGGGTATAGCCATCAATACCCATGGTCCAGTCATGGGTGGAGTCCCACCAGGTCTCTGTTATCACTGTGACCTCATAATTATTTGCATTGAGCAGGAGGACGAGCTCCTCCTGCTTATTCTGCAAGCTCCTGGCATTTGTGTACAGGCAGGCAAGTGTCACCTTGGGGGCTCTTGCCTTGCCCACAGATTGTACCAGGGCTGGGGCAGGGGTGGGCTCCCTTAAGTGCCTTGGCCAGCGGCGGTAGTCCCCCTGTCCCTCAATGGGCTTAGTTTAAAGCCAGGTGGAGCAGGTCAGCCAGTCTGGCTGAGAAGAGCCTCCTCCCCAGGTGCCGGTTTTAACCTATAAAGCCCTAAATGATCTAGGCCCTACATTCTTAAAGGACTTTCTGCTCCCTTATACCCCATCACAATCCCTTCTGGAAGCAATCTCCTGCAAGTACCATCAATATACAAAATCTGTTTGGTGAAAATGCAAGGGGAAGTCATTCTCAGCAGTCGCCCTTCAGCTCTGAAACTCTGACCCTCTTTCTTGAGGCCCACCAAAGCCTGAACATATTCACAAGCACTCTAAGACCTTCCTGTTTGGGCAGGCTTTGGCAAACAAAAATAGATTCGGATATTATTTTGGGGTTTCTGTTTTACATTTATACAGTTGCCTTTTAAGTTGGTTTGTTCTCTTGATAAGTTATTCTGTTCCTTTATTGTAAGTTGCCCCGAGTCTTTGTTGGAAGGATAGCCTTTAAATTGAATAAACAAACAAACAAATATTTTCATAATATTTTTAAAAATCCATGAACAATTCCAGTGAGCTATAAGACTTAAAAAACCCCCAAAAACATGAAAAGAGGGCCTGAGATTTGTCACCAAATGCAATACACAGGCAGATGAATGATAAATTAAAATCTGTATCAAACAACATAGTTAAGTGCATGTCTACTTATCAGATTTACACATCCCTTTTGATATCAATGGAACCACTTGTGTTTAAGTGCTTTGCTGTATTAAGGCCTAAAAGTGTAACAATTGCATTAATAGCCATCAGGCCCTAATGCGATACCCTCCACTTTTCCATTAGTCTACTTAATTTACTTTTATTTGTTTCAGTTTTCTCAAAGAATGAAACCTGGGCTTCATAAATCTAATTATAAACTGAAAATCTGCAAGTCTGATAATCTAAGGCTGCATCTTTGAGCTTTCTTCCTCTTACCTTTAAATCCTGGGCTTCATTCAAACACTTACAAGTAAGTATGTGATTTTGATAAATATTTTTGGATATACCAGACAGGCCATTCAATTTAGGCAATTGTCTTGTCCTTTTAGGTGATTTTCTGTTAGATTTTCATACCTCCATCCTTCCCTTCCCCTCCCCTAGTAACCCATTTGGAAGATCTGGAATAAAGAAAAGAGTAAGCCCTTAGTAACTGAGCATGAGGGAGCTTTGTTTTCCTAAGAAATACTACATTTGTATGAAAATATTATCAATTTCACTATTATTTTCTTAGGTCTGCTGCTCAAGTCTGGTTAGTAGCCAGCATCTTGTGCACCTCCTCCACCTCAGCAGAGCTATATTTATTAACCCCATTATATTGTACAAGCTTGGTATGAGCATTTCTTTTTTTCCCCATTAATATTTTGGTGGTGTTCAAACTTGATCTTTTCTCATTTCATCCTACTTATTTTGTTGAAAGCACATTTTTCTTTCCTCCTTTTTTTATTGGCAATATTCCCTACTATTTAAGCTCTTGCTGTTTTGAGCTTTTTTTCCCTAAGTTTTGGATTTTTGTGTCGGCTTCAGCTGGTAGGAGTTTAAGGCCATGATCCTATAAAACTTACTTTAATTTTAATCAAGTGAGTGGAACTGTATAGTCAAGAAGACTGTATACACTCATTTAAAATGTAGGTGTGCTAGATTGGGTGACACCAGCCAGGTTTCTGGTGCACTGAGACTGCAAGAAACCATTAATAAATGTTTGCCAGAAAGCTCCACCAGTGTTTTTTATTATTAGGGCCCAAAACAGTTCTTCCATAAATTCTGTTTGCCTGTGTGACATACTGGGGGAGGAGGTTGTGTTATCGAACTTCATCAGTGCCCAATTAATACAGGATACAATTTAGTTATGGCTCTAATGAAACAGCCTTAGATTTCTATTTCAGGCTATACAGGCTCAAGAATCTTAGCTCTGGAAATCCTGATTTTAGTTTCTGGCATCTTGGCCAGGGTGGTAGACAATTTTATGTTGGGGGCTATAAAAAAACCCCCAAAACAACCCCCCAAAACAGAAATTGGGCCCTTCTTTCAAAAGAACCTTGTACACATACTTACCTCAGGACTGCTTACAAGTAGTGTATGTTATATTGGTTACTATAAGGATGATTCCCTGCTTTACCTGTGGCAGGTTAAGGGGTTGTACCTGTCAGGTGTGCAGCAGGGTTGATCTGGCCCACTGACCCATGCTCCTTATGCAATGACATGGTTTGGAGCACTCCCAGCTGGGTCATGGGGCACTACAGGGATTTGGGAGTGGGGCTAAAGGTTCTGGGGGCGCAGGTGGTGTTTTCAACAATCCTCCCAGTCTCGGGCTATGGGCTGAGGAGGGAGAGAAGGATCCAGGTAGTGAACTAAAGACTGTGGTGCTGGTGTCATTGGGAAGGCTTTGGCTTCCATGACCACAGCCCGCTTTTTGGTGAGAGAGGCAGTGAGCTGCTGGGAAGGGACGGCCTCCACCTCTCTCCGCTGGGGAGGAGGCTCTTCTCAGTCAGACTGGCTGACCTGCTCCACCGGGCTTTCAGCTGGGGGGACTACTGCTACTGATGGCCCACTGAGCAACCCTTGCAAAGCCAGCGGGCCTAGGCACTTAAGGGAGCCCACCCCTACCCCAGGCCTGGATCAATCTGTGGGCAAGTGAATCTGTGTACATGAATGCCAGGAGCTTAGGAAATAAGCAGGAGGAAATTGTCCTCCTGCTTAACACAAATAATTATGACATCATAGGGATAACGGAGACCTGGTGGGACTCCATCCATGACTGGACCATGGGTATAGATGGCTATACCCTGTACAGGAGAGACTGAGTAGACAAAAAGGGCTGGGGTGTAGCTGTCTATGTCAAGGAGAGCCGCACATCCCTGCAAGCTGATATTGGTGACCAGGGTGGACTGCACAGGAGACACAATGGTGGGAGTCTACTACAGACCTCCCAAAGTCAAGAACTGGACCAAGAGTTCACTAGGGAATTGGCTGAGGCCACATGCTTCTGGTCCATGGTTGTCATGGGAGACTTGAACTAACCAGACATCTCATAGGAAGAGCGCTTGGCTAAACATGAGCAGTCGCAAAACTTCCTCTCGTGCATGGAGGACCTCTACATGACTCAAGAAGTCTATGGCCCAATGAGGGGTAAAGCGCTGCTCAACCTAGTACTGGCAACTGGGGATGACCTAATCAGTGACCCAACAATCGATGGGAAGCTGGGCGACAGTGATCATGAGCAGATCACCTTCACTATCCGCCGTAAAGCTGGCAAGTCAGTCAGCAATACAAAACTCCTTGACTTTAGGAAAGCTGACTTTGACAAAATCAGGAGGCTTGTAAGTTAGACCCTAAGGGACCAGGGCCCAAAGGGGCGGGGAGTTCAGGAAGAGTGGTTGCTCCTCAAGGGCGTGATCCTGGATGCACAAGCTCAGGCTATTCCGTCTCAGAGGAAAGGCAGCAAAAGGGCACACCAGCCCCCTTGGCTCTCCAGGGAACTGGCAGACCTCCTGTGGCTAAAAAGGAAGACCTACAAAGGATGGAGAATGGGATCCACCTCCAAGGAGGAATATTCCACACTAGTCCAGTCCTGCAGGGAGCAAACCAGGAAAGCCAAGGCTTTGATGGAACTCCAGCAGCTACAAGTATCAAGGATAATAAAAATTCCTTTTTCAGATATGTGGGGAGTCAGAGGAAAAGCAAGGGCAACATTGGACCCCTGCTAAATCAGATGGGAGAACTGAGAACCAACACCCAAGAAAAAGCCAACCTATTAAATGGGTACTTTGTGTTGGTCTTTCGTCAGTCCCATGGGACGCCCATGCCTGCTACGGGACAGGGAGGTCCGGGTGAGGGAGATTCCCTGTCCTCCATCAATGCTGACCTCATGAAGGATCACCTTGAGACACCTTCAAGTCAGCCAGTCCTGACAATCTACACCCCTGGGTACTCAGGGAGCTGGCTAGCATTATAGCTCAGCCCCTGGCATGGATCTTCAAGAACTCCTAGCGCTCTGGTGAAGTGCCCGAAGACTGGAAGAAGGCCAATGTGATGCCTGTCTTCAAGAAGGGTCGGAAAGTGGATCCAGCAAACTACAAGCCAATTAGCCTAACGCTTATCCCGGAAAGAGTCTTGGATAAGATTATCAAGGAGGCCATCCTTAACAGATTAGGTGAAGGCAATAGCCTGAGGGATACACAGCATGGGTTTGTTGTGGGTATGTCTTGCTTGACCAATCTCATTTCCTTCTATGACCAGGTGATCTATCACCTGGACAAGGGAGAAGAGATTGATTTCATATATCTTGATTTCAGAAAAGCCTTCAATCTGGTATCCTATGATCACCTCTTGGCAAAACTGGCCAACTGTGGCCTTGGGTCCACCATGATCCGCTGGCTGGGGAATTAGATCTGTGGTCACACCCAGAGGGTGATGGTGGAAGGAAGTCAATCATCATAGTGTCCTGTGACCAGTGGGGTCCTCCAAGACTCTGTCCTTGGAGCTATATTGTTCAACATCTTCATTAATGATGTGGACATTGGAGTCAGAAGCGGACTGGCCAAGTTTGCCAATGATACCAAACTCTGGGGTAAAGCATCCACACCAGAAGACAGGCGGGTAATCCAGGCTGACATTTACAGGCTCAGAAAGGGGGTGGATGAGAACCTGATGGTGTTTAGCACTGAAAAATGCAAGGTTCTCCAGCTTGGGAGGAAAAACCTGCAACATCCTTATAGGCTTGGCAGTGCTTCACTGACTGTCACTGTAGATGAAAAGGACTTGGGGGTCATCATTGACCACAAGATGAACATGAGCCTGCAATGTGATGCTTTGGCTAGTAATCAAGCAAAACCCTGGCTTGCATCCATAGATGCTTCTTAAGTAAATCCCGGGACATCATTCTCCCGTTGTACTCAGCCTTGGTGAGACTGCATCTAGAGTATTGCATCCAGTTTTGGGCTCCACAATTCAAAAAGGATGTGGAGAAGCATGAGACAATCCAGAGAAGAGCCACGCACATGATCAGAGTTCAGGAAATCAGACCTTATGATGACAGGCTGAGAGCTATGGGGCTCTTCAACCTGGAAAAGTGCAGGCTCAGGGGTGATCTGATGGCCGCCTATAAGTTTATCGGGGTGACCACCAGGATCTGGGGGAACATGTGTTCACCAGAGCGCCCCAAGGGATGACGAAGTTGAACGGTCATAAACTACTGCAAGACCATTTCAGGCTGGACATAAGGAAGAATTTCTTTACTGTCCAAGCCCCCAAGGTCTGGAACAGCCTGCCATCGGAGGTGGTTTAAGCACCCACATTGAACGCCTTCAAGACAAATTTGGATGCGTATCTTGCTGGGAACCACTCCAGCTGACTTCCTTCCCCTTGTGCAGGGGGCTGGACTCAATGATCTTCCAAGGTCCCTTCCAGCCCTAATGTCTACAAAATCTATGAAATCTATGAAATACTAGTACTAATAATTGTTTAGGGACATGTATGGGATGGGTTGGATAGGGAGGATCCTGCTTGAGGCAAAAGTAACTTCCTTTCTACTTTTCTATGATTTTATGATTACACTTGTTTTTCTTGTCCATATTCCGGAAAAGCTGAAATCCAAAGCATTCTTTTTAGTCTTACTAGCCTGAGTCCACTGAGGAGGAATACAGCAATTGCATTTACTCTTTAATGACATTAGAGCTTTTAGTTTGAACGTTTATCTCAGAAATGTTGTTATGCCTTCCAGGCATGCTTTGTGCTAGATGCTGAATAATGTTTGTCATAAATAAAGCAACAACCAACATCACAGTCACAAAAACATAGCTTCCTTTAGTACTCCAGTACAGCCTCTCTCTCCCTATCTCATTTTGTCTGTATTCTACGCACTCTGGTGTGTCTTAAGGACAGACAAAATGCTCTCTGGAGTCTAGGGAAGGGTGTAGAGGCAGTGCAACAAAACACCCTTTTGGGTGTCTGTCACTTTAAGGTCTGAAGCAGGTAGCTGCCAGGCGGCTAATGACAGTGGCCATTTTGGAGAGCTTTGTTATAAAAGCAGAACAGTTTGTGTTCAGCTGCCTGGGGAGTAACATTGCCTGCTAGAGTTCCTGCTCTAAGAGTATCTTGGAGGTAAGGGTGAGGCTATGGGGATAGAGGAAGCCTCATTGGTCCTGGGCATGACCTAAAACTACCCCCTGCTAGGATAGGGAGGCCTGGTGGGCCTGCCTATGGTGGGGCAGGCCCACTCAAATGCCAGGACTGAGAACCTACCTGGTGTAAGGTGAGTTGGGGTGCCTAAACTCCTGCCCTGCCCTTTAGGTGGGTTACTAGTAGAGGTAGGGGTGGGGATCATGTAAGCTTGTTGAGAGGTGCCTGAGTCCCATGGTGTTGGACCTTGGAGGTGGGTCAGTAATGCTCAAAGAGGAGCACCTGAGCCCAAGGGGTGTACAA
>NW_017728992.1:144656272-144662013 GCF_001723915.1 Gavialis gangeticus
GATTTCAAAAAATATTTTTGTCCTGACTTACATGTGTTTGTATAGTGTACATAGAGGTAATAGCTTAAATACAATAGCTTTAAATGAAGTCTTTCTTCGGTATATTGTTGAGAGGTGCCTGAGTCCCATGGTGTTGGACCTTGGAGGTGGGTCAGTAATGCTCAAAGAGGAGCACCTGAGCCCAAGGGGTGTACAACCCTGGGCCCTGAGAGTTTCAGGGTGGAGTTGTGGGGGACAGTTAAGCTCAGAGAGTAGTGGCTGAGTCTGAAGGGGTGGAAGAACCTGGACCCTAGTGTAAGGGGTAGAGTTTGGGCCTGAGAGAGGGGTATAGTAGTCTGGTAAGGGGCCAGGGGCAAAGTAGGCCCATAATTGAGTTCTGCAACCCAACTGCTCAGTCCTGCTCAGATGAGGGTCACGTGAGAGGCCAAAAAAACTGTGCCAGAGCTGACTGAGGAGTAGAGATAAAAGCCTGAGGATCTCTTTGAGTAGGTCGGAATGAGTGTGGCCTGGATAGGCTGTATGCAAGAGACTGGGTGAGAGCTGGTGGAGTGCAAGAGACTCTGGTGGGGGCGGGGTGTGGCCCCAAAGGAGGTAGTATGATAAAGATCCAACTGTGTTCCCAGTTTGGCACAGCCTTGAGCTGGAATATCATCGCACACTGACACCAGTGAGGCATGTGACATGTGTAGGGATGGTAGGAGCATGTATTCATTGCCCGTGTTCATTTGTGTGCATGAAAGGCAGCCTTCTGCTTATTTGACATCCTAATCATTTATCAACAAGGTGTGACAGGTGAGCAAGGCGCACGGTTTGCCCAGAGATGAGGGTAAGGCCATAATAGTACCCAGCCTGGAAGGTGCCCTTGTCACAGGCAGGGACTGCCAGCACAGGTGACTGGTGAGGGAGGGGGTGGTCACAGGGGAGTACATGCCCCACCCTGAGATTGGCCCCCAACTTGGCACTGCTCAGGATGGGGCAGTTTTTTTGCCACATGGGCTGGTGGCATGTTGGTGGAGGGGGAGACACTAAGCTATAGCACGGAAGTATAGGAGTGGATGTGGGGCTTTTGACCTACCCCTGGGCCTGCCCACAAATTGTGCCCCCCACCCAGACTCGGGAAGCACCAGTCACCCCTGATTGTCAGTATAACTTCCTCTTCCACCAATGTCCAAGATCTAGGCTGTAAGGTCATCTCTGGTTCTGGAGCATTTTGCAGGATCAGGCCCTTGAGTTCACAGTTGTCCAGAAAGCACTTGCTATGTGTTTAGTTCCCTAAAACAGTAGCAATAAATAGTATTATAATTACTTTATCTCAGGTGAAAAACTAGCTTCCTATCAGTAATATTTTCCAGGCAAAAAAGAATGGAGACAATTATTTTAAGGTCAATTTTACAAAATAAAGACGTGTTTGACAATGATAACATTTGACTTGTTTTCTAAACCAGTGTACTGCTCTCCCTTTCACCATGAGGCACAGCTGTAATCCAGACTTCTTTTCCCCTTACACTGACATCTCAATCTGAAAGTTGAGTAGGTTACATCTAATTGTCTCTGGACACACATGGCAATCTCTCACCACTATCAGGCTTTCCTCTTTAGACATGTTGTTTGAAAATATAGGTCTCAAAATGGATTTGTGACCTCTGTCCTAAAATATGAATGACTAATTTGACATCCAATTTCAACCCACTACAGTTGACACTGGGGCCTAGAGGTGGGGAGCACTTGTCCTGTCTTCTTACCTCTGGCCTCTCAGAATATCACCCTGATGTCCTGATTGCCATGCTTTGATGGTGAAATTGGAGAGGCTGCCTTCAGAGGCCAACATGAGCTTTCTGGAGACAGTTTCACTCTCTGTGGGGCTCTGATCCCCCTAGATCTCACTATGTTGGGCCCTACCTCCATTTGTTCCTCAGCTCCCTGTCTACTTGCAGACCTGCTCTTGTAGCTCATTACATGGCATCTTGCCTCATACTTCATAGATTCATAGATGTTAGGGTCGGAAGGGACCTCAATAGAATATCAAGTCTGACCTGCTGCATAGACAGGAAAGTGCTGGGTTCAGATGACCCCAGCCAGATACCCATCCAACCTCCTCTTGAAGACCCCTAGGGTAGGGGAGAGCACCATCTTCCTTGGGAGCCCATTCCAGACCTTGGCCACTCTAACTGTGAAGAAGTTCCTCCTAATGTCCAGTCTAAATCTGCTAGCTTTTGGCCATTATTTCTTGTGACTCCCAGGGGCACCTTGGTGAGTAGAGCCTCACCAATTCCCTTCTGCTTCCCCATGATGAATTTATAGGCAGCCGCAAGGTCGCCTCTCAACTTTCTCTTGCAGAGGCTGATGAGGTCCAGGTGCCTTAGTCTCTCCTCGTAGGGCTTGGTCTGCAAGCCCTTAACCATATGAGTGGCCCTCCTCTGGACCCTCTCAAGGTTATCCACATCCCTCTTGAAGTGTGGCACCCAAAATTGCATGCAGTATTCCAACTGCAGTCTGACCAGTGCCCGATAGAGGGGAAGTTATCACCTCCTTGGTTCTGTTTGTCATGCATCTGCTGACGCATGACAAAGTGTAGTTAGCTTTTCTGATGACTTCATCACACTGACGACTCATGTTCATCTTGGAGTCCACTAGAACTCCAAGATCCCTTTCTGCTTCCGTGCTACTGAGCAGGTCATTTCCTAGGTAGTAGGTGTGCTGGACATTTTTCCTCCCTAGGTGCAGCACTTTGCATTTCTCCTTGTTAAATTGCATTCTATTGTTTTCTGCCCATTTGTCCAACGTGTCCAGGTCTGCCTGCAGGTGTTCCCTGCCCTCCGGTGTGTCCACTTCTCCCCACAGTTTTGTATCATCCGCAAACTTAGATAGAGTACACTTCATTCCCTCGTCCAAGTCACTGATGAAGACATTGAAGAGTATCGGTCCATAATTTTTCCTGCTGGGCTCTCACATATAAGCCTTAATAATCTTTTCAAAGACTTTGCCAAGGATGGAGATGAGACTGACTGGCCTATAGTTGCCTGGAAACTCCTTCGTTCTCTTCTTGAAAATAGGGACCATGCTGGCCCTTTTCCAGCCCTCTGGGACATGTCCCATGCGCCACGAGTGGTCAAATATTCTTGCCGGTGGCTGTGCAATGATATCAGACAGTGCCTTTGGTACCCTTGGATGGAGCTCATCTGGGCCTGCTGACTTAAACACATCCAGTCCTTCCAAGTGACTCTGCAACATCTCAGGGTCAATGCTTGGTAGTCTGGTGCCCAACTGTTGCCTCTCTACCATGTGAGACTTGTCTTGCCCCTTGTTTAGGAAGACTGAGGCAAAGAACTCAGTTATCTGTAGCTCCTCTTTTACTCTTGCCCTGTGCTGCTTTCTTCTTTGCAGGTGGTCCTTGCTCAGTTTCCTAGGGCTTGTGTACATGAAACAGGGGACCAAAATTGAAGCAGTTGGTTTTAAAAAAACACCGCTTCAATTTAGGTCCCTTTAAACCCTGGTGTTGCGCACACACCCTGCACTTACCTGCCTCTCCAGCAGCAGGGAGGGGAGGGTGAGCTGCTGGTGGATGGAGCAGTCTCTGGGCTGCAGGGGGTGGGGGGTGGAGGGGAGCTGGTGCTTTCTGGGGAGGGGGAGGGGAAAAATCAGGCTCACCACTTTTCTTGAGCAGAGCCTGTCTTCCTGGGATGCTGCTTGCAGGGCTTCTTGCAGATTCCCTGAGCTGCACGGAGCCCAGTGCTTCACTCTGCAGCTGTAAGGCAGAAAACAAATGCTCCTCGGAGGAGTTTTATTTTGCTGCACCCCAAGTCATTTAAGGCACATTAAGCTGATGAATTTCCTACAGCGGCTGGAATTAATATGCAATATGCTGCCAAGGTGTGTAAACACTGACACCATTAAAGCAGTGCAAAAGCATTTAGCCCATTTTAAAGTGTTGTGCACATGCACTTCTCATTTTGTCTACACACGGCCCTATACCACATCACAGCTCTCTAATGCTCTCTTATTCTCAGAATAGCAGGGGTTAGGGGACTCCGCTACTACTGGCTCCAATCCTGCAAACACTTTTGAACAAACTTAAGTTTAAGCATCCTGAAATCCACCTTAAAAGGAAGCAAATGCATAAATACTTGCAAAGTCATTTAAATCAGTGGGAATCAAGCTTTGTGGTAGGCATGTCACAAATTAGTCCTTCACCTTTGCCAAGTGCTACTTTGATCCCCTTCCTCTCCCCAGGCTGCTGCTCTGCTTTTTGTTCCTTATTCTGTGCTCCCTGCCCAATTTCCTCTGCTTCCTGTCCTAGCTCCCTGATCAATATGCTGTTCTTCTGTCTTCTTCCTGCTGTATCTGCAGCTTTGCTGCCTGTCCTCTCCCTGATCTGGAGCATGCCACACACAGAGGCTGTCTGTGCCACTTGTGGCACTTATGCCACAGGTTGGACATCTTTGATGCAAAACATTGAAAGTTGTTCCATTCATTGCAAAATTTCCTCATGGGCACAGGGAATGTTAGCTTATTGCAACATATTAACTCTAAGCTTTCAGTTACAACCACTCTCCCTGCTTTAATAAAAGAGTGAGAATTTCAGCTTTCTAAATAGCTGCAACCAGAGCAATACTTAAATATACAGATGTGTATTTTTTAAATTAGGCTTCTCATGTTATGAATAGCTTAATTTTTCATACACATAAATACAAACCATTAAACAGACATAAAATGCTTATACCTTCAAATAAAGAAAAAAGCACACTGTAAGATTGATTTTTCTTTTAAATTACTGTACACTTCATCAGGAAAAAAAGGGGAATTAGGGAGAACTAGCTTTGAAATCACCCTTGAGATACTCTCTTGACATTGGAAAATGTGAACAAGGAAGGACACTTACACAATGTTGACAGTAAGACACTGGATCATTTAAGTCTGTTTCATAAGGGAATAGGTCCTCGGGGTGTTTCTGTATTGTATTTTCAACTGACAGCAAACCTGACCTACAATGATGTGTTGATCTAGAAGCATAACAGCAAACAGAAGTATCCCCCAAGGAGCAAAAGATGCATTTTTGTTTGATAGAGGAGAAAAAGCTCAGACTGACATGCAGGCATTTCACTTTCTTAATACAGACTGTGATAAGCTTGTTCATGGCAAGATGCAGAAATAACTAGAACTTTTTCCTCTTCTTGCTTCTCACATGAGTTTTTACAAAATTGGTGATGTAGAAAGAAAAAATATATCTTAAGCCAGTGGAAAAACCTCCAGCGAGGTCCATACAGAGTTGAAAAGTAACAGAGGACAGTGCTACAGTCATTGACAATGTGTTTATTATTCATAGGCTTTTGTTACACATTAACTTAAATATGTATTAATGGCCCTTAAACCAGGAGTGCATGTTTTAGGGCAGGGGAATTTAGAAATAATCCTCTTCCATCAAGGATTCTCTGTAACTGGTTTTAGTCAGCTTGTGTTGCAGCTGAATGTGACTGCTTCATAGGCCTAGAACCAGATGGGAATGGTCCTCCAGCATCCCAGGAGGCACTTCTTGGATGCTGGGAAGTGCCTCTCTAACTTCCCCCACAATGGCAGCACCTAAAGGCAAAAATACTTCCTCCCCTCCCATTCTGGTCTCTTATTGGCTCCAAGGACTCACCCTGCCCCTTGGGACTCCCCCTCTGGACCTGTTGTCTTGGCCCTGAGGTCTGCCCTCTGTCCTCACTGTGCCTTGGGCCATGGCTGTCCCGGGGGGGGGGGGG
>NW_017728992.1:144662198-144665368 GCF_001723915.1 Gavialis gangeticus
GGGGGGGGGGGGTGAATTGGGGTGACTGTCCCAGGCCCCATGCTTTGGAGGGGCCCATGGAGTTGGGCAGCATGGCCACAGCAATGGTGCTGCCACCCCCCCCACCACTGAATCCAGCACATCTGGCCCCTCAGCACTGCCCCCACCTTGTGGCTGAATCTGCTGCCAGCTTTCTTTTGTTCAGGGGAAAGTCCCTGCAAAGTCTGATTTGCCCCAGGCCCTGCACCCTGTTTGAGTTGTCTTTGCTTGGGGCTCCAATTCTGTCTTTGACTGCACCCCCCATCATCCCAGGGCACCCTCACCCCTGGTGTCCCCTTGTTTACCTTCACTGTCAGTGCTGTCTTGAGGGAGCAAACAGGGAAATGGAAGCCTTCTGTCTCTCCACTGTTGCTGCTGATGCTGCTAGATTGCTACTGCTGTCTAGGCTGTGCTCAGTCCCTGTGCTGCTCAGGGGCACCAGTGGTGGGTGGGCTCCTCTTCCCTGCTTACTCAGCTGGGACACTGCCAGGAATTGGAGGTGCACCAAAAGCTGCTTTAGTTGATCTAAATATGATGTCTGTATGTACTCTAGCTTGCACCTCTACCTTGCCTTCTCTCAATCTTGGTTTACTAATTCAAACAGTCATTTAAATAAATTAAACAAATCTTCAGTGGCAATATAGGCTTATACAGTTGAACTTTAAAATAATTATGAATATACAAATTTTTGGCATAGATGTTTTCAGAAATGTTTACTGAAAATGCCTTTTTGTTTGCTTTTATTCCATTTTCTCATGGGCAACCTTGTTTTAAATTATGCTGTGTAAGTAATTGATATGCAGGGTATGATGCAAGATAGTAAAGTAATAGGGAAATGAATCACAAATATATTGCAAAATTTCTATTTAGACATAATCACACAGAAAGTTGATGACTCATGTTTAACCATCATATTAGTGGCTTCTGTATGGAAAAATGAATACAAAGTTCATTAGTAGTATGAAGTCACTTATTGAAACATGAAATGACACCATAACCATACCGGTAGCATGCATTGCCCCATGGAATAAATAGCAGCTATTTTTACAGTGTATTAGTTTACATTTTGATTGCCTATTCTTTAAAATCCAGTCACAATGAAAAGGGAGATGATACTGAAAATGTGTCCAGTCTTCATCCATTTATAATGAACATAAATTATAGCCTATTTTTACCATTATTTCAAGTCTCCACTTTAAGTTATGACTCTTTTTCTCATAAGCAAGTTCTTAACTGGTAGAAAAATATTCTACAATGTGTGAGGTTGAGTATGGGATGAAGTTTATACCACATTTTGGTTAAATGCATCCATCTCCACAGCAAGAATCTATATTCATCCAAGTAACTATTATGATGAAAACTGGAAATATCATACTAGAACTTCAAAAATATTTTATTGAATGAAAAATCCAAACATCTAAGAATCTACACATTTTTGGTTCCATGTATATACCCCAAATGGTAAATATTTAGATCATTTCACTCACCACCTTAGGATTTTAAGATCTGAGGCAGTTCCACTGCAGAACTGCTATATATCTGCCCTGAGACATCCAGTCACATGTGTAACATGTCTGAGTGATCCTACACATACAATGGAGGACAGAAACAATTTCTAAAGTGTTCAAAGATGAATATATACGTTTTCTTGAAAAATGAAATTACATTTTGTATTCTCTGGAAGTATCAGACCTTTTGGTCATGTTTGAAATTTTCCATCCTACATTCTACAGCTGTCAAATTTACCTTACTAATATGGTAACTATCATCTTTTGACAATGGTGGTGGCACAGCAGTAGCCATGTTGAACAGGTCTGGAAGACTATGATATTCCTTGTGCAGGATCCTGTGCTCTGTGTTGAGAAGAATTCATCCGACAACTTTCCTCAGAAGTTGCTCTTCTTCTACATAGTCTGCCCACAGTGCAAGCACCCTGTTCCATGTTTGGAGGAAGATATATATGCATTGAATCTTGAGGTAGGAGGGTTTGTTTTTTTTACAGCTTGTCCATCTTCTTACTGTTGCTTTTGCTTGTTTTGTATTTATTTATTTTGTCTGAGAGCCACTGATCTGATCATTCTCCTGCCTTCCAGAGTACTGAGGCTGTCAACACTTTGGCATGCATTGTGAATACTGCTATTTTAAGATCATGCTTAATACTTTGCAGGATTCAGGTGTTGTCTCTGTCTTTAGAGAAAGGAGTGGCTACTTGAGTACTGCTACAAATATATTTCTATGCCCATAAAAAACATGTCCAAACATGTCCAAAGCACTAGTTGTACAAATACTCACAAAGAAGAAAGTACAGAATCATAAAAAATGGGACTGGATCAAATGCTGAGTGATTTTTCTGAGATCCTTACACTCCAGCAGATACAGAGGGGATACAGCTGCACCTCTCTTTAATTCCAATGCAGAACTGCTATATCTGCCCTGAGAAGTCCAGTCACATGTGTAATGTGTCTGAGTGATCCCACACATACAATGGATGACACAGAGACAATTTCTAAAGTGATCAAAGATGAATATACATGTTTTCCATGACTGGGCAGTTAGCATTAGGGGCTATAGGCTTTACACGTGGGATAGGGCAACCAGCACAGTTTCATTAGGGGCAGGTCATGTCAGACCAACCCGATTGCCTTTTATGATCAGGTCACAAAAGCATTGGATGCGGGTGTCACCGTGGATGCGGTCTTTCTGGACTTCAGCAAGGCCTTTGACACTGTCTCCCGCCCCATCCTCATTAAAAAACTAGGCAACTGTGGCATTGATGCCTACACAGTCAGATGGATTGCAGCTTGGCTGAAGGGTCATACTCAGAGGGTGGTGGTGTATGGGTCATTTTCTACCTGGGGAGAAGTGGGCAGCAGAGTCCCCCAGGGCTCAGTCCTTGGGCCCGCGCTGTTCAATTTCTTTATCAGTGATTTGGACAATGGGGTGAAAAGCAACCTGTTTAAATTTGCTGATGATACCAAAATTTGGGGTGAGGTGAGCACGCTAGTAGGGAGGGAATGACTGCAGCAAGACCTGGATAGGTTATGGCAGTGGGCTAACAAAAACAGCATGAGTTTCAATATTGACAAGTGCAGGGTGCTGCACTTGGGCAGTAGTAACCAGCAGCACACTTATAAGATGGGAAACTCCCTTTT
>NW_017728992.1:144665378-144673306 GCF_001723915.1 Gavialis gangeticus
GCATGATCCAAGGACAACAGGGCAGACCCTACAATGAGAGACTGCGGGTCCTGAACCTGTTTAGCCTTCACAAAAGAAGGCTGAGGGGGGACCTGGTGGCCATCTGTAAACTCACTAGGGGGGGACCAGAAGGGTTTGGGAGAGACCTTGTTTCCCCTAGCGCCCCCTGGCATAACAAGGAATAACAGCTACAAGTTGTTGGAGAGTAGGTTTAGATTAGACATCTGTAAGAACTACTTCACAGTTAGGGTGGCTAGGATCTGGAACCAACTTCCAAGGGAAGTGGTGCTGGCTCCTACCCTGGAGGGTTTTAAGAAGAGGCTTGATGCCTACCTGGCTGGAGTCATTTGAGCCCAGTTTTTCTCCTGCCCAAGTAGGGGGTCATACTTGAACATCTACAAGGTCCCTTCTGACCCTACTTGTATGATTCTATGAATTCCTGTTCCATCCAAACTCTACCTAAAAACCTTAACTGCAATATTAACTCAGATGTAGAAATGACTGACACTGAAGTATTGGAGGCACTGGCAAGCCACTTAAGGCTAGTATTGGTTTATGAATCTGAATAAAAAAAGGCATTTAATTGTGATAACTACAGGACTAATGACATAATATCTTTTGACTTCTTTTTGCCTAGTTGTGTTTTTTAAAACTTTATATATAACCTAGCAAATAAATGCACATTCTAATAGTTATATTTGTTTTTGCTTTGATCTTAAACTAAAGAATATATCTCCTAGCATATTAGTAAAGCATCTAGATTCTTTTTAACTGCAGCAAAAATGTGTGTTGTGTTATATATGATGATGTGCCATACCATCTGTAACAGGGGGCCTCCTTGGGGCCGCTTTCCCTGTGGCCTGCCCACCTGTTCTTGGGCTAACCATCTGCATTCTCACCTGCCACACCTTGTTATATTTAATTAGTAATGTTAATAAGCAGGAGGCTGCCCATTTTCTGCCCCGATGCCAGGGGGTGCTATCTATGGCTCCTTTCCTCCCCTACACTGCAGCCCAAGCCTCGCAGATGGCATCTATGTTTTCATAATCACTGGCCCCTCACTCTGGGCCCCAGAATCCTACTATTGAACCCCAACTGGATTCCTCCCTTCAGGCATACTCTTCCACCGTCATACCGGGCAACATAGCTCCCTGAACTGATCCCCCTTCGGGTGTGATCCCCTCACCGGGACCTCTAGCTCTCTAGCCCTGGCCCACCTCCAGGCCAGTCAGAACCCCAGGCCCTCAGCTCTTGGGCATTCCTTGCAGTGGGCCCCTGACCCTTCAACCCTTCTGGTCCTGGCCCCAGCATGGGCAAGTCAGGGGGAGTTCAGACAGGCCTAGGTCTATGGCCCTTTCCTCACTTTCCGAGGGTCCACCCTCTGGGCCCTCCAAACAAAGGGGTCACCCACCAGGTTGTGGGGGCTAGGGGTTAAGGCTCCCCAACCCGACTTTCACCAAGGTGGTAACTGGCCTGGCATTTCCTGGGGACTCTCATGCAACTGAGAGCCCCACCAGGTCACCCACTGCCAGCAGGGTGCAGTTTTAGGTCATGCCCAGGACCAGGAGCCTCCTATCCATCCCCTACAGCTCCTCCCTTACCTCCAGATAATATCAGCAGCCCTCCAGCTGGCAATGTTTTTGCCTGGCCTCTAGCATCAGAACTGCTCTGTTTATATGGGCAGCCCTGAATCTAAAATGGCTGCCCTAATCAGGCATCTGCCAGCTGCTGCCTTCTGGCCTTTAAAGTGGCAGGCACAAACAGTGCCCTGCCACACCATCCTCAACCCACTTTTCAAAATCTTATATCTTTCCATGCTTATGCCTACTCTTCCTTGCAATTCACCCTACTCTCTATTCTGTAAATAATATTTTACCACTAAATAACCAACTTTTGGTTGTGGATCATTGAAGTAATACATAACTTTACATTTAGTACAGAGAAGGAAGATTTGATGTCCAAATTGGAGATGGAGTGGATGTTAATTAACAAATAGTCTGAAAGCACTCAGGAAAAGCACTGAAAAAAGTTAGCCACCAAAAGAAAATAAAGTGGCATCTTGAGTTATTGTCATCTTCTCAAAGCCTTTCTAAGTGAAGTTAAGACAACATAATAATTGCCTCAAAGAGGGAAGAACCCTTATCAGCCTAACTTTCAAATCTATAATGGGCTTTATGCAGGTGCAGAAGTTTGCATGCTGCATTGTGGTAAGACTGGGACCTGAAGAACCACTGTGGTATTACCCATGGAAAATAGCAACCTAGGTGGTCATAATGCATATATTATTTTGGGGTCTGAGTATAGGAAATGCAGAAAGTAGTGCCATAAAAAACCTTAAATGCTGAAGTATATGAGGGGGAAGACTATAGTGGGAAGGAGAAGTAGGCAACTGTTTGAACAATTAACAATAACTGAGTAATTAACTAAAAAGGGACACTGGAAAAGCTATCTCTGTATTTAAACTAGCCTCTGTACATACAGTAGAGTTCCCATATGGTTTGAAACTTTGGCATAAGGCTTTCATTGATTAATTATTCAGGATGGAAGCCATATTCTTCTCATTTCCTCATTAGTCAATCTTGATCCAGCTTTGAATTTCCTTAGGGTCCATTGCTACTAATGATGCACTCCATTTAGCACAATGAAAGAATTGCTAATTCTTTGTAAATTGGGCCTTTCTTCTCTAGTGAATTAATGTTACACTAGTATGGGCTTTAGTAAAATAGTAGTTTAATAAGTCTATTATCAGCAGAGCTGGTCAGATCTATATGCCAGCAGAACATGCAGCTCCATTGGAAATTAAACCTTTCACAAACTTAGGACATTTTGCTGGATTTTCATATTGGGAGAAACCAGGGGAAAAGTTGTTGAAACATTCCACTTTCAATTTCATTGAAATATTTTATTTTTTCATTTATAAATTACTTTTTATTTTTACTTTAAAAATATAGCATTACACTATACTATAAAATCAAAAGGTAAATGTCAGTTTTGTCAAAGTAAAGCATCAAACCAAAATTCTTTGTATTATAAAAAATTATTACGCCTTCTGGCAAAGTTGGAAATATTGGAGTTAAGTGAGGTTTTGAAATCTAGAAATCATTCACAAGTGGAATTTCCATTCTATGCACAGTTCTGGTTATCATTTCAAGAAATATTAATATAGTTTGATATCTTCATAGCTAGATGGCTCTAAAGCTAGATACTCTATATGCCTTTTATGATAACCAGGTGGACAATTGCAACACAGAGGAAAACATATAGGAAAAACTGTTTATTTCCTAAAAATATAGGAAAACATATTTAAATATTGACAATTGACTGAAGGTGCAGACAAACTGAGCTATAGAGAAAGGGGGACAGGGACGGACTAATCTACTATTACTGTACACCAAGATCACTGGTCATCTCAGACTTTCAGGAAAAATGGGGAAATGACCGGAGTAGCAACTGCTACCAGTAATACATTCAAAGTGCCCTGAGTAGCTGTCCTGAATTCTGGACTACAGGTACTCTGCTCAGGTTTTTAACCCTGTAGAGGTTAAGGAAAAGTATTCATATAAAAGCCTAAAGAGCTCTATCAATTTTTTTATCCACTAATCTTCTTGTCTCAGAACAGCCCAAGAGGAAACAAATTTTCTTTTTTATACACAGTTCAGGATCAGTTTTTCACACAGTAAATTTATAAATTAATCTCAGTAGCATAATTTTTGTTTTACTCACCTTCACTTATCTGCTTTTCTTATGTTGGAATCCCTCAAATATATTCTCCACAGCTTTCAACATATAAAACAATAGAAATGGTCTCACACTATTATATGAGCCAATATTTGTAAATATTTACATTTCTGTAAATTTTATTACCGTACATGATTTACTTTACTGAAATTTTCTTTATAAATTTACAGAATCTGGCACCAAGGAGCAAAAAATACTGATTGTAGATACAGAAATGTATGCTTTTGGTGGCTCATCACTTATTACTTCTGCCACTGCATATGTGTAGAAGTCATAGCATGAATTTGAATCAGTAATTACTTGATGTTAAATGCTTTCTTAATGCAGGTTATGGAGAACTGTAAGGTTAAATAAATGTGACTTAAGGTTTTGTTGTGTTTTTTGTTTATTTTTTTTACAGAAAATTTGTGGATCATTCTCCAAAAATGTATTTAGTACATTAGTATTTTGTTTTTTTTTTAAAAAAAGACAGGCCATATTCTTAAGAAGTGTGTTTTCAGCTCAGCATAATTATTGAATCTTTTTTCCCTCATTATGTTTAAGGTGGAGTAACAAAAGTAGCCATTTTGGCCTTAGGAGAACAGAGTAAACACATACCCAAGAAGAGCATCAAAAGAAACAAGACCAGCTTCTGTGTTGAATTACAATGAGAACAATGAATTAGACAAGAAGCAGATGGAGAAAGAAGTTGTACCTGTAACTCAGGTGTGCTGCAAAGCTATTGCAATTACTGAAAAGAATGCCAACTGGATAAGGCCTTTGGAACATAGGCAGGTAACTGTACTATGTTAGTGTTAAAAAATCTAAATGTCATACTTCATCTAAAATAATTGTTTTATTTTATATAAAAAGCATATAGCCCATTTTATATAAAAGCCATATGGGATTATTTAATTCCTCATCATTTTCTGTCCTAAAATAAATTTGATTATTTAGTTCAGAAAATTTGTTTATTGTTCATGCTTTACTGGTATAGTTTTGGTGTGCTACCTTTAATGTGTCCAAGTTGTTTAATATTTTATTTCGTAATAAAACTAAGATCTTAATATTAACCTTAACTTAGAACCGAGCCATTATTGAAATGAAAGGTATGCCATGGGGAGAATGGAAATTTGTCAGTTAGCAGATTCAGGGCCCTAGATATGTTTTTTAGTAAAAACAATATAACTTGCCACTTTAAATCATTCAGTTGTCTTTAAAAAAACAACTTTATTACTATAGACCCATTTATACCCATTTTTATAATATATACATTACACTGCTTATTATCTGAGAAATGTATTGGTTATTTAAGTGTTGTACATATTTCTTTGTACAGGAATTTGTCCATCAAAGAGGAAGACAAAAATAAGTTATGAATTCCTATTGCTAAGAGAACCTTCAAAGTTATCCTCTCCCTATCATATAAAATGTAATCATTGTGAGCATAAGCCAAGAAGACCTCAAAATAGTCTCATTAATAGTTGATTTAAGAGAAAGCAAAGGACACTATTGACAGACAGAGAATCACTTTGGCAAGTAATTCTCTGGATGCCTGGATCCTTGGTGCACTATTTGTATGATGTGATGAAACGAGAGACTTAGATGCCACTTGACCCCTGGACATAAGTATAAATATAATTTACCTGTGGTTCTTTATAAATGAATGCAAAAAATTATTATTGTGACAAAGTCAGCCTAGGGACTGCTTGCTTGGGACTGCTGTGGTATTGCCTGGTCTCCGAGAGCATGCCCTGAAGTCAGCTCAAGTTTGGCTTCTAACGCAGGGGAGGAGCTCGGGCTCCTTCCCACTGTGAGACCGCGACCCTCTCTGGTTATCTGTGACCCTGACACAAGTTGCTAGCTTCCAGTTCATCTCCTGAGAGAGGGACTATATTCTTGTTGGGAAGAACAAGTGCAACCTCAAATGTCAAGCAGCAAAACAGACAGTTCCTCTTTAACAAAAACATTTACTGGGGCAAAGGCCACAGAGTAAAAATACCCTGCCTTTTCCAAAAGGCTAAACAGTTCCTCTGTCTCCAATCCAACTTGCACAGCCATCCTTACTTAAGACCATCTCATCAGGAGATGACACACATCATCCAGCAGCGAAAATTTGGGCCTGTGTCTGTATCAGTGTGAGGCCATGTCATCTGGTGCAGTGTTAAGTAGGTCACCATGTGAACTCCAGATAACTTTACCCTGTTAAGGATGATGTAAGTTATCTGGAAAGGGTGTTGGGTACAGTTATTGAGATGTGTGCAGAGCATGGGTAAAAGCCGTGTGCATACCTTGGATAAAGGAGGGGTGTGGGTGGAGTTCGGTGTGTGTCTTGGGTGCGTTCAGTGTGTCAGTGGATTGAGAGCATGTTGTGGCTGGTTGAAGGGTTGAGAGAGAGAAAGAGCTAGTGAGAAGGTGTGTGAGGGCATGGGCCCAGACACTTGGATTGGTTGGAGTGAAAGAGAAAGAGATTGAGCAGTAGAGGGTTGGAGTGTACAGTGCTCTGTGGAGGTGTGCTGCCTGGGACATGCCAGTGATTTGAGGGTCTCCAGCATTCGCTCCCCATCCAGCAGGACTCCATAGGGGAGGCAAATAGGGTTGGCTCCTCGGAAGCTTTCTGCCTCTGGGTGCATGTCTCTGACACCTGCAGCAGCCCATTTGCCTTTCCTATTACCCAGTCCTACCCTCTCTCTCTCTCTCTCTCTCTGTCTCTCTCTCTCTTTTTCCCCTGGCATCAGTGGAAGGTAAGCCACTGCCAGAGTGGCTCTGAGGCAGGTGGCCAGTTGAGGACTAACGGCAGCAGCCAGAGTACATTAAAATACTCCCAGTTCTCCCCTTAATAAAGTTCAACCCATCTGTCCTTGTTGGTTTATTGGTAGTAATGTGTTTATTAATATTGAGGACTGTTATAGGATCCAGGGTAGTAATTAGTCCCTTAAGGACACTGGTCAGAGATTGAAGTAGTGTACTTGTTACTTGTTACTCTTACGTACCTGTTGTTTGTTAATTAATAAAACATTGATTTGTGTTGGTAACAACTTGGTGTGAGTCCTAATTAATCAAACCATAACTAATTACCAGGTGGATTGGGTGGTGATAGATACACCCTGGTCCATCTGTTAACTATCTTGGGACCAAAGACCACCTCCTCATTTGCTGCTAGACTGTAGGGGGAAGCCGCCCGTTGAGCGGCCCTAATTATTTAGGTGCTAATTAAGTCTGTGTGCAGCAACTCTGCCCATTATTTTCCCCAGCTTCCCTGGAATCTCCTGAGTGTTGTAAGGCAGTTCATATTTGTTGATGTGTCAACAAAACTATCCACATCTTGTAGGCAATTCTGACTTTACTGTCTCTTTTTAACCCATTCTTTTTTCTCTGTGAATAAACTAGTCAGGGGGAAACTGAGGCACACAACATTATTACAACACAAACACAATTAACACAGAAATACTACAATAGAAACCAAACCATCACAAGCAAAAAACAAAACTCTGAGGTAGAAGCCAGTAAATCTGTACTGAAACTGAAGCGAGAATACATTACCCAATTTCAAGACAGTTATTTTCTCCATTCATCATGGGGAAAATGAAGCCTCATCTTAGAATTGAGGGCTTTCAGGCAGTGCTTGGCCCTGCACTGCTTCCTAGCTTCATACCAATTCCCTCGCCGCTCTGACTGCTGAGAGCAAGGAAATCAGCCTAGAACCAAAGAGCCACACCGAACACAGCACTGATTCCCGTGCCGCTCTCTAGCTGCACGCTAGTCCCTGTAGTTTTCACTGGCTTCCTGCTGAGCCAGGGAGTGGCAAGGGAATCGCTCTGGAGACGGACCAACATAGGATTCACCACTGTTTTCCTTTCCTCCCCCTGGCTGCGTGCTGGCTCCTGCTGCCTTCTCGCTCCAGGCTGTTTCCCCCATAGCTCCCTGGATCATCATCCTGAGACTCCATGTTGATTGCCCTGCTGCTCCCTGGCTCTGTGCTGATCCCTTTGCCATTCTCCAGCTGCACACTGGGTCCTTCTTGGGCCCCTGTGTGGGCCCTTCTTGGCTCCCTGCTAAACAAGGGGCCAGTGTCAAGATCAGTGCAGAGACAGGGAGTAATGCAGGACGCCATGCACAGTCAGAGAGCCCTGAGAGACCTAGCATGAAGCCACCTGGGAGCACAGAAGATAATGGTATGGGAGGTAGACCATGAGGGGTGGGAGGGGGGG
>NW_017728992.1:144678306-144683408 GCF_001723915.1 Gavialis gangeticus
TGTGGAAGTAAGACAGGGAAGGAGCAGGTGGGGGCATGTATGTGTGGAGGCATACACAAGAGGTAAAGGCACAAGGGCAATGTGTGGGCGGGGCAGGCAAAGGAGGGGAAAAAAGTGGCCTGGGGAAAGGGTCCAGGATAAGGCTGCTTGCTCCCTGGACATTTGCCTCCCGATAGCTTACCTTCCTGCCACAGAGGTGAGGGGGACAGGGTCAGATTGAAGAAGATGCATGAATAATTAGATTCTATAAATGGAAAATTATATAAACATGTTAATTTTCCATGCGTAGAACCTACTGAGGGGGGGATCTTAAATTCAGTCATCTTGGATTTGGATAAATATGATAATTCCATGATAGCTTATCACTATTGCTTTAATAAAAAGTCATTAAAGCATATGTATTCTAATATAGCATTACATTTCATGCAAATGAGCTGGAAATGTTATAACCTCTTGAAGGATAATTGTCATCTTTTATATTCTAAACTTTCTGCAATATAAAAACTGATAAGGAAGCAAGTTTAGCCCCTCCAAAAATTCTGGCAATAGTGCATAGCTTTAACAATCAATGAGGCACAGATTCTGTATTTAACTATTAAGAGAAAAACATATTGAACTGAACATACATGACCCTCTTCTAAGATCTTTTGCATCTCTATTTTATCCAATTCTTGTACTGACACATACTGCATTATACAATGCACGGTAACAAAGCTAGCTTATTATAAAACAGAGAAAAAGTGAATGTCTGCCCTATTTTCTTTACATTCATTGGACCGTCTCACCTTTTAAAAGTAATTTAACATGGCCCTTCAAGTGTAGTTTTCTTGCAATCAGGAAAATTAATACATGAACTACACTGGAAGAACTTCCTTTCTTTCCTTTCCCAGTAAAATCTGAAATTGACTTGTATTTTTAAGTATTTTTATCTGTAACAATATGACAAAGATGAACTGAAAAATCAGTTTTGTTCTTGTCTTCAACACTTCAGTGTAACTATGGCTTGTAGCCACATTTTTCCTACTTCTAGATCTGTGTTGTTAAATGTCAGTTGGGTTGCAACTTTATATATGAAGATAAAATTTGGACCTCTACAATTATAATCACAGTTGGTTAGGGAAGGGGAATGGTATGTATGCTTTGGGGCAAAGCATCCACCTCTGAAGACAGGAAGGCAATCCAGGCTGACCTGGACAGGCTCAGTAAATGGGCGGATGAGAACCTGATGGTGTTTAACACTGAAAAATGCAAGGTTCTCCACCTCGAGAGGAAAAACCTGCAGCATCCTTATAGGCTCAGCAGTGCTACACTGACTAGTACTATGAAAGAAAGAGACTTGGGGGTCATCATTGACCACGAGATGAACAGGAGCCTGCAATGCGATGCTACAGCTAGTAAAGCGACCAAAACACTGGCTTGCATCTACAGATGCTTCTCAAGGAAATCCTGGGACATCATTCTCCCCTCCTACTTGGCCTTGATGGGGCCGCAGCTGGATAACTGTGTCCAGTTTTGGGCCCCACAATTCAAAAAGGATGCGGAGAAGCTTTAGAGAGTCCAGAGAAGAGCCACATGCATGATCCGAGGTCAGGAAAACAGACCTTACAATGACAGGGTGAAATCTATGAGGCTCTTTAGCCTGGAAAAGTGCAGGCTCAGGAGTGATCTGATGGCCACCTACAAGTTTATCAGGGGTGACCACCAGTATCCGAGGGAACGTTTGTTCACCAGAGCGCCCCAAGGGATGACGAGGTCGAGCAGCTATAAACTACTGCAAGACCATTTCAGGCTGGACATAAGGAAGAATTTCTTTACTGTCCGAGCCCCCAAGGTCTGGAACAGCCTGCCGTTGGAGGTGGTTCAAGCACCTTCATTGAACACCTTCAAGAGTAAATCGGATGCTTATCTTGCTGGGATCCTATGACCCCAGCTGACTTCTTGCCCTTTGGGTGGGGGGGCTGAACTAGATGGTCTTCTGAGGTCCCTTCCAGCCCTAATGTCTATGAAATCTATGAAATATTATTGAAAAAAACCTCCCATTATTCTTAAAATATGAAATATCACATCAGAAACCAAATTTTGAGAACTGAACATTTTCAGCCAGCTCCAGTTAGATGGTATCTAGATCATTTCAACCTCCTTAATTCTGTTGGTGATATAGAACAGTGGGGCTCAATTTTCATGCAGGTGGATGGGCAGTGCCTGGTCCAACCAAGGGTGAAGTCCATTTAGTAGAACTAATCAGGAATGGATGGAGGGAGGCAGGGGACTGCCCAGCAGTGATCCAGTCATGCAGAGGGAGGGGGGTGTGGCCCAGCCCTGATGAGCCACAGTGGAGAAGGGGGCATACCCCCGCCCAGATCCAGTTGTGCAGGAAGGAAGGGACATGGCCCAGCCCTGATCTGGCTGCATATAGCTGTGACATTTGGCAGTGGGAAAGGGGTGGCTAATGGCTATATCGATTGCCACTGCACCTCTGCCACCACATTTCCTGATCCATGGGGAGCTCCACAGGCTAGATGCCATGGCTCCATGGGCTGGATTTGGCCAACAGACTGGGGGTGGAGCATCTCTGATGTAGAACATAGGAAAGAAAACATTTAACTCTTCCATTGTAGTAATAGATTTCAGTGCTAAAAGAAATATATAGTAAGAAAATCCTCTTACTTCAACCAGTCTTAACAAAAACTGTTTAAAAGATCTGAACTTCATTAATTTGTAGGGAGAATCTGTATATTTGTGACCACACATTAGGTACTGTGGTTGAGTTATTCTGCACATGGAACATTCATCAATATCAGGGCCTTGTTGCACATTAATTTTAGGTGTCCCCTGGAGTTCTTAGCTCCTAGACTGTCCAAACATTAACACCTGGAACTAGTTTTAACTACACTTTAGGTGGCTTAAAATTCTGTCATTCCAGGGCAGGTTTATATCTGATCTGTGTTACCCAGCTTGTATACTATTAAAGTCTGGCCACTTACCAGAGATAGCCACCCAAGTTGAAGTCCTCCAGCATCCCAGGATGCAGTTTCCCCTCCCCTCCCCTCCCCTCCCCTTCTATGTGAACATACTTTCCACCCCCTGAACTGTACTGCTCTGGGGGAGTGGGGGGAGAAGGGGGGCATTCTGGCTCCAAGCTAACTTCCCATTCTGGCCCTCATGACTGTACCTTTCCCACCCTCAGGGGTCTAACCCCATGGAAATGGCCTGCTGGCATGTGTTCTTCAAGCTAGGTCACAGGGTGGGTAAGTTGAGTAGTGGGGGTCTAGTGGGAGGTGGTAGGGAAACAATGTAGGGAGCTGGATTGGGTCCCCATGAGCTTATGAGCTATGGCTTCCTTCTCAGGGCAGGAGCAATAGCTCCTCCAAAAGCACTTTCCCTCACCACTTTCACCTCCTAGCCACCCCAGGAAGCATGACTATCACTCACTACACTCCAAACCCAAATCCCAATTTATTAAAACATGAGACCTTCTTTAATGTATTTTTCTCTTTATTTCTTTTTAAAGTCTTTCTCTTTTTTTCTTTTGTTCACTTTTTATTTTATCCTTCAGTGGCTGACATCATTTCACCACCCTTCCCCCACCCCCATTTCCTTTCCACCACCCATGTCATTACTCAATTCCATCCCATTAATTATTTGCATGCCAGCTTCATGCCCCCCTCTTCACTCCCCCCACCTAGAGCAGAAATAGAAGTCTGATCTGGCTCACCAGATCTCTAGTAGCAAGACAAGGTTTTTAGCTTTAAGGTATGACTACTGTATTGCAAACTTGAGCTAGAACTAACACTGATCAACATTTGCACAGCTCAAAGTACACTATGTAACAAGTCCCTTATATTCGGATCAAAATCAATGTACAAATAATCATAATTTGAACTTGTTTTTCATTTTTCCTTGGCTAGTAAAAACTTTTCAAGACCTTGCAACAACTTTGCAAAGAAAATAACAACCATTAGTTTTTTACTCTCCAAATAAATCAGCTTAGGATTTTTTCCATATCTGTTTCTATAAACTGTTTGTAAAATCCTTGGCATTTGAAAGAAGATCTTTCTCAAGCATTAAATCTTTAGATTTTAAAGAGTTCAGCCTATTGGGGGTTTGAAACTTGTTCTCCCTACAGAGTATTTCATGTTAATCTTAAGCTTTTCACTCTTCTGAAGAAGTCCATGTTGATCTTGTACATCTTTTTTCTGACTTCTTCCAACCTTTCACATTTTCTGGCAATTTTTCTGAGACAAGAGAGAGTTCAGGGCTTGGGGATTTGAAGAAGGGAGGACAGACTAGAAGACAAGTCAGATAAAAGGTTCAGTGTGACTGAATTTACTCTGAAAAGCAATGTAAATAGACACTACACATGGGTTTCAAATAAGACCTTTTTCCTTTCAGATATACTTTTAGTAATATGTTGTGATAGCACTTCCAGAATCAGTTCCCTTGCTATATTCCTTGCTGTTTCCTTTGAAAAAAGTTGCAGACATGCAAAGTCTCTGATATTTTGGTGTCTCAAAAGCTATTTGTTTTCCAAACTGCATCTATACTTTCATATGCAAAGGTCTCAGACAGAATGAATAAGAGTAAGCATGGGAAGACTCAAAGGAACTCTGGTGATTTATTTCAACCATGAATCCATTAAATGTAATGTCAGGGTATTTCCCTGAATCCAAGATGACTTTGAATTTAAGATGACACCCCCCAAATTAAATCCTATACGTGGAAAATTATAAATATGTTATAATTTTTCATGTATATAATCTAATTAGTGGAGGGGTGAGCAATTATTTCAGATGGAGAGCTGCTTAATGAGTTTTGGTGAGCTGTCAAGGACTGCGTGGGTAGTCCCACCCCTTGACAGTTGCTCTGCCCCCGATCACTGTCTTGGGGCTGGAAGTCCCAAGCCTAACCCTTGACCTTTGCCACTGGAAGTTCCTCCTCTTGCCCCCTTCCCTCAGAAATACTCTTTTTGGGAGGGGTGGTTGCCATTCTAGAACCAGAAAAAAAAAAAATCATACACTAAAAGTCAAACATATACTATAACATATTTTAATTTTATTACAAAAAATAGTTTTGTCATGATTTGAGTTTTCATAGTGTATATA
>NW_017728992.1:144688408-144688673 GCF_001723915.1 Gavialis gangeticus
CTCAGAAATACTCTATTTGGGAGGGGTGGTTGCCATTCTAGAACCAGAAAAAAAAAAAATCATACACTAAAAGTCAAACATATACTATAACATATTTTAATTTTATTACAAAAAATAGTTTTGTCATGATTTGAGTTTTCATAGTGTATATAGAGGTAATTGCATAATAACTCAAATAAATTCTTAGTTTTGTATATTGTTGGGGGTGTGCATGTGGGGGGTGTGGGGAAAGTTTGTGAGGGGGTGTGGCTATGCGTGGGGGTGT